>NC_136882.1:3995000-4492500 GCF_949152265.1 Phoxinus phoxinus | reverse complement strand
TCCAGTTGTGTGCCCTCAACAAACCTGTTCTCCAGTTGTGTGCCCTCGACAAACCTGTTCTCCAGTTGTGTGCCCCGACCAACCTGTTCTCCAGTTGTGTGCCCTCAACAAACCTGTTCTCCAGATGTGTGCCCTCAACAAACCTGTTCTCCAGTTGTGTGCCCTCGACAAACCTGTTCTCCAGTTGTGTGCCCCGACCAACCTGTTCTCCAGTTGTGTGCCCTCAACAAACCTGTTCTCCAGTTGTGTGCCCTCAACAAACCTGTTCTCCAGTTGTGTGCCCTCAACAAACCTGTTCTCCAGTTGTGTGCCCTCAACAAACCTGTTCTCCAGTTGTGTGCCCTCAACAAACCTGTTCTCCAGTTGTGTGCCCTCAACAAACCTGTTCTCCAGTTGTGTGCCCTCGACAAACCTGTTCTCCAGTTGTGTGCCCCGACCAACCTGTTCTCCAGTTGTGTGCCCTCAACAAACCTGTTCTCCAGATGTGTGCCCTCAACAAACCTGTTCTCCAGTTGTGTGCCCTCGACAAACCTGTTCTCCAGTTGTGTGCCCCGACCAACCTGTTCTCCAGTTGTGTGCCCTCAACAAACCTGTTCTCCAGATGTGTGCCCTCAACAAACCTGTTCTCCAGTTGTGTGCCCTCGACAAACCTGTTCTCCAGTTGTGTGCCCCGACCAACCTGTTCTCCAGTTGTGTGCCCTCAACAAACCTGTTCTCCAGTTGTGTGCCCTTGACAAACCTGTTCTCCAGTTGTGTGCCCTCAACAAACCTGTTCTCCAGTTGTGTGCCCTCGACAAACCTGTTCTCCAGTTGTGTGCCCCGACCAACCTGTTCTCCAGTTGTGTGCCCTCAACAAACCTGTTCTCCAGTTGTGTGCCCTTGACAAACCTGTTCTCCAGTTGTGTGCCCTCAACAAACCTGTTCTCCAGTTGTGTGCCCTCAACAAACCTGTTCTCCAGTTGTGTGCCCTCAACAAACCTGTTCTCCAGTTGTGTGCCCTCAACAAACCTGTTCTCCAGTTGTGTGCCCTCAACAAACCTGTTCTCCAGTTGTGTGCCCTCGACAAACCTGTTCTCCAGTTGTGTGCCCTCGACAAACCTGTTCTCCAGTTGTGTGCCCTCGACAAACCTGTTCTCCAGTTGTGTGCCCTCGACAAACCTGTTCTCCAGTTGTGTGCCCTCGACAAACATGTTCTCCAGTTGTGTGCCCTCAATCAACAAACCTGTTCTCCAGTTGTGTGCCCTCAACAAAACTGTTCTCCAGTTGTGTACCCTCAACAAAACTGTTCTCCAGTTGTGTGCCCTCGACAAACATGTTCTCAAGTTGTGTGCCCTCAACAAACCTGTTCTCCAGTTGTGTGCCCTCAACAAACCTGTTCTCCAGTTGTGTGCCCTCAACAAACCTGTTCTCCAGTTGTGTGCCCTCAACAAACCTGTTCTCCAGATGTGTGCCCTCAACAAACCTGTTCTCCAGTTGTGTGCCCTCGACCAATCTGTTCTCCAGTTGTGTGCCCACAACAAACCTGTTCTCCAGTTGTGTGCCCTCGACAAACCTGTTCTCCAGTTGTGTGCCCTCGACAAACCTGTTCTCCAGTTGTGTGCCCTCGACAAACCTGTTCTCCAGTTGTGTGCCCTCGACAAACATGTTCTCCAGTTGTGTGCCCTCAATCAACAAACCTGTTCTCCAGTTGTGTGCCCTCAACAAAACTGTTCTCCAGTTGTGTACCCTCAACAAAACTGTTCTCCAGTTGTGTGCCCTCGACAAACATGTTCTCAAGTTGTGTGCCCTCAACAAACCTGTTCTCCAGTTGTGTGCCCTCAACAAACCTGTTCTCCAGTTGTGTGCCCTCAACAAACCTGTTCTCCAGATGTGTGCCCTCAACAAACCTGTTCTCCAGTTGTGTGCCCTCGACCAATCTGTTCTCCAGTTGTGTGCCCACAACAAACCTGTTCTCCAGTTGTGTGCCCTCAACAAACCTGTTCTCCAGTTGTGTGCCCTCAACAAACCTGTTCTCCAGTTGTGTGCCCTCAACAAACCTGTTCTCCAGATGTGTGCCCTCAACAAACCTGTTCTCAAGATGTGTGACCTCGACAAACCTGTTCTTCAGTTGTGTGCCCTCGACTAACCTGTTCTCCAGTTGTGTGCCCTCGACAAACCTGTTCTCCAGTTGTGTGCCCTCGACAAACCTCATGGGTGCAAACAGCGCGCTTTTCGGCGCCTCCCGCTTTTTTCACGTCAGTTTGGGTGACTTGTGTGAATCGTGCAGATCCGAAGAGTTTTTTTTAAGGGGGGGGGGGGGGGGGGGGGGGGGGGGGGGGTTGAGAGGGTCTGATTATAATTTAACCGACAGTAATTCTGGATTGCGTCCACCAACAAGTAAATAGGAAATAAGCGAATCAGAACACTGCGCGCCAAACCAGCAGTGTGTGCGCAAGCGTGAACCACTAGTGTTTCTGTCTCACTCTGGATCTGCCACTGACTGCATCACATTTCTCTCTGCGTGGCGTGGAGTGTCCGTTTTTATGTCGGCTCTCATGTTAACTGGTTAGAGCACAACGCGCAGTGCGTGTACGGAGCGCCGGCCCTGCCTGTGTGACACACACACTTCTCGAGCCGCGCCGAAACCGCGTGCTAGAAATAGAACCGCAACCGATGCCTATTTTTCACGCGACACGCAAGAGTGTTGGAAGTTTTCAGACAAAATAGAAGGCGCAAATACATATTAATAAATTACATTTTGATGCTTGAATGTCTCTCGGTTTTGAAAAATGCATATATAATTGTAATTAAAAAAATAGGCCTAATTATCGATTTTCAAATATTGCCCGTCAGGCCTAACGTTACAGAACGAAATATTCTGTAGCCTATTTTACCGTCAATACTGCCGACGTTGTCTTTGCTGTATCAGGATATATTATGTTTAAAATCCAAATGTAGATGGTCTGTCGGCGCACAGAGCCACGCAGTCGCAGACAGCACGTGAAGTTCGTGAACACCGAATTCCCTTTTCTATCTTATCTATTTGTGTTTGAACAGACATGTGTACGAAAAAATAAGCCAGTGTCCGTCTCAACGAGTTTCCCCGTAAACGCAGTCAAAACGGATGCGTGTCATTACCAGTATTAGATACGTGCATTCGAATTAAAGGGACAGCACCCAATATACCTGCAGCTGTTTGTGTCACCAAAGTTAATCAAACAACAAAAGAGAAAGAGAAAATCACGTTTTGTCAAAAGATAAACTGTATTAATACTTAATACAGTTAATTTACCTGAAAAACATAAAACACTGCTTTATTTCTCGTGTATTTGTGTTTTATTGTATTCATATTTGTATTTTGTTTATTAGTTTCTATGCAGATGCACTAGTCCTACCCTACACAATTACCCCAATCATCCTAGAATTATTAATTCTTTACAAAAAGAGCTATTCAAATCATCAGGTGAAATTGTTTTCATGAAATAGCAGTAATACCGGATATTTGCCGCGGGACGAGGGCTTCGATTACCTCTCTCTTTTTTGACCATACATGTGTTTGCACCCCTGAAACCTGTTCTCCAGTTGTGTGCCCTCGACAAACCTGTTCTCCAGTTGTGTGCCCTCGACAAACCTGTTCTCCAGTTGTGTGCCCTCGACAAACCTGTTCTCCAGTTGTGTGCCCTCAACAAACCTGTTCTCCAGTTGTGTGCCCTCGACAAACCTGTTCTCCAATTGTGTGCCCTCGACAAACCTGTTCTCCAGTTGTGTGCCCTCAACAAACCTGTTCTCCAATTGTGTGCCCTCGACAAACCTGTTCTCCAGATGTGTGCCCTCAACAAACCTGTTCTCCAGTTGTGTGCCCTCGACAAACCTGTTCTCCAGTTGTGTGCCCCGACCAACCTGTTCTCCAGTTGTGTGCCCTCAACAAACCTGTTCTCCAGTTGTGTGCCCTCAACAAACCTGTTCTCCAGTTGTGTGCCCTCAACAAACCTGTTCTCCAGTTGTGTGCCCTCGACAAACCTGTTCTCCAGTTGTGTGCTCTGCCTCACCTATCTTGTGCTGTTACTTTGTTGTCAATAAATAACACCCCTTGATTATTCTGCATCTGGGTCCTCCCTCCTTTAGAATTCGTGACACTGAATGCCCGATGTAATGACTGCAAAGCCCCTGCAGCCAACCTCAATGGGCCTTCCAACCATGTCTCCTACATCCCTCTACCACCTCAAGATATTTCCCCCTGTTACGCTCATGGGCCTCCTCCATCCGGTCTTCCCAGGGGACAGTGAGTTCCAACACTTGCTTAGAACAGTCATATGTCTGGCCTGCGTGACGTCCTTGTAATGTGATTTGGAAACTTCAACTGCTTCCCTAGATCGACCTTTAACAGCCAGTCATGAGCTGAGGCTAACAGCCCAATTGAGACCCAGCACTTCACCTGAGGTCTTTCTCCCTCCCTGACAAACGTGATGTTGTATGATGTATGTTATATGCTGATATTGACTGGCTCATTCGGGTGCCACAGAGCCTATCAGGATGCCTTTATCAGCCCTTCTTCTCTATAGGGTTAGGGGTTAGAGTTAGGGTTAGTATAAGTTGACTTGTAGTTGCAAAGTTAATTATTGTCAGTAGAATGTCTAAAGTGGACAATTGAAATAAAGTGTTACAGATTTTATATACTATATAAACTTATCATATTTCTCAACACACACAGATTCTGCCTGGGGTGAAGGTTATAATCGCCAACACAGAGACCAAAGGACCTCTAGGAGATTCTCATCTGGGAGAAGTGAGTTTCAAATATGGCACAAAATGCAGAGAACCACATGTGGCATGTTACCAGAAGAGCCTGTTAAAATGTATTTGTATTATGTATTGTAATGTGTAGTGAATTGATGCGACTGTATTAAAAAAAAAAAAAAACAGATCTGGGTGAGCAGCCCCCATAATGCCACAGGTTACTATACGGTTTATGGCGAAGAGGCGTTGCATGCGGACCACTTCAGCACCAGACTCAGCTTCGGTGACACACAGACGGTCTGGGCTCGCACCGGATACCTCGGCTTCCTGCGGCGTACAGAACTCACAGATGCCAGTGGAGGTACTGTATACATGAGATGGAAACCAAACACACTAGTGTCCCTTTTCAGGATATTTCTGAGGTGACTTTTCTATTTAAAATTATTCTCAATAAAAAGCTGATTCGATGTACACCCTGACAAATTTAATAGCTAAATTTTCTATTTAGTTTTAATTCATTTTTGCTGTGCACTCACATCAGTAATGACAGCAAGAACAATCAGTTGTGTCATTCAATAAATGAATGATGTTTTGCATATTATTCCAGAGAGACATGATGCCTTGTATGTGGTTGGATCTCTGGATGAGACTCTAGAGCTGAGAGGAATGCGTTACCATCCCATTGATATTGAAACGTCTGTAATAAGATCACACAAGAGCATTGCAGAGTGGTAAGCAGTATTTTTTAAATGTTTTCCTTGTACCTCATAGAATTGGGTTTTAATGGATAAACCTTTTACGTAACTAATAATATTACAGCAGATTGTTTTAATATTTAATCTTTAACTGTAATATAGAGTTTATTACATTAGACAATTAGATTTTTTTTTAATTTTTCAGTTCATCCATGACACTAGCTTAAAAATACTATTCTTAGCTCTATAAAGCCTACTGTATCTGATACACACATTTCTAAGGCCTATAAAATTACCAACCTGATTAAAAACCTTTCACACACAATCTACTACTGTACATGCCTTTTGTCGTCTGAATGATAGTTAAGACTTGTATAGCAAGTAAAAGTCTTTTAGTATAATTGTAAAAACGTCCACCTTCAGCCCGTGGTTTAACAGCACCAAATTGCAGCTTTCTAGTAATCCTGAAGACCTTGATTCACTTGTTCAGGTGTGTTTGATTAGGGTTGGAGCTAAACTCTGCATGACATTGGAACTCAAGGACCAGAGCTGAGAACCCTTGCTTTACAGGGTTATCAGTATCTTTGACTTGCAAAAATATTGCAAAAGTAAAAGTTACTTTTCCTTAAAACTTCCTTTAATAATGCAATTTTGCTTTTGAGTTAAAGACGAGATAAGAAACATGGATCTACAGTATTTGTGTTACCACAGAAAATGTTTACTCCTATTACAATACCTACCTATTATACTCATATTACAAAACATATGCTGTGGTATTTTTGTCATCTTAATGTTCCAAAGCAACATACAACATAATTATTGTTGGCCAGTCAAACGCACAGCACACCAAAACACGTATTCTTACACACAAATGGACCAGCTCTAAGTTAACATTGATAAGAAGATAGTTCCCTATCAGTCAGTCACGTCAGAACAGACTGAAAAATTGGAATCTCGCCTGAGAGCCCAATCACCTTTGACTGGTAAAACAAGCCAATGCACATTGGCGAGTGAGATTTGCATTGCAAGCCACTCCCCGTCCATATGGGTATATAAGGCAGCATGCAACCCTCACATCAAGCTTTCGCTTCGGAGCCGAGCAGAAGTTGTTTTACTCTGCTCTTCAATCATTGTTTGAGTAAGCAGAACAAGAGGGAAGCTGTTCCAGTGTTGGTGTGACGGCGCGTTCAAGCAGAGGTCACATTCAATTAAAGAGCATTGCACAGATAAGTCCCTAGGTACTTCAACGCACATTTTTCTAAAAGAGTAAACATGGGTGTGACGTTGCATCTTTTTCAAGATGTCATTCCACCTGTGTGTTTCTGGATGCAGTAGTTTCCTGGACTCAAGACTCATATGCCTTGAAAAATGTGGAGTCCCCTCTGCTATTTCCCGATCTGGTTTCTCTGCCCCACAGTGAGCCAATTCGGCTCTCCTACTGCTTCACTCCCCGCTGCTCTCCCACTCCTCTTTCGCATCGCAGGCTGTGGTCCCACGATTGGTCCCGTCTCCCATCCAAGGCCAGCAAGTTCTTAGCCGCGTTTGCTGCCAAAGCTTACAGTGCCGCTGGACTGGCCATCTCCACCCTGCACGTGATGGCCCTCCAGCAAGTGTTTCAGGCCAAAGCGCTAAATATGGAAGTCAACAAAGTTTGCTTTCTCGACTCCCCCATCTCCCAGGCCGGCCTCTTCGGTGAAACTTTTGAGAAATTTGCCCAGCAGTTCTCGGCCGTAATAAAGCAGACGGAGGCGATCAAACACATCCTGCCCCGCTGGATGCTGCTGCCAACACCCGTCCGTCTAGGGCTCTCCCCCCGCCTGCTTGTCACAGAAGATGACAGCGGCCACAGCAACAGCCTTCACCCAAGCCGCAATGTTGAGCTGCCAGCAGGAAGGCGATGCAGCCAGTCTCTGTCATCGCTAAGTCATCCAAGCGGCCGGCAAAAAGACTCTGAGATCAGCGAGCCAGAAATGGAGGCAACCCCCCGGGTTCAGCGGCGTCCGGTTTACGACAGACAAGGATGTTCATGTCCTGCATGCGGTAATTGTGGTCCTGCTGGCGAAGGACGCAGTAGAGCTGGTCCCTCCAGCCAAGCTGAGGTCAGGGTTTTACAGACCGTACTTCATTGTGCCCAAGAAAGCCGGTGGGTTACTGCGTGTCTTGAATCGGGCACTTATCAAGCTTCCGTTCAAGATGCTAACGCAGAAAACAACCTCACGTGTGCCCTGAAGATTGGTTTGCAGCAATTGACCTGAAGGATGCATACTTTCATATCTCGATTATACCTCGACACAGACCGTTTCTACAAATTGCGTTTGAGGGGGGTAAGGGTACGCTGGGAATGGGCAGTGGTTGTGGCGTTTTCTATTGGGATCCCAATTCTTAAATCTGTTCACAAGCCACGTAACTGCCTGATGTAACACTGAACGTGACTGACTAATAGGGAATGTCTCGGGTTACTAATGTAAACCTTGTTTCTTGAAGGAGGTCATCACAACCCCTGTACCACCACTTGAACGGCCGGGGCCTCGTCTCGGCAAGCTTTCAGGAAAGCTCTCAGGCGTGATCCCAATTTCTCAGTCTACGAAGGTTACATAAATAACCGAGACGCTTTGATACCATCCCTTGTGAAAAAGATACTTTAGCATACTTTTAAAAAGAGTACTTACTTTAAAATAGTAGCCTAGTGTAAACTCAATGTAATATTCTCAGACACTTGACATTCAATTCAATGTTAATTGCAATTATATGAAAAGGTTTTTTTAAATTGATATTAAATGCAATTAGCTTAGCTTTGACCCACTTAAGCAGGACTTAAAGGGTTAGTTCACCCAAAAATGAAAATAATGTCATTAATGACTCACCCTCATGTCGTTCTAAGCCCGTAAGACCTCCGTTCATCTTCGGAACACAGTTTAAGATATTTTAGATTTAGTCCGAGAGCTTTCTGTCCGTCCATTGAAGCTGTATATACAGTATACTGTCCATGTCCATAAAGGTAATATAAACATCATCAAAGTAGTCCATGTGACATCAGTGGGTTAGTTAGAAGTTTTTGAAGCATCGAAAATACTTTTTGGTCCAAAAATAACACAAAATAAGACTTTATTCAGCATTGTATTCTCTCCCGGGTCTGTTGTCAATCCTTCACAGTTACGCTGATGGCGTTCAGACGCTGATGACGTGTTATCTGGTGCGCCCGAGCTTCATTTATAGACTGAGGGAAACGCACGCTGTAAAAGTGTCTCATCCGCGACATGCACATTTACGCACCATTAAAAAAATGATATCCACGCAAACAATGTAGAATAGCTTGAATATAGCGTGCGTTTTTATTTTCATAAAAAAATGAGCACATAAAAAGACCAGGTATAAATGCCCTCCGAAACGCATTCGAGACGGATTTGAATCCGATCGCTCAAACCACTTCAGGGGAGGTCTGGGCCACATTCCCGACAAAACTGGACATGTGTAAATGCATCTGGTTGTGGAAACCACATATGTAAATTGTACTCCTCCCAAAAAATGTAAGAAAATAAAAATAAACGTGAGAGCGTGTTATAGGCTATATGTCATGTTATAGCCAGACATGACGACGCTACTGCAACACGCATCACTGCAGATGAGCAACGTGCAAACTATTTGAAGAATTGAAGATAGGATTTAAATCCGTTTTGCAAAAACGCATTTATGCGACCACACCAGGTGTAAATGGAATCGTTTTGATAAATCAGATAGCTATCCGATCTGAGAAAACGCATGAAGTGGCCAGGTGTAAACAGCCCCAATGTACAGTAGCACGCATCATTTGTGTTTGTTTTCAGACATGATAGCCTAACAGTCGTTTTATACTTGTGCTTATGCGATATCACAATTTTTGATCGTGGATGATGTAATATCTCCACGATCTGCTTTTGAAGAAATATGGTAGCCTATCGTGTTACAGCGCACATCTATCAACTGCAGTTCTGGCGCCTCAGTCCCAAACTCGACGTAGGCTACATATCACATGCAGCGGTAGAGTTACACTCACAGGACACTGCTTGTGATTCGCAATCACAAAAGTTTATTATTTGCTCGTGGTAAACATTTCATTGGCGTTCTGTTCTGACATGATGCACTTTTTCTGAGCGCGTGCGCACTGTCACACAGCGCCAAACTGGACTTGATCTTTCCATTTTTCGCGTCTGATTTTTGTTGGGTCAGACCCATCTGCTAGCTATGGGGGGACCAAGACAAAGAGCTACATGGAAACATATGCACAAAACAAGCCACTTTGAAAGTTTGTTGTTTTCATGAATACAAAAGTTGGGTGACCCTCCCCCTAGACTAAAAAAAGTTGGATGACCCTCCCCTCAACAAAGAATAAAAAGGCATGACCCTCCCTTATTTTCCTCCGGTGGCCCATTCCATAAATACCAAACGGTCCCTAACCCACTGATGTCACATGGACTACTTTGATGATGTTTATATTACCTTTATGGACATGGACAGTATACTGTATATACAGCTTCAATGGAGGGACAGAAATCTCTCGGACTAAATCTAAAATATCTTAAACTGTGTTCCGAAGATGAACGGAGGTCTTACGGGCTTAGAACGACATGAGGGTGAGTCATTAATGACATTATTTTCATTTTTGGGTGAACTAACCCTTTAAGTACATCTTTATATGATATATGATATAAATAATTTCATGATTACTTCTGTTGTCTTTGAAATACTTTCTGTGATAATCGACCACATGCCACAAATGCTGTTGATCAAGGTTAATTTAACTGGAAGCATTCTTTTAAGACTTCCTGAAGATTGAATCATCAGTATGAATATCTTTCTTTATGAAATTTCACTAAGTATTTTGTTCCATTGGTAGAGTGAATTCAGGTTCACTTTACAAGTTATCTCAATGGCAAAAAGTGTCCCAATCCCCCTGAATTCACCCTTAGATTTGTTTTCTTTTTTTTCAAGAGCCATGTTTTGCAGTGTATGTAATCTGCTTTTTCTACCTAATAAAATACGTCTCCCATCTGTTTACTCTCTCCTCAGTGCTGTGTTCACATGGACTAATCTACTGGTGGTGGTCGTGGAGCTTGAGGGGTCAGAACAGGAAGCCCTGGACCTTGTTGCCCTGGTGACCAATGTGGTTTTGGAAGAGCACTATCTCATAGTAGGGGTTGTTGTGGTTGTGGACCCTGGAGTCATTCCTATCAACTCCAGAGGGGAGAAGCAGCGAATGCACTTGCGGGACGGCTTTCTCGCCGACCAGCTGGATCCCATATACGTGGCCTACAACATGTGAGAATGTGTAATGTGGAGGAGGAACCAGATGCCAGAAAACTCTGCATATGCAAATTTACAAAGGAAGCATTAGAGGAAAGTTCGGACAGTCTTGCCTCTTCCTCCACACACAATGAAGATTCCTTGATGGAGCTATGCAGTTTATTTTTTTATATCAAACTGTCAGAATGCCTTGAAAATAAAACTCTGATTCAGTGGTCAGGGCAAATGACTTGATTTCATCTCCTGTTTTCTTGAGCGATACAATTGAGTTCAGTTCTTATTCAAGCACACTCGTTCTGCACGTATGACACATGCGTGTTGAATGTTCCCTGTGTGTGAGGAGGACCGGCCCAAATGGGCAGAGGAGTGCCTGATGTCAAAAGCAGGATGCAGATTCTAGGACCATTGCATTTTCAAGGGCATGTGAAAATATGTAATGCATTTCATTTCACAGCATTACAGTTGTAGCTGTAAAAAATGCACAAACCCAAGTTTTGTTTGGTTGGTTCATTTTCATCAACACGCAAATCTTTGATAAATGTTTTATCCGGAGACCGAATGGCAATAAGGAAATGGATATCAGAGTCTTTTTTTTCAAGAAAGCAGTACTGAAGGTGTGCTGTGGATTTGCTGCTCCACGAATTCACAAGCTTATGCATTCCCAGCTAGTGTTTCAACATGGGCCTTAAATATTTTCATACACCTGTGGATTGTTTGTAATTTGTATTTCCCCATTCATTAAACTCATTCATGTGTGAGCTTTTAGACTGTGCAGGATAGGAATCAGGGTAATAAGTGTATAGATGAAGAGTCTTATTCAGGTAACCAAGTCCCAATCTGAAAAATATTTCTACTCAAATTTACATTATTTACAGCAGTTGTCATTTATTTAATTTTTGTACACCGTATAACCATTCACGAGTAGTCTTATATTCCTGCAGAAGGTGACATTTTTAGTCGCCTACATATTACTGATTGAAAACGAATTCATTAAAACATACCTAACAGATGGGACCGGTATTTCAGGAAAAACTGACCACTGCTGATGAGGGCTTTTGATTCTTCTTTTCATTACTGTGTTAAAGAGTGATAATTGCTTGTATTTTCAGACGCACTGTACACCGCGTTGGCCAGCACTGTATAGACCACTTCTACCAATGCTTTCTTTCTTTCATTGTGCTCACTACGTAAAGGATAGGCGATATGCCGGCTGTAATTATGTACAGAATTTGTGTAATAAGTTATTACTGGAACACCAGAAACATATGAACACTTTTGGCATGGTTTTTGCAGTGGCATGGAGGAAACCAGATGCTGCTCAAATTGAAGTTTCATTTCTTGATCACACAGTAAGGAGAACAACATGAGTCACTATTCATGTAATATTTTATATTGCAATAGACTCAAGAAATGGTTTTGCACATACAGCATCTGTATTGCAGGATGATTGTGTGACTGTTAATGTTCATTTTATTTGCAGTTCTGTCATTTAGTGAATATTTGGTTGACACAGCTTTTGACTTCTGTTAATATTTCTTAATAAAAACTATGCTTTTAAATTATTGGCATTGAAATTAATTATATTGTCATTTTGAATACATATTTTGCAGACATGTCTATCCAAAATAACTTGCATTGCATTCCAGATATACATTTATTGCATGCTTTCCCTGGGAATCAAACCCATTAACTCGGCATTGCTCTACTGTTTGCTACAAGAATGCCCAGTATACAATAATATAAATGCTAAATAGGCTATAACAGTAAGCAAGAAGAGAAGCAGACTTAGAATAATCAAAACATGATCACAAAGAGTTAAGAAATTCTAGAATCCATGGTAGCAGTACTAAACAGATAAAAAAAAGAAGATCAGCATTGTTACTTGAAAAGATCCTCTTGATCGTCTCAGTGGAACATAAGCCGCGTTTCCACCGAAATTACCCGGAACAATTTGTCCCAGGAACTTTTTTCCCAGGAACTTTTTTTGCCCCAGACCGGTTGCTTTCTGCGTTTACACCGCGGTCTAAAGTACCAGGAAGATTATACTGCTCCTCCCAGTCTGCGACGCACAGTAATCAGTTTTGAGCACCACATTTATAATAAGTAGGCCCTATGGAGGAGATTAAAATTGTGCTGCAGTTGTGTTTGTGATGTATTGCAGACATGAATGTGAGATGGCTGGGACGAACGCGCAGAAAATTTCCTGTTACACAAATACGTAACCTCGTCGTCGGTCCAGCTGTGTTTAAAAAAAATAATTAAATTCCATGTTTGCAGATGGACAACTCTCGCGCATGAAGCCACGAACTGCAATAGATTTTTAAAAATGCCGGTTAAAATAGAATGCTGCGTGGAGTCATCCAGTCAAAATGCGGCGTGAACACAACCAATCAGCATGTTCAGCGCACAAGTCCCACCCCCGAAAGTTCCTGAACTTTGAAAAAGTACTACCTCGCCAGCAGGGACTTTCTGAGGGGGAAATATTTACCCGGAACTTCATTTAGACCCTGATTCTTGCGGTGTAAACACACCGAGTACCACCCCAAAGCTCCTAGTTCCTGGGGAAAGTTCCCGCGGTGGAAACGCGGCTATAGTTGTTAATTTCAAGCTACTTCAAAAAATGTATTCTTCTATTTTTTCCAAAAGATTTGTTGCAATATCCAGTGCACTTCTAGCATTATCAACGCTGAACTGCTTGTTTGGAATGTGAGGAAATGGGTGATAGTTCGGATACTGAGTTTTTTTGCCATCAACACCAAGTTCAGTCAGTTGCCTCACAGAGTTTGGTAAAGAAGTCAACTGTGCGCTGTAATGGGACACCTGCTGAGCAAGGCTAGTTATTGAGCAGTTTTTGGGATGCTCTCCACTTCTACTGTACATTGCTGCTATCAGGGCTTTTTCCACAGCCTGATGTACCTTAAACAGACACCACTCTGAGCAATCTCCTCCAGTGTTATTGTGAGCTGCTCTGATGTCACATTGAGCCTGTTCATGCCAGCGTTTTGCCTCTCCTCTGTTTGGCCTTGGTGTTTCTCTGTGGTATGACCAGAAGTTATAGTGTCTTCTAGAGTAGTTCTGATAGAACCTCTCGCGTCCGCTCCTGTGTCTTCGCGCCTCTGTGTTCCACGTTTCATAGAAATCTCGAAAGTCTCTACAGGTTGAGGACGTGCTATGTGCAGTTTTCCCTTGTTGTAGTTCCTTAATTCTTTTCTGCAGGTATTTGAATGCCTCTTGGGCAAGTTCTTCGTTACCTGGATTCTTGTTTGGATGCCACCGGAGGTAGAGACGTTTAATGGCTTTTTGTTTGTCCTCACTTGACAGATTGCAGATTTGATTTAAGCTTTCGTCAATTACTCTTTTGATCTCTTCAAATGTCCCCGGAAAGACTCTTTTGGGTGGAGGCCTGGATGTCAAATGACATTCTATATCTGTGCAAGTGGACCCTGTTGACACAGTTGCCTTCTTTTCCCGTTTAAATTGGTAAAGGTCAAGAGAGCTTACTTCAATGAAGTCATCAGTGCCAACTTGAATTTTATATCTCGCAGGAAATTGTCTTATTTGTCCCAGTGGATCATCCAGTCGGTTGATAACAATGGCATAGAAATATTCACCGGATTCATCCTTGCTGAAGCCAACATATTCTCCACTTTCAAAGTTGTTGAGGAAGTTCATATCAAGGCAGTCATGCCATTCTTCAGGTATGAGACATCCAGGTTTCGGTAAGGCGTCATGTCCTTCCTCGTGGCCACTGTTATGAATGCCATGATTTGCCAATTTTGTCTCAACATCCTCCATGTTATCACACAGCAGAAGATGCCCAAGGACTAGAAGGCTTGAGATGGTCAGACAGTTCTTTAGAAGAGCATTGATTTCTTTAGTTAGACACATATTAACTTCATTTACTACTTTGGGAACGATGTTATTGTTGTGTTTCAAGTAGAAATTGCATCCATCTTTCTTTCTTTTAACATAAACATCTGTTTCATCCTTACTACCTTCAAGTGGCTCATGGTTTAACAGAAGTTCAGTTTGAAGAGTTTTGCAACAGATAATTTGAATCTTAGAAAATATTTCTTCACACTTTCCTGCAGCTTCAGACTGTGAAATCCCACCTTTGCTGTCTTCTCTGATGAGACAGACTAGTCCATGAAGAAATGCAGCAGAAGACAAGTGTTTGTCAAACCAGCCACTAAATTCACATTCCCCTTCATCACAATATTGGACACTTTCTCCCTCCAGGTTTTCAGAAATTACATCCGAGAGAAATTTGGGGCGAACTTGCAGGGGAAGGAACTGCAACAATGTTTGATGTTCATAGTGATCATTTCCAAGATGACAGCAGTTTAACTTTTCCAACAGTTTCAGCTTGGTTTCCAAAGGACCCTCAAGTCTTGCGGGCTGGAAGACTGTGTCATTGAAAAACAAAGTGTTGGATTCATAGAGTCTTCCATCTGTTGATGGAAGATAAAGTGGGTTGTTTCGGAAACAGGTTTTGTTCTGTTCCTCTTTCAGCAGGCAAAACAGCTGTTGTACAACACGCTTCACAGCTATCTGTTGATTTGCCTGAAGGCTGTCTTTGTCAAAACTATCAGAATAGATTTCTTGAAGAACAGTGATATATTGATTGACGGTGGGACTCTCCTGTACACCTATCTTCCTGAGGAAGTCTTCATATTTCATATACTTTGATGGAATGCGGTACAAATAAGGCCTAAACTCAAGAGCATCATGTAGCACAAGTGCTGTCTGCTTTGCCTTCACAAGTTTTGTCCCGTTTTCCACCAAGATAATGGGGAGGTCTGAGAACAGAGAGGCATTACAATTTATTGACTGCAGGTATGCATATGATTTGCTAAATACTGTGTTTCTTGTTTCCAGCAATGTGTCAGTGTGACACTGAGACATACAGATGTTTTTCAGATTAGCAGCTATTTGTTCAAGGGGTGGAGTCTCCAAGGCTCCGACATCCTTCATTTTCTTTATGTGATGTGGAGAGCAGAGTTCTGAAGGCAGGATTGGCATAGATGTCCATATCAGATAATGGTGATCAGTGTCTCTGTCAATCAATGATCCACTGATTGCAACAACCTCCCTCTCTTGAGCAAAGGCCTTGTGATAATCACAAAGTTTTTGCTGAATTTTCACTGGAAATATGAATTTAATGTTAGCAACTCTGTTTAGTAAATTAGAGTTTTTGTCATTACTCTTTGACAAAACAGTCCTAAACAGGAGATTTGATCTTTCCTTAAGAACATCTAGAGGAGTGTTGCCTCTTGTTTCAGATTCAATTTGTTTTGCAAACTGAATGATTTCCTCATCAGACACTTTATGTTTCAATCCAAGGTCCTTTATTAATAGACAATGTGCTTTAGTTTGTTTACCTTGGAAATTGTCCCAAAACATTTCTGGCACAAATCTCTCTTTTGGAAGCATTACCCTGTAAAGGGATACACTGTCATCATAGAAGTATGAAGCCACCTGAAGAGATCCATGGATGTCTCGAATAAATCTGACATCTCTCAATGCAGAGACAATCCTGCGGTCCACTGGTCTAAATTTCACTAACAACCGCATTAAATCAAGCAACTTGGCCTCTTTCATAATGTGCACAGAAGGAAGAATAAACTGTACACAGAACTCCAGATCATCTAGATTCCGAATGCTTAGAATTTCTGACAATTCTAAGTTTATCCAGCTGTTCTTGAGGAAAATACAGTCACATCCATCGACATGGTACAAGTTTGGAAAATCATTCTGATGCTCAGAATTTAGAATGAATATCATTCTGTGTAAATCAATCCTTTCCCGTTTTCCTGTTATTGACTCAAACAGGGGCAAGGACTTGAGGATCTTCACATGTTGACTCTTTTTATTGGAATCTCTGATCCCATTCTGTGAGAAGTGTTGAAGATCTACACATTCATCTTTTGACAGCTCCTCAAACTGGGAATGAGGTACATGATAAACCTCTTCTAAAACAGCACTGCTGTCTCCTGTTTGCAGGAGTTCTGGATTAATATACTTGAAAAGTAAGTATTTGAAATCAATGAAAAATCTGATGTTTAATTTCATGAACCCCAGTTTTATGAGAATGGAAGCTATTTTTTCATCTGGCTTCAGAATCACTTTTGATATGTTTCCCAATGTTTGTAAGAAATGTGTGTTATTTTGACTGGAGCAAATGACTGGTAAAATAGGACTGTCATCAAAGTGCTTTTTTATCTCACTGTAGACATTCATCTTTTCATTTTGGTAGAATTGCTCTTGATCCTCAAAGAAGCTCCATAAAGTGTTCAGCCATTTGACCGTCTCTGCCTCCGCTTTGTAAAGCTGGCACCTTTGATCAGGTAATGACTGACTGAGCAGCTGCTCAAGTTTCCGTTTCAAATATTCTGCTGCCATGGCAATTGTTAAGTCCTTAATAAACTTTCCCTTGCGTAGAATCTGAATGTGATTTCTAATGACATCATTATCTGCAAACAGTTCGTGGCATCCTTGAAAAAGACTGCTAAATCTTGAAATTAGCTTTGGGCATTGAGAGTCAAAGACTCTTAACATCTGATCTTCAGTGAGGAGAAGAGGCAGCCCATTGAGGTCATGGACATTTTTCTCATTGGCATTTGTCAAGCAGAAGCTCAAAAGTTTTGAACATCTTGTTTTATTTTTGATCAAGGTCTGGTTGATGGGCAAAGGCAAACCATCAGTTGTCTGGGAAGGATCATTTAACGATCTTTGCTTCAAGAAGTTCATCACTGTTGAAGCGCTGACTTCAGTCACATTCACACCAGCTGCTTTGAAATTCTTTTTTATTTCATTCATTTTGTAGGTGTTTAGCACTAATTTCATCCCGATGTCATATAAAAGTTGGAAAATTCCTTCATGGTCATCACTTGTAAAATACGGACAATTTTCTGAATGTGGTTTAGATGTATGGCACCAGTTAACTGTGTATTTTTGTTGTGAAAGATGTGATGACTCAACAGAAACAGCTTGTACAGTAGGTATGACAGGAAGATCAAGTTCTTTGACTGATCTATATACCTCATGGATCATCTCATGCCAGACCTTGTCTACTTTCTGTGAAATGCATGGAAAGTAATTAAGGCAAGAAGTCTCTAGCTGTGACTTGAGGCATACAAGATCTGTAGGTGTATCCGTCTTCATGACTGAACACAGATGTAATAGCAGATCAGCATAGAGTGGTGAAATGATGTTTACTTTCAGTGACTGGTTCCACTCGGTCTTCAGACTATCACCATCTTCTTTCCACAAGTCCCTTCTAGAAGAATCTACTTCAAAATTTGCATTCACGTGGACTGGTAAACCAGTTTGTCCAGGTAAGGGTAAAGAACAAAATGCCCTGCCAGTAAATGTGTGGTTAAATGAGCTTTTCCTACATGCAGCCAAAGCAGCTTGAGGAACTTTAAAATGATCTTGCTTGTTTTTTCTCTCATGGATTTGTTTTGAGAAACCAAAGCACTCTGCAACGACCCACTGACTTTGGTTAATTCCAGATGAGATTTTCATGGTGTAGATGGTTTTGCAGGGTTCTGCTGTTCCTGACATCAGGGATTCTTGAACATGTCTGTGAAAGTTTTTCTTGCTTACCATGCTCTTCTCTGTGTATTTCTTTTCAATAAGGAAAGGACATTTAGTTTGTTTTCCATCTTCACTGATCTCCAAGAACTGTATTTTTGTGATGTGTTTCAAGAAGAGAATTAGTCCTTCAGGATCTTCAGTCAAGGCATAGTAAAGTTCGTTCATGTCATGGTCTGTGACCGTGTGTCTAGATATTTCAGATTTTTCTGCCATTTTGTCTGTCCTCAGAGGGAGCCTGAACATGGTCCCACTATTGAGTGCAAACATTTCTGGAAGAAAAGTATGATAAACATCTTCAAAAGATTTTTTTAATTCATCATCAATTGAAATCATGCAGCCTGGGGACTGTTTTGTTATACCTTCCACGTATTTTAGATTTGGATCAGAAATGCAGAGAATTTTGTCACCAGTCAGGATGGATGGACAATCTGTCAGATGATACACAGAATTGAAGCCAAGTCCATATTTTCCAGTTCTCCCTAAAGTACCATGTTTTCCTCCTTCCCCCAGCTGCTGAATACCTTGCAGATCATCATCAGAAAATGTTCTGTTGTTGTACACACAAAGAGCCGGGCCTTGAACCAGTTCCCATTCCTTTCCAAATATCTTTTCTGTCTTATGTTTTCTTTTGTCCCACACAAAGTGAATTTCTGTTGCCTCTGCATCATCAGCGTTTTGAATGAGCTCTTTCAGAATATCCTTTTTAGATGGATATGCATCAATTATATTTTTTATTCGGACAGTTAGTTTCTCTTTTTGTCCAAACTCTTTGACATGAAGGGAAAACTCACTGACTAAATGATTTTTCAGAGTATGGTGTCTAGTTGTCATTACACCAAAATGACAGGCCACAGAACGAGGTATCAGATCATGGGTGAGCTTGACACCAGCTGAGACAGGCATCCATGGGCTGTCATTAAATCTCAGCTCTTTAGAATATGTCAACACACCTCTCTCATCAGGTATGAGACAGTTTGTAAGCTTTTCATCTTTAATTTTGTATAGCCCTTTCATAAGTATTGCAACACACTTATAAAGGTCTGACATGGAAAGAGGTTGAGATCCATTTAGAGCCTTCATTTCTTCAAGTGCAGCAACAAATTGCTCTCTTGTGAATTGTTTGTTGACACCAAGGCAGTCCCAGAGCCTCTCGAATTTGGAGAAGATGACAGGAAGCACATAGAGATATGGTTTCTCCTCAAATTGGTCACTTCTGGCCACTGACCTCACATTTATAAAGTGATCCTCAATGAAAATGAATGGATATGACTTTGCATGTCCATTAATGGGATTGGGATCTTTCTGTTTCAACAAGTACTTGTTGAGATATTCATAGCAAGTCTGGGCAATGTGGAAGAGAGCTGTCTTTTCAAATGCATTGCAGTGTTGATGTGCTTTTAACAGCTGCTGAAGAACCGTCTCAACTGGTGGATTTGTCCGTACTCTCAATTTTTTGAGAACTAGATCATAACTGTGTTTTTGAAGATTTGAATGATCAACTGTGAATTCTGTCATGCTTACTAAATTGTGACAACTGTCACTGTAAACTTCTTCAGGTTTTTTAAGAACAGTGGCGTTCTTGTTTTGCTGAACTAAAGGAACTAAGGCAGGGAGGAATGGTATTTGAGACAATGTGTGCCAGTGCAGAGAATTATCATCTTCTTGTATGGATACTTTCATACACCTCATGAGACACTGAAGACGTTCAGATTTATCCTGTTGCCAAACACTGGATATCTTTCCTGCTCTTTCTATGATGTCCTCTAAAGGCAGGTGGTCACTCAGCATTCCCAAATCTGAAAGTCGTTGAATCGTTTTTGGTGAGAGAAAGTCATTTTCGGTTCCTTCAAGAAAACGTCCTTCCTTAAGTTCATACAAACAAGCCATTTTGCCAGAAGGATTCACAAGTCGTTTGATTAATTGACGCTTCTTACAACTCTGTGTTGACCTACTGAAAAGTTACCCTTGTATTCCATCAACAGCAGGATCATTCAAGTCAATGGCATTCAGCACAAGAGTATTTCTGCTGTGTGTGTCCACAGAACTCAAGTTCTCAAAAACAATTTTGTAAAACTCAGGCCAGTTGATTGTTCTTTGTTTGATCTCTAACTTGAAGCCACAATTGATTAAACTCTGTCTTACCCATGATGGGAGAGAAACAACACTGGAATATGAAACTCCCAAGCTCAAGAACACTTGTATTGCAATGTCTCCAACTGTTTGGTTCTCCTCAATTTTTGGATTCAGAAATATCACATTGTCTATAGAACACCAATTATGTCCATTACTGAAAAGCTCCAGAGATTTCCCATTTGAATTCTGCACAACTGCTGAGTAGAAAGACTCAACCATGGGTAAAAATGCTTTGCTAACTGTCTCTGTGTTAGGCCAAAATGTATGGAAGGAATAGTTCTGGATATGACCATTTTGGGCCATTTTTTTCAGCTCAAGCAGTGTAGTGATGTAAGCAGATGTTATGGCATCTTTCATCAAAGCTTTGTTCCACTCAGACCTCACTCCTTTTTCCCAAAGACCTTTCCTATTTGATGTGACTGCAAAAGTTCCATTGACATGGACTGGAAGACCTGTCTCAATTGAGAGAGGAAGAAAACAAAAAGCCTGGCCTTCCTGCTTCAGGCTTTCCTCAGGGGACCATGAATTCGTTTTTGCCTCTCTATGCAAAGGTACAGCTATGCCTCCAATTGGAAATGAAAACACAGGTTCTTGTTCATTTCTTCTCTGGAACATTTGCAAAGACTCCTGCGTTCCAAAACATGAGTATAAAAGCCAGTTCTGGGTGAGGGATTTATCTGAGTGCTCCTGAACTATTTTAACAATGTGTGCTTTGTTGACATCAATCATTTTGTGGCATGTGATGTCACTGTTTCTGAAGGTCTTCTCGATCTCTTGGAGAAGTGTGTCATTTGAGACAAGAAATGAATTGATGACTTCTCTGGATATTTTGAGAGGAGTCTGAATCTGATCATTCCTTGGAGGAGTTAATGAGTTTTCAGGTACAGTTTGAAGGGACATAGATGTAATTCTCTTCAGAAATAGTAGGTGTGTTTGTGATTTGTCAGTCAAATTATTTCTAAAACTCCTAATTCGCTCTTCATCAAATACCTTTGAACTGATCTCTGACTTGTTGGCCTCCTCAAGAGTGCGAAATGGTAATTTAATCAAGGTGCCATTGTAAGATTTCTCGCTGTTTTGTACTGACATATCACAATCAAAAATTCCTTCATAAGATTTAAACTGTCCAGGAAACCTTTTGTACAGTCGTTCCTGGAATGGGTCAAGTTTAATTCCTGGGTTTCCTTTGCCGAGTATGTGCTTTTCCAAATGGGTGACATTTGGATCAAGTATGAGAAGGCTTTTCCCACTCAAAATCGAGGGAATATCAGTCACATGGTAAACAGCATTAAATCCAAGCCCAAACTTTCCAATCATCTCGACTTTTTTTTCCTTTGATGCTGATCCCACTTTGACAATGTTACTCCAGTCTTCTTGTGAAAAACGCGCGTTGTTGAAGATCCAAAGGCATGGTCCATTGCAGAGAGCCATTCCATGATCAAAGAGTGTTTCAGGGGGGTCTTTGTGTTTTCTGAAGTCAAGGAGGAATTTACATGTGGTTGCCCCAGCGTCCTCAGCATTTTGTAGGAGTTCTTTGAAAATGTCACTTTCTTCATCATACTCTTTAAGAATATTTTTAATTCTTTGAGTAATTGGTTCAGATTGTCCACATTGTTCTATACCAAATGACTCTTGCTCTGCTTGTATGAACTGTGGTTTTAAGATGCGAGTACTTAAGAATGGGACTTTCAACCATTTTGCAGTGATGGGCAAAACTTCTTCATGAATGACGTAGAACTCCTCATTGTCTTGTTTCAGGTCATCAAGTCCTTCATCACTGATGTCACAGAAGACTGTTTTGGACAAAGACTGCAGAGTAAAGTTTTGATTTTGGGCCATGACAGGCACAGGGGTGCTGTCCTTTAAAAGCTTCTCATTCTTTCGCATCCAGTCAAGAATGGCAATTGACACTTTAAGTTCTGTCAAGTCTCCATGAGGAGGACACCTGCAGTCAATTATTTGTTTTATGTCATGCAGTATATCTTCAATCTCTTCATCGGACAGTGATTTCTTCACACCAAATTTTGTTAGCAGGTTTTCATATTGCAAAAACTCTTCAGGCACTTTCTTGATGTAGGGGCTTAGATCCAGTTCAGGTGGATAGGCTAAAACTATATCTTCTGGACAGACAAACTCACTTTTATTCCATATCCAGGGGATGCCTTTTGTGTCTAATGAATCTGTGAAATTTCTCATGTTGTCTTGCATGAATTTGTAAATACTTTGCAGCTTGGTTTTAAAATGAAAATCTGAATTTGGGTTGACCATTGATCTCAGTGCAGAGAGGTTCTCTAAGACTTTTTCCGCAGGAGGGGGCTCATGAAGTCCAAGATTTTTGCAGACATGTCCTGTTAGCTCAGAGGTAAGTGGCATTACATATCCAACAATTGAAGAATACTTTGAATCCCTTACTTCAGTCGGCTTATACACACCTCTCTTATGATTTCTACAAATGCTTCCATTCAAGAACTTTGGATTTTCACAGGGAACCCACTGCCTTTGCTTCAGCTCTTCTATCTGCGCCTGGTTGAATTTTGAAAGGAAATCATTCTCATTCAGGACTCGAACAAGAGTATGTGCTTTTTTCAATGCCTTATCTGGTGAGTGGACACAAAGCTTTTCAGTATGATTTATGACTTGGAGTATGTCTGCTGTTGATATTTCTTTTTGCTCTGTCTTTAGGCCAAGGCTTTTTAAACTTTGAAGCATTTCCTGGGTGTTTGCATAAGAAGGTGGGGGAAAGAATTCTGCCTCGAAAAGATCTTGAAATGTCCTATTTCTTGGATCAAAAACATCTGAGACTTGTTTGTGTTCTCCATGAGTTGTCTCAATAAATTTCAGATTTTTAGTTTTCGTGAGCAGCTGCTTACTTTGTGTGAGTAGAATGCTACCATTATTCAATATCCAGGTCATTACTGTCTGTTCCTCACCTTTTTGGAAAGAGGCTGCCTCAATGCGGTCAACCAAATGAACAGCCACCTTAGCTGCATCCAAGAGTTCAATATTCAGAAGAGTCAAAAGTCTGCGATCAGCTTCATTCGCACACTGTACAATGGTCTCAGGCATTGGCAGATCTTTTGGAATGGCTGGTTTGGTGGTTGAAACAACTGCTTGCTTTGATTGAACTGCAACATATTTCCCAGACATCATTCTGAAGATTGGCAACAGGGAAAGCAAGTTCTTTTCAGCATTTGATAAAGAGTCCAAAGAAGAGAGGTACATTTTCAACTCCTCTTTTTCCTCTGATGAAGCAGAAGCAATGCCTTTGATGACCTGATCTCTGTGTGAGTTGACAAAGACTTGTAGAACACTTCTTGGTGAAGCAGGAAGAACATAGCTCTCAATGTCATGATGTCTAAGACACTCATCTCTTTTTATGACGGTACACCCCACCATTCCTAACACTTTCTGAACATGATCTGACAAGCTAGACGCTGTGCTACTCTGAAAAATCAAAGTTGTGTTACTCTGCAACCTTGCTAACAGTACAGAATTGCCTGAACTCTGTAGTGGCTCCAGTGGTATTAAAGGCACATCAATAAAGCTGTTTAACTCAATCAATTCAGTGCTAAGAAACTTCCAGAGTTCATTCAGCCAGCTTTTCGGGGGATGATGCTTTTCTGTTGTTTTCCATGTCACATGACCTTGGGTCACCTTCCAGTCTGTGGGTAAATGCTTCTTGGTGAGTGCAACAACATGATTTGCATCCAAATTGATTATGTTGTATGTGCCTGAAAAAATAGTGAGACCAAATTTCACAAACATGTATGATATTAATTAAATATTTTATTAGCACTCCCAATAAAATATATTAAACCGTTTTCTTACTCTTTGTTGCTAGTTTCCTTAGTTGCTTAGTGCAAACATGGCTCAGATCGTTGGGTATAAATCTTTCTTTACAAAATGGCAGCAATGTTCTATACAAAGAAAATACCGATTATTAGTACTTTGAAAACACAATATAAACACACTAAAGAATTCAAGTAGGAAAGAGACAACTATATCACACATTACCTTGGAAACTTCTCATTGTCGATCAAAACAGTGTTCTGCTCTTCATTGCTAAATGAAGTAAAGGTTCCATCACTGAGAGGCAGAAGCTTAAGACCTTGTAGTTCTGTGTACTTCTCATCACTGAGAGCAAATTCAAGAAGAGAGTATTTGTCATCTTCGGTTAGGTTTTCAGCCTTACTTCTGTGAAGGACATCTCTAACATAAGATGGAGTCACCCATGTCATGGTATCACTTTCAGGAAAGATTTCTTGAACATCTTTCAAAATATTTTCTGTGACTGTGACCAGGTTCTCTCCTTCAGCAATCAATAATCTTGATATCACAGACATTGTGTCACTACATGTATTGTTAACTGGAAAAACCGCATCTAAGGGAAACACCCAGATTTTCTCATCTCTGGCAAGGTGAAAGATCTTGTATTCAGTTAGACCCTTCAGAGTGTCTGTTGCAACTTCATGCCATCTGTCTTTATGTACAGTCTTGGATAGGTCAGGCCAAAGATTGTACACAGTGGCAGCAGGCAGAGTTGAGTTTCTGGATAACTGAATGGCATCCAGGATCATCATAAGATATACATGAGGAAGGATATGTTTTATAAGTAGCTCATTCCACTTTGCAGACTCGTCATTCTTCTGATCCTCCTCTTGCCACTTAATGAACCTCCGATTATCTGTCAGGCCAAAGCAAGCATTGATGTGAATGGGAAGCCCAGTTTTGTTTGAGTCATTATTTGGAAGTGGTAGAAAGCAACTGAGTCGCCCATTGCAAAGCGATCTGTCTTCATCTATTCGAAAAGCTGCATCAACTTGAGGATAGAAGCTCAGCTTACTGGCTAGAGAGTCAATCTCTGGTTTATATCCATCTTTCAGAAGGCAAGTTGTCACAAGCCACTGGGACCTTGTTTCTTCCATTTGATGGGGAATGTGTGATACTGTTTTGAAACAAGTTTTTCTGTCAAACGATTCCTGCTTGACATGAGAAATGTCAGAGTCAAATTGATTTGATGCTGAAACTTTTAGCCTATTGCTGCAGAAATCATTGGTGTCAATATGCAGCAAAGTAATGGATGACACATTTCTCAGGAAAAGAAGACTGATGTCTGCATCAGCAATGAAACTGTCAAAAAGCTGTGTAACTTTTGTGGAGTCATACAAGTTATCGGAGATCTCAGAAGCCTCATTACGCAGAGGGAAGCGGAAAAGCGTTCCTTTGAAGTATTGCTCCTCACTGATGACCTTCTCCCAGGAACAACTGTCGACATGACTGACTACATTTTGAAAGGGCTGGAACTGATCTCTCAAGTTCAAAAGGCTCTCTCTGTCCTCCTCGTCATTCAAAGACCATCGATAGCCTTCTTCATCATCTCCAAACATCTTCTTTTGTGGGTCAAAAATGGCAAGGTGTTCAGAACTGAATACACATGGCAAGTCTGTAAATAAATAAACAATAATAATAATTGTAAATATTTTTGTTCCAAATCCCCATGTCAGAATCTGACACACCAAGAACTAGGGATGCACTGATACCACTTTTTCCATAACGAGGCCGATACTTTCATTTTTGCAGATACCAATAATGATACCTGTATTTTCACTGCATTTGTCATTTTTAAATATTAGGTAGAGAAACTAAAAGAATATGAATTATATTTGTTGAATTAATTTGTTTAGCAAATCTATATTTCCTTCAGTTATTTACATGCTTTACTATGCCTGTTAAAATGTATCCAATCCACTTTATTTATATAGCACAATTTAAACAAACACAAGGTTTCCAAAGTGCTGTACACCACAACAATAAAAGCCACGATTGGATAAAAGTAATAAAATAAAATAAAAACAACATAAAATGAAATAAGTAAAATCAAATCAAATCAAATAAATAAATAAAATGCACTGCCCACACAACACAACATGCCACATTTAAATCACATCAATCACGATTTACCTGCGGTTAAAAGCCAGAGTAAAAAGATGGGTTTTAAGCAGATATTTAAATTAAAACAGTGAGGAGGCTTGTCTGATGAGTAGTGGCAATACATATACTATTACACATATGTTTTATTTCTCAACTGTTTACGTTCACTCAAGACCTAAGAAACTATGTTTACTAGGATACTCGCAAAGATGGCCGTTTTTACATAATTTTGTGTGAATTCCAGTGGTGGACGAAGTACACATACCATGTACTTGAGTTAAAGTAAAGATACTCAAGGTAAAATATTACTCAAGTAAAAGTAGAAGTGCTGCCTTTAAACATTCACTTGAGTAAAAGTACAAAAGTATTTGCCTTCAAATGTACTTAAGTACCCAAGTACTATGATTTTTTTTTATGGCTATAATGTCATATTATAATTTTTGTCACAAGACTCTTGCTTAACTCAGTCTACGTGAAGACTCTAATGTCACTCTTGTGACATGTATATATATATATATATATAATGACTAATTAATGTCATTTTATTAATAGATTGGTGTGCCAATATATATATTTGAATTGAATTTTTTTTTGTGCATTTAATTTTGGAGGGAAGGGGACTGTTCCATAAGGGGTCTGTCCCATAAGGTTTAATACATTTACAGTATTTACTGTATATTTTTCTCAAGCGTCTATGGTCATAATTAATAACATCCTAATGTTATGATACAGTCACATAAACCTGCACAACGCCATTAAATATACACACACACACACACACACACATACATATATATATATTCTACATTATGGAAGTAGCCAATTTCCCTCCAAAATTAAACACAAAAACTTAATGCAGTGTTTCTGCTACTCCCCAGAAAAAAATGCTATTATATGCAAGTAATTTAAGTGTCAACGTA
The DNA here is from genome assembly GCF_949152265.1 of Phoxinus phoxinus. NCBI lineage: Eukaryota > Metazoa > Chordata > Actinopteri > Cypriniformes > Leuciscidae > Phoxinus > Phoxinus phoxinus. Next base: position 4,465,226 of record NC_136882.1, on the reverse strand, counting down.
AAACGCAATGTACATTATGCGTCAATATTGACCGATATTTGCTGCAATAATAGCTGCTGCTCTCTGCCCCGCTTAAAATCGTTGGCAGCACGATTTGTTTGGAACTATTGAGAGCTACACAAATCATGTCCCTGCGCGGCGGCGAGATCACTGTCGCAACCGTATGGTCGCAATCTGGTTCGCGCTTAGTAGATACCGCCAAGGCAAGTTCAAATCAAAGAACGCTGTATTGTGATTGTTGGCTCGTTTGACCAGTTAAGTTTTTATCCACTATATAAAAAGGAACGACTGATTTTAAAAATGTAGTAGAGTAAAAAGTAAGATATTTGACCTTGAAATGTAGTGGAGTTAAAGTAAAAGTCTTCCCAAATTTAAATACTTCAGTAAAGTACAGATACGCAAAAAAACTACTTAAGTACAGTAACGAATTACATTTACTTCGTTACTGTCCACCACTGGTGAATTCGTCAGGTCAAGTTTAAGAAGACGTGAAAGAGAATTAATTGTAGTATTCAAGCGCTGTCTGAGACTTGGCTTTTTGGGAGAACGCTTCACATGTTTGTGTTTTTAATAAATAATAATTAAGTTTTAATCCAAATTGCGCATGTGTGCTGAGTGAGCGATCAGCAATCAAGAGCATGCAACAGAAGTCTGCTCTCTCTCTTTACCATACATATCTGACTGAACTACAAACTTTCCAGTGATGTCTGCGAAAAAGGGATGTGCACTCTACAAGCTTGCACGTCTGTGCCAATCCACTCCGCGTTACGCTTATCAGCTCACACACAGCTATATGGGCGTAATTATTTAATTTGTTTAACATTCTATTAATTCGAAAAATGTCATTCATAGACCACCTCCTCTGCAGGCCCGGTTCTATGGGGTACTTAGTAAAAGTAAACAAAAGTAAAAGCACCCTCAGATGAAATTATTAATAGCACACATGTAAACGAGATTTCGCCGACAATAGAAACACTCACATGCATACATATATTTACAGAATAAATGCATTAACACGATTCTTCAAATCAGAAATAATTTCATGAAGCTTCCATGTTTAATGCATTTGATCGTTTGTGTCCTTCTCCTTGTGCTATCTCTTTAATTGCTCACTTGGTTGTGTGTTGTGTGTGCGTCCCACTCAGGAAATTCATTTGTTGACTTTGAGAGACAGGACTTTACAGTAGCCTTGCCTAAAATATTAATTGTCGATGTTGCACTACCGTATGAATAATTATCATTATGGACATAATAAATTGGCTTAAGAAAGCCCAAACCTCTACATCACAAGACGTTCAAATGGCAATGCCTGCCAATGGCAGCAGTGTACCCTGCCCTACAACCTCACTCTCGCCGCAGGACACCCCTGCCAACACCGGCGACAAAGCCCGGCAAGAGCCGCGGCTGATGGCGCGAAGTGACTTACAGTAGGTGATGAAGACCCCTTACAGGTGATGTGCTGAGAAAAATACCTCAGTCAATCATTTAGTGGCAGTGGAAATAGCTGTTCTTGGTTAAAAAAATAGAGAGTGGCTCAAATATTCTGTTGAACGGGATGCTGCATTTTGTTCTGCATGTCGAAAAGTTGGCTCAGCTGGGACAGATGATGCGTTCACAACCACTGGCTATAACAATTGGCACCATGCCCTTGTTCAAGGCAAGGCAAGGCAAAGTTTTTTTATATAGCACATTTCATACACAATGGTAATTCAAAGTGCTTTACATAGAAGAAATTTAAATAATCAAAAATAAAATAAAATACAGTACAAACAGTCGGACGAACAGTGGCACAATGCTCATTCAGTAAATGCACAGCTAAACAGAAGTGTTTTGAGTCTGGATTTGAATGTGGCTACTGTAGGAGCACACCTGATCTCTTCTGGAAGCTGGTTCCAGCTGCGGCTGGCATAATAGCTAAAAGCGGACTCTCCTTGCTTAGAGTGAACCCTTGGTATTTCTAATTGATGTGATCCTAATGATCTGAGTGATCTGTTGGGTTTATATTCAGTGAGCATATCTGCAATGTATTGAGGTCATAGGCCATTAAATGATTTATATACCAGTAATAATACTTTAAAATCAATCCTAAATGTGACTGGGAGCCAGTGTAAAGACCTGAGGACTGGTGTGATGTGTTCATATTTTCTGGTTCTGCTGAGGATCCTGGCAGCAGCGTTCTGTACGAGCTGCAACTGTCTTATGGTCTTTTTGGGAAGGCCAGTGAGGAATCCACCCTGCTGGTGATGAAAGCATGCACAAGTGGCTCTTGAAAAGAGATGGTATTCATCCCTCCTGGGGTGGTGCTGCTCTTCTCTCTAGTAATTTGGCTCATAGTCTTAGAGATAAAACATGAAATTCTGGGCCTCAGGTCAGAAAGCAGACAGACTGGCTTAACCGACCGTCTGCTAGCGGCCTCACGTCACCAAGGTCAGATAAATCCCATCACATAGAGCTTCTTTCACCTAGATATCATCATATAGAGACTGTGTCTGTTCCCCGAATTTGGAAATCCAAAAAACGTTCAAACCCCATCTAAGGTTAAAAATTTAATTGATGTTCAACAAATAAAAAACAGATATAATACAGATGAGCAAATGATAAAGCTTGGGTTGCTGAATATTCGATCTCTTACTTCAAAAAGCGCTAATAGTTAATTATATGATTTCAGATTATAACCTAGATGTGCTGTGTTTAACAGAAACCTGGCTAAAACCAAACGATTACATTGCTTTAAATGAGTCAACCCCACAAGATTACGGTTATAAACATGAACCTAGTCTGAAACGCAAAGGAGGAGGTGTTGCTGTAATTTATAGTAATATTTTCAAAACCACTAAGAAATCTAGTTTTAAATATAACTCTTTTGAAGTGTTGATGCTTAATGTAGTGTATTTCACCTGTAATATGATAAACGGAGTTGAAGCCGATCCCAAATCTCCCGACTTTTGTGGGGTCATCCTGCTTGATGCTTCTGCCAACTCTCTGGATTCCCTCCCAGTCTTCCTCTGTGAACGCTGCATCATTGAAGGCATAGAGAGCCGGTCCTGCCAGATCAAAGATGCAAACAGATGATCATACAAATAAAGAGTAGTCTTTTGCCTATAATAAAGACTTTCAGTATTGTCAAAGACTTCTCCTAATGAATCATGTCTCCCATACTGTACTGTATGTACTATATGCACTTATTTGCAGCAAAAGATTTAGACCAAGATTTAGATATCTGAGATACAACTGGTGACTGGTGCTCTTCAAAAGAGGAAAACAAATGTCAGTTATTAATGGAAAAGTGTGTCTAATTTATTATTTTGGTTGCTCCCATAGTAGCTAAAGCTGGGGACACACTTAACGACTATAAACCTATAATCAAGCAACGTAGACTGCTATTCTCAAATCAGGAATTAAAAATGAATTGGTTTGTTCTGAGCAAAAACTCTAGGATATTGTTTTCCGGTTTAGAGTAGCGGTTAGAACGAAATAAAAAACTGCTTGATTTATTCTTTCTTTAAAATGTTATTTGTGTATTTTAATTGTATCAGTCTACAGTAAATATACAACACTCCCAATATGCTTTTTAATGGGACTGCCAACACCAGAAACTCTGAAAGCATGACTTCGGTTGACAGAAGAGCTGCAGAGATATTCAAGGCACTGTATTTCCTCACTATATTTCCTCAAATATACTAGATATAATTAGTGTACACAGTATATGAAATTATTTTATTTACAAATGTCATGTTTGTGATTTTTTTTAGTTGTTAAACTAAATTAATAGATATTCAGAAACAAGTGCAGTTATATACTGTATGAATGAGAACAAATGTAAAACCTTAAACTATAATATCTTTTGTTGCAGACTCTAAAGTAATTTTATAAAGTTTAAATCTAGTGTGATTTAAATCTGCTTCCAGTATTTATGACACAAATACCTTGATACTTTCCGAGTTCTTCAGTCCACAGGCTCTGAGTCTCATAATGCCTCTCATCATGAATAAACACCACACGTGAAGCTCCTGCATCGTCTGCATTCTGGATCAGCTCCTGGTGCGTTACAGGGTTAATATTAAACACAGATACGATGACATATTTAAGATACATACTATTTAACAATGATGCACAAATATTTTTTTTAGCCTACCTTCAATATTTGTCCTCCATCTGGATACCTTCTCAAAATTTCTTTCAGGTAATCAATGAATGGTGGAGACGTCGCACCAAATTTATTTCTGCATTGAACAATGTAAAGTTTATCACAAACTGCACAAAACACATACAGAGAAAAGTCAAGGTTCATTGTGTAATAGAAGTACAAAATCAGCTGGAATTATTTGTAATCCAGGAGCTATATCATGTAGCCCAAGACTTGGGTTGAGCATGGTCACTCCCTGGATGGGAGACCTCAAGGGAAAACTAGGTTGCTGCAGGGGGCGCTCACCCTGTACTCTGTGTGGGTCCTAACACCCCAGTATAGTGACGGGGACGCTATACTGTAACAAGCACCATCCTTCGGATGAGACGTTAAACCGAGGTCCTGGCTGTGTGGTCATTAAAAAACCCCACTTCTTATAAAGAGTAGGGGTGTGTAACCCTGATGTCCTGGCCACATTCCCTCCATTGGCCTTTATCAATCATGGCCGCCTAATAATCCCCATAATCTGAATTGGCTCTATGACAAGTGGATGCTGCACACTGGTCGTGGTTGAAGAGAAACCCCAGATATGATTGTAAAACACTTTGGGTGTACAGTAGTACGTAGTAAAGCGATATATAAAGGCTTCATTTCATTTCAAAACATATTAGCTTCTTGGCTAAAATTACTTTTTTTTTCATAAATGTGCTTTATATGGTTACTCTCAATGTACATTATTATTCCACTCCATTATATTAGTTATGGGATTAAGCATAAAACATGCAGTGAATAAAACCACATACTTTTTTTTCTTCTTTTGCCTTGATGCGGAACTCATTGTCCTTCTTTACATTCTCCTGTGTGGAAAAAAAATATCACTTTCAAATTCTGCAAATTTAACAGTTATTCCATGGTCATTGTATTAATAATACTGTAAATACAATATCTTTTTCATACAAATATAAGTGCTTTCTTGGGTCTCCTATGGCCTAAAGCACAGTTCCCTTTCAAGGGAACTCATGCTGCGTCGATTCTGCGTGATTGGGTCTTGAAGCACGGGTGAAATCAGTCCAATGGTGTGACGAGACGTCAGAGGCGGCTGATGTCATCAACCAGGAAACTATAAAGCCTGCCCAAACTAGCACAGATAGCTTCTGTGTCTTCAGCAAGTGCTCTATGTGAATCGTGTGTCTTATTTGTTGTTGTCTGTCTTTCATATATACGTATATATATATATATATATATATATATATATATATATATATATATATATATTATGGCGAGCAAGTAGAAGATCAGATTGTGTGTTCACCCCTGCCCACGCTACATCACGGGTGCGGACACACACAATCTTTGTGTTGTTTGTTTGGGAGTGGAGCATGCACAGTCAGTGCTCGAGGGTGCTGGCTGTGCAGACTGTGAACAACTCCCACCTGGTGATCTTCGAGGATACTGCTCAGGCTCGCGTTCCTCGCGGTTTGGATATTGACTGGCCAGTGTAGAACCAGGACGTCCCACCAAGCCGATCAGAACAACTTTGGCTTTGGTGGGCAAAGCTTATGCTGCTTCTGGTCAGGCTGCAGCATGCCTACACACTATGGGCGTGCTGCAAGCCTACCAGGCAGAAGTGTTAGGAGACTTGAATGAGGACGGGGGAATTAGCCCTGACGCAGTTGCAGAGCTGCGTCAGGGCCACAGATCTTTCTCTCCGGGCCACCAAGGAGACGGCCAGAGCTGTTGGTCGTGCTATGGCAGTCCTGCTAGCCACAGAGAGGCATTTATGGTCAAATCTTAGCGCCATAAAGGAGAAAGATAAGTGCTTCCTTATGGACGCCCCGCTTTCGCTTCCTGCCCTCTTTGGCGACGCGGTCACTACAGTCGTCTAGAGGTTTCAGGAAGCTAACAAGCAAGCGGGAGACGTTCCATAAGCTCCTCTCCCGTCGCTCACAGGTCTCCAGGGCTGCTGAGCGGAAGCAGCCCCATACCACTATAAGCCAGTTCATGATACCGTTCGGTAAAAATACAGAGCGTCGCTACCTGTACTCTGCTCTCATGCACATAGAATACACATAGAAAGGTTGGGGTTGAGGTTGAACGTCAAAAAGAGTGAACTTTCTCCAGTACAGATAACCAATTTTCTAGGCGTGGCATGGGATTCAATCATTATGCAAGCACGTCTCTCTCCTGCACGCATAGTGTCGATCCTGTCAACAGTAAACCAGTTAAGCTAGGCCAGTCACTCACCGTCAAACAGTTATAAAGGCTGTTGGGTCTGATGGCAGCAGCATCCAATGTGATACCTTTTGGCCTGTTGTGGTGGCTCAGGACCAGGGGGTTTTCACAGAGGGTCAATCCCTTTCGCACGATCAAGGTCACCCGACGATGCTTACGTGCCTTGGTTATGTGGACTAAACCCTGGTTTCTATCCCAAGGACCCATGCTGGGAGCTCTTTGTCGTTGCAAAATGCTAATGATGGATGCTTCCCTCACGGGATGGGGAGCAATCCTAGAGCGTAGCTCAACTCAAGGTCTGTGGAGGGGACACCATCTTTCCTGGCACATCAACTGTCTGGAAATGAGGGCTGTTTTTCTTGCTTTCAAGAATTTCCTCTCAGACCTCAGGGGCCACAACATGAATCACTAGGGGGGTTTGCAGAGTGGACCAAATCCTCCTGTGGTCTCAGGGGAAGCTGCTTTCACTCAGAGCAGCTTACATCCCTGGGAACCAGAACCTAAGAGCAGACGTCCTGTCGAGACAGGGGCTGAGGCCTGGGGAATGGAGGCTCCACCCCGAGGTGGTGGAGCAGATATGGAGGTTGTTCGGCCAGGCTCAAGTGGATCTGTTTGCGTCTCAGGAGACGTCTCACTGTCCACTCTGGGCTCTCCCTTACGCATCCAGCTTCTCTGGGATGCTATGGATCTGACATGGCCAAGGCTACGGCTGTTCGCTTTCCCCCCCAATCGCTCTGCTCCCAGAGATTCTGGAGAGAGTTTGTCTGGAGACCAGATTAGTCTCACCTTGATAGCCCAGCGTTGGCTGGGCAGAGTGTAGTTCTCGGATCTGGTGTCTCTCCTTGACGGCAAGAGAATGGGAGATTCCAGTCAGGAGGGACCTTCTGTCACAGGCAGGGGGCTCAATAATTCACCCCTGACCAGAACTGTGGAAGTAATAAGAGGGGCTTGGCCTCTGAGGAGGCACAGGTCATAGATGCTGGTCTCTCAACTGAGATAGTTGAGACCATTCTTTACTCCAAAGCTCCCTCCATGAGGAAACTGTATACCCTGAAGTGGAGAGTGTTCACTTCTTGGTGTAGTGGTCGTCAGCTGGACCCAGATACCTGCCCTGTTGCTGGAATTCCAGCGAGAGCCATTTGCTGCAGGATTATCTCCATCCACCTTAAAAGTGGCATGGCGTTCCTTCACCCTAGACCAGGGTACATTCCTAAAGTTCCCTCTAATGTTGCCTGATCTATTGTTCTGCAGGCCTTCCTTCCTCCTCCATTCCAGGATTCCGACCAGGAAAGAAATAATCTGCTTTGTCCAGTTAGGGCATTGGATGCCTAGAACAGCTGTTGGTGTGTTTTGGACCTCCCAATAAAGGGTACCCAGCATCTTAGCAGAGAATAAGCAAATGGACAGGGGATTCTATCTCTCTTGCTTATGAATTGTCCGGACTGCCTGCCCCTTTGGCAGTACGGGATAATTCAACTAGGAGTATGGGTACCTCTAAGGCTCTAGTGTCAGGAGTTTCACTTCAAGATGTTTGTAATGCGTCAGGCTGGTCCTCACCGCACACATTCGTGAGTTTTTACGGGCTAGACTTGGGCTCCACACCTGGGGCTCAGGTGCTCTCATCCTAGTGCTTTCTCGATTCACACTAGACATAGACTGGTTATTATGGCGGCGTGGGTATAGGGCGTGGGTACGCCTCAGTTCTCTGAAGGGGGAACGAGACACTGCGTCACCCTGTCATACTTCCTGCATGCCTGTTAGCAACTTGCTTCATCCTATTAGAAGCTAGCATTACACTGTTTGAGCAGGCTTTATAGTTTCCTGGTAAAATGTTAATAATTTTTAAAAAAGTAATAAAAGGGGTCATAAAAATTTGCACTTTGGCCTAATTCATTTTTCAATACAGTTCATAAGAGATTTTTTTTTATAATGATTTACCCAACAGATCCATTTCAAAGTTTACACACTGCACACTGGAATCTTATACTGAGTTTTGTAACGTGGTTGATCTACGACTGTTTTCATGTTTTGTGATGTTTGTCAATGAGTCCCGTTCTAGCAGTGAAACTGCCAACTGTTCTTCAGGAAAATCCTCCAGCTTCTGCACATTCTTTGATTTCCAGTTGATTTGATTTCCATTTCAGTTGAGAAGGATCTCATTCCTAAAGCTTTTTTACACCTTTCCAACAGTTACTGTATTATTTTGAGATTCACCTTTTCACACTGAGGACAACAAAGGGACTCATACAACTCTTACAAAAGCTGCAAACATTCAGTGATGCTCAAGAAGGCTACACACCACACCAGGAGGCGCTATCACTATTTAAATGATTGTATATTATGTGATGTCACACATACTTGCAAACACACCATAGTCTATTCAGTGTAACAAGATACATATTATAGTTTGAGGGTTCTTTAAGTAAATCCTGCAGTAATGGAATCGCACTTCCTATTGGCTGCGCTGGTGGCGCTATATCCCACTGAGTTCGCCATTTTTCCATGTGCTTTCTAATGAGGTGAAATGCATTTTGAATAGGTGGAGCTGTAACAACAGTGCAGGTAATTGTTTTTTATCATATAGTGTTTACAAATTTACTCGGTTCACGTAGTTGTATTTTCTGTATTAGGAAAATGTTTGGTACGAATCGTTTCATAAAGCACTTAATTCATGGTTTTACTAAAAAAATATGTTTATTTCCATTAAATTCATCCTACATTTAAGAATAACAAAAAGTGGATGATGTAAGCTGTGTAATCTGTGTTATGTTACACTTGCTCTATGTTTTAAATGTTGTATATGATCACAAAGCAATATGTTTAAGAAGACAACATTGAATTGTTTAAAGTCTGTGTAATTTTCCTAGAGAGGTTATAACAGATTTATTTTTTATTAAGTACAATATAATGTTGTAAATGAGTAATTTACTGTTACATTGAGAGCGGCAGAGCTAGAGAGAACTGCTGTGGGTGGAGCTGTAACAACACTACGGGTTTACCATCTTCTCTCTTTCACTGCTCTGTGCAGGCATAAAATAAAGGCCAATATCGTCCACGTTCATTGAGCGTGTCCTGTTGAAGGGACAAATCGGGTCAGGAAATACAAAGGTCACAAATGCATGTTAGATCTCCTCAATCTGAACAACTTTGCCTCAAGAACCACTGGTGTCAATCAAAATGTGAGATTATTAAAAAAAAATTAAACTTTAGTGAACTATAGATTTAGTATCAATCTTTTAACTCCCTAGTAGGGGTGGGCAATATGGCAAAAAATATCATATCACGATTTTTTCAGGAAAATCAGGATTCACGATTTTATCACGATTCCTTTTCATGTTGGTTTTACTATTTTGCAAGTAACTGAGTATTACAGCCAAACTATTGTCCCCATTTTAAAAACAAAGCCTTAGGTACAATAGATATACAAATGAAATAAACAGTGCTTTATTTTTTCAGCTACAGTTGGTGTATAGTAGCATTGAATAAATTAATTAAATGAACAAATATGAAAATAAAACACAAAATAGAATTCACTGTATAAATAATACATTTATCCTTATTAAAGCTACTATTAAAGTTCTCAGTCAAGAGCAGTGAGTGTGTTTTGTTGTTTAATTAACATTAAAGGGATAGTTCTCCCAAAAAAATTAATTGTCATCATTTACTCTCTCAAATTGTTTTAAACCCGAATAAGTTTATTTCTTCTGTTGAAAATAAAAGTTTCTTGGAAGAATGTGGGTAACCAAACAGTTGATGTACCCCAGGGACTTCCATAGTATATATTTTTTCCTACCATTGAAGTCAATGGGGACCAGCAACTGTTTGGTTAGCCACATTCTTCAAAATATCTTATTTTGTGTTCAGCAGAAGAAAGAAATTAATGCAGGTCTGGAACAACATTACAGAGAGTAAATAATGACATAATTTTCATGACCGTGCCATAGGTGGCACTTTAAGTTTTATAGGTTGAAATCGTAATGTTTCTTTAGCAAATTATAAAAAAAAATGCTGAAAATGTTCATTTTCATCTTTGATTAATGTGCTTATAGGCATGCTAAATAATAGTCCTAAATAATCTTTTTTTTTAAACCATGCAATGTATTAAAGAGCGTGAACCCCAACAATTGCTATGTGCAGCGATGTATGTTTTAGATGTTTATATGTTATATGTTTTATACATCTTTTTTTAAAGATATTTTATAAAATGGATTTTTTAAATACTTAAAAAAAATATTATGTATAAAGACGTGATTTCCAAAAGACAAATAAGAACAATTGTAAACTGTAAAACATCTGTAATGTGAAATAGCTTTAGTTTAGTGCTAAATAAAAAAAACTAAATGCGATTTTTATGATACATGTATAACTATAGGTCTATGATTAAAATATTTTTTGTTATGTTAAGTTTTATTACAGTGTTGTGTGTAACGCGTTACAGTAACGTAACTACTTTTTCAGGTAAATAACGCGCTACTACTGAAAAGTGAAAAGCATGAGTAAGATAAGATGCGCAATCGGGAGACAAATGTAGTGGGCAATCTTAATTTTAATCAATGTTTCATCCACCAATTGCCTGGATTTAATAAATAAGAAGTAATATAGCAGGCAATATAATCAGGACTTCTCAGGAGCTCCGCGCCGGCGCGTGAACTGGAGCTCGTCTCATAAATGAACCCAAACTCTCAGCGTATAAGCTTTGCCTCAAATACCTGAGAAATATACAGAAAGCTTGAAATGTGTACTTTTAAACAAAACTATTCAAAACGAAAGAAAACAGACTCTCTGCTCATGTAATCCGTATGAAATGTGCATTTCTCTCTGGCGCGTTCACTACTACGAAGATCACGAGTCAGCGTCAACTCCATCTTTGCAGCCGACACTGACAGAAAACACTTGTTTATTAATAAACATGTCTCCTTGCTATATTTGACATATCCATAATCAATACTTTTTCCGGTTCTTTGTGACATTTTTCATGAACAGGCAATATAATTGTAATATAATACAATATAATATAATAACAATATAACAGGCAATATAAAACACCACCGCTCGATAGTTCATATTGTTCTTTGTTGTTCACTTTATACAGGTTTTTCAATTGTTTTTTAAATAAAAAAATATTTTTTTCTATTTCAAAATCTCTCTTTTTTCTAGTTTTTTTCTTCTTCTAGTTTTTCAATAAGTAGAGTTCATAGTATAACTTTATGTAGGCCTACATATTTAGGAACCAGATATTGGGTTCTGCCAATAAAAGTAACGTAAAAGTAACGAGTAACGTAAAAAGTTACTTTCCAAAGGGGGTAACTAAGCAAGTAGTAACGAGCAAACACTACTTTTTAAAAGTAACTTCCCCAACACTATATTAGTAACATTTCATTTTCTCTCCTACCTTCAGTGGTCTGATGCAGAGTGACTTCCAGCGATCAGAAGGAGACTGATAAAGCCACTCTAGGTTTCTGTTCACTAGAAAGAGCCTGTTCAGCGAACATGAAACTTACACTCCTCCTTCGCTCATAGTTCAATAAATTAGTTGTAAAAAACAAACAGTTTTCACTCAAAATAGCTTAATTTTTAACCAAGCCAGGCACTTAAAGTAACTTTTGCAAATAAAAAAAGTTATGTGCATCTTCAGGATACAGTTGTTAAAAATATAATGAACCTTCCCAACAAACTTTGCTCTGTAGTTCAGCCAATCCTGACCAGTCTCTATTTACATGGGAAAGGCTATTTACATACAATTTACATTCTAAAATGAGGAAGCAAAAATAATCCTCCTTGTAAAACAATTCCTTGTAAGGCACTCATGGAAAAAATACTTAAGGAATATAATATATGCCTACACTTAATATTCAACAACATTTGTCGCGAATGCGCACAAACCTGAGTATTAACTCTTTCCTTGCCAGTGTTAGAAAAAGAAAACAGAAAAATAAAGTTGGCAGCCACAGACAGCATTTTTTTTTAAATCATTTTAACAAAAGTTTCATGGCCCCCAGAATATTTTGTAGTATGAATATTGGAGCATACAATATATCAAAAGAAAGAGCAGAGCCTCTGCTTAAAAAAACAAAGAAACTGTTTTATTCTAGCTTCATACATTCCTTTTTTATCAACACTTGAATGTGGAAAAGCAATATTTTGAGCAAAAAGCAAGTCTTTTGTCAAAGACAACATCCAGATGGGATTCAGAATGATGGTCAAAACACAGATGGAGTAAATTGAGTCCATCAACAACCCTCAAAGCTTCACAGTCCTGTAGATCGTCCTGGGTCAACATTTCAACATTTTGATTTAAATGCGGTTTAATGTTGATGACATGCATTTGCTTACATATGCTATAGCTTGTTTTCTGCTACTTCTTCACCTGTGTTTTGATCAGGAGATTCTGTACTCTTTCAGAAGATAGGTAATAGCACCCCCTACCGTCTTCTTCTTCGCCGCCATATCTCCATGCAGTTTATTACACTTTAACGTAAGCTCTCGCACGAGTCGACGCTAAACGCCATCCGTCTCCATCTTGCACAATTCTCAGTAGAACTTGTTGTCCAACACCGTATCTCGCCAGCACTGATGACATCCATGTTGTTCTTGGACGTCCTTTTTTTGTGGTACCTTCTTCTCTTCTTTGTAATGCGATGTTGGCAATCCTGTTTTTATCCATACGAAGTACATGACCAAACCACTGGTGTTGTCTTTCATGTACTTTTTGCACGATCATTTCTATCTGATGTCATCGTTTCTCATCTTGTCTAATATGTGAATACCAAGTAGTTTTCTAAGTGCTGCCATCTCGAATGCAAGTAGTTGTTTCTTTTCAGGACTCCTAAGTGCCCAACCATATAAGGCAATCGGGAGTATGAGGGATCTGTACAGTCTCATTTTGGTCTCATTAGGGGCCAAGCCCTGAAAGTGCTTAAGGTCGTGAAAATTATTCTTTATAATAATTATAGGCTAAACTTTTTATCAGCTAGAAAATCATAATCTTGTTGTCTATGGACTCCTTGTGACTGTCCGCCACATTGAAGTAAATTAAAAACACTTTTTCTGCTATTCCTCCTACAAATTTTGGCCAATTTTGTCCACCTTTGGACCAAGACGCACATAAATGATTAAGCCGATGCTTGATATTCCCTACCGTTCCCTAGATATTCGTCTCCAAATGTGACCTTGCCAGTATTTGTTGACATATGCTAGTTAGCTTACCACCCCAATCAAATAGGATGCTAATCAGAGGCTATTCCTGTAGCTCAGACAGTAGAGCATTGGCGCTCGCAACGCCAAGGTCATGGGTTAAATTCCCAGGGAAAGCAAGAACTGATAAAAATGTAAATGTGTATCTTGGAATGCAATGTAAGTCGCTTTGGATAAAAGCGTCTACCAAATGCATTAATGTAATGTGGATTTTGACTATCAGGTTAAATATTATTTATGTTAGTGACCAAGTGATCTTAGATGTCTAATAGCCATAGGGGCTTGACCCCCAATCGCTGCTTGTAGCTATATGTCTTGATGTTTTTGTATTTCCAGACATTGTCCAGATCGCTCTTAACTTTAAGGCTGTGGTTGTTCTTATTCTGATGTCTGTAGAGCATTCACAGTTTGCAATCAGAGTCGTTCCAAAGATTCTTTAATCTTTCCACATGCTGCAGTTCCGTCCCTCTGAGCAACAGTCCTTCCTTTTTTTTCTATTTTTCACTGTTAGCTCAGATTTTGTATTTTGTAGCATCCCCTCCATTTTGGAGTCTCTTATCTCTTGCCCATACTTTGAGCTGACACACAGCCGTTTACACATGCTCCATGGCTCTCCAGACCAAGTGCCTCTTGCATAATGTGCTCCAGCCAGATGTTGTAAAGATCTGGAGACAAAATTTCTCGTATAGATCTCGTAAAAAAAATTTGTGTATTCTAAATTAGATTGATCAGCTTGGGATGGATTCCATAGTGGTGTAGTACTTTCCAAAGGACTTGATGGCACACTCGATCAAATGCTTTCTTAAAATCAATCAAGTAATGTTCTTTGTCTTGTAGTGCGAGGTACTTCTCTAATATCAATCTGAGTAAGAAAATAGTTGATAGTGTATCTACCTGGTCTGAATCTGGCTTGTTCCTCTGCCATTTGCAATTCAATATCGTTCTTCATCCTGCTCCTGATGATCTCAAGAATGATCTTACTTAAGTGTGGGATATGAGGCTGATTATATGGTGATTTTTTGCATTTGGTTGCATCCCCTTTCTTTGGGATGGTAACCACCAGGGATTTCGTATAGCATAGGAAACTCCCCAGTGGCCCATTTTTTTGTTGTTGCAAATCTTGTGCATGATACAGACTACGGCTTCACCACCACCTTTCATTAGCTCGCCTTCAATGCCATTAATACCAGGAGCCATCAAGGTGAGCTAATCAAAGCCGCTACCGTATAACAGTGAAAAAACAAAAAGCCGGAAATTTCCATCAATGGCGGGAAAAGAGTTAATTAACATTGGACTACATTTTCCTGGAGCCCACCTGTTCCTCATCACTCAGACCCTCAGTTCACTCATTGCGAAGTCTTGTTTGCCCCGAATACATTTCTGAGCATTATTTCCTGTGTTGTTCTGCTCTTGTTTTACTTTGCCTTTGATGACCTCTGTACAAATCTTTACTGCCTGCCTACCGCTTGTGTTTTCTTGGACCATTTCTATTGCTGTTTGCTGCATGCCCCTATCCTCTGCTTGTTATGACCACGTTTACTGCCCTGCCTTTGATATTGTTGTTTGCCCTGGTTACTCGACCCACACCTGCCTGTACTCTGAACTTGCTGTTTTTTTAAAAAACGCACATAGATCCCATTCAGCCGAAGTCCTCGTTACAATATTATTGATTTGACTGCCCTGACAATATTGGATGAGAACTGAGATGAGCTGGATGATGAAATCACTGTTTTCTGCAGAACTGCTTTATAGATTAAATGAACTAAATTATTAATAATTGACAATCTTTACAATGGAACTGAATCAACATCGAACTGACTTCAGCTGAACAATGACACTGTTCTATTAGAGTCTTTTTTTCAACTGCATCATTTAATCTTTTTCCTGTATCAATGTTATCACTATAAAGTAGTAGTTATCACCAGTTATTAACCTCATAAATTATTCTGAATAGACACATTAAGATTACCAAGATATATTTAGAAAAATCTCACTTGAGAGTTTACATTTCAATTAATCAGACTGTTATTAATATGGAGATATATAAGCTCAAACATTAAAAAACTAAAATAAAAATATTAAGAATATAATTTTTAAATGTATAAACATATTATGTGAATGCCATGGACAAAAAGCATGAGACGTTATACAACTTACAACCACAATTAGAGTTAAAGCTAGGGTAGGTAATCCTGTTCAGAAACATTTGTTTTTATACTGGGTGAAATGGTCCTTCCATTCTGATAGTAGTCAATACATTATGTGTTCAGAAAAAGGAATGAAAAAAAATCTGACCTCTGTAGCAGCTGTAGGACAGTAAAAACTCTGACCAATCACTGCCATTCGGTGCGAATGTAAAGAACCAATCAGATGCCTTCATGTCTCATGCCAGAGCACCACTGCGTGCACAGCAGTGATGCGCGGGTCAATGTATAAACAACCCGCAACCGACCGACGTTTTCAACTAACCCGCCCGCAACTCGGACCGCAAAAAAAAAAAGAAAGAAAATATTGTGGTCCCACTTTATATTAAGTGGCCCTAATACCTGTGAACTTACATGGTAACTACATGTGTACATAGTATGTAACTACAGTGTAAGTACACATTAGTACATAGTATCTACAGCTGTAACATTTGCGTAACTACACATATGTAACAACCCTCAGAATGGTATGTGTAAGTACAAATGTGTAACAGGACATTGGTAACAACATTACAACAACATCAGGAGAGATAGGGGTGAGAGAGGACGCTGGCGTTGTTTGTTCGCCGCTTCTCCACTTCTGACATTAATCTAGCGCATTTAACTTAGATTAGGTGACTGTACCATTGGTCTAAAGTAAAGTGGATTTCTCTAGGAATATTTTCATGCCCCTTGCAAGTTTCCTCTGTGTACTGCAATAACTTTCTGACCTGGTGCCTTGAACGTATTTGCTGCCATCGCTTTTCGGAGTTAGTTGGTTGTCTTTGTCCTTTGCTGCCGGAAGACAGCTGCTGTTAGCCTGGCTCAACTCGACTGGTGAGCTGGTGCTGTTTGGAAATTGCCGGTTGATTTGCGGCGATTAGCACCGGGCTAACGTCACCAGTGTATGGCATGATGTTGAAATATTCCACTTCTCAACTGCTGAGTCTCAACAGGGACATTGCTCCACCTTGCATTACAGCCATAAGACAACTTGGACTTCTACGCCGACCCCGGTATTGTCACAGAAGTGCCCGGAAAAACGTTGTTTACCACCTGCATGGTACATCGACGATCCCCTCCATCTGGTCTTCAGCTGCACGTGTCGCACCCCAGCGACGTCATCAGAACACTGCCGCTCTTGGATTATGTAGCAACCCTGCACCCCACCTCCTCCCTCTGAGAGCCTCTAGCGCTGGGAGAAATACAAAACATGGAGTGGACCACAGTGTACTGCGGAGCTTTCAGAGACTTTCACCCTCAGCTCTGTCTCCTGTCACTATGGAATTATTCAACACACAATCCCTCACCAATAAATCCCTGCTCATCCATGACCATATTCTGGATAAAGGACTAGACTTTATGTGCCTAGTGGAAACTTGGCACAAAACTGGGGACCACTCAATACTAAATGAAGCCTGCCCCCAGGGCTATGGCTACATGGAAAAAGCTCGCAGCTCTGGACGGGGGGGTGGTTTGGCCGTCATTCATCGGGATGAACTTAAACTCTCTCCCTTGCCACTGCCTGATCTTACCTCAATGGAATGTTTAGCCTTCAAATGTAAACCCCCATACTCCATGTCAGTGCTTCTCATATACCGTCCCCCCAAACCGCACTCCTCATTTCTCCCTGAAATACATGATCTACTCACATCACTCTGTTCCATGTCAACCAAAATTGTTATTCTTGGTGATTTTAATATCCATATTGACAAACCCTCCTGTCATCTTGCAACGGAGTTCTTGAGTCTAATTGATTGTCTTGGTCTCCAGCAACATGTGAAGGCTCCTACGCACACCAAAGGCCACACCCTAGATCTCGTCATTACTGACGCGGCCCCCATAAACAGCCTGGAGGTAAACGATCTGGGTGTGTCTGACCACAAGTCGGTCTCTATGGCCTTTACATTCTCGCTGCCCATCACCAGACCCAAGCGGCAAATATCTTTCCGGAACTGGAAACAACTTGACCCAACCTCCATCACCGTAGACCTTCAACAAAATATCAACTGCCCAGTCTCTGTAACAGTGGACGGACTGGTGGATCACTATAATACATCTCTGAGCAGTGTTTTTGACCTCCATGCCCCTATCAGGACACGGGAAGTCAACTTTGAACGCTCTGCCCCCTGGTTCACACAGGAACTGCGGCAAATGAAAACTGAGGGCCGTATCCTGGAACGCCGCTGTAAACGGTCTGGTCTAACTGTTCACAAGCTTGCCTTCCGCGACCATCAAAAGGCTTATATTAAGTCCTTGAAGGGTGCGCACTCTAAATTTTATTCCAACCTCATAAATAAAAATACTGGAAATTCTAAGCAGCTTTTTTCTACAGTAAGCAATTTCTTGAAGCCGAAATCATCTTCATCCACTGAAACCACAGTGGAGCGATGCAACAGCTTCATTGACTTTTTTAGAACTAAAGTCAATAACATCCGCTCTTCAATATCTGGCTCTTCCTCCCTGTCTCCACCATCCTCCAACCCCCTGCCTGGGAGATTGCCATTTCTTTCGCATTTCACTGAGGTTCAGCAGAGCCACGTTGAGGAAACAATCAAAAAAATGAAGCCGTCCGCCTGCACCTTGGATCCCATCCCGACTGTTCTGCTTAAGTCATTAATTCCTAGTGTCAGCCCAATCATCACCGAAGTTGTTAATCTCTCTCTCAAAACTGGTTCCGTCCCTCTTGCCCTTAAAGCTGCTGTCATCCGTCCAATACTCAAGAAGCCAACCCTAGACCCGGAGGTCCTGGGAAATTACAGGCCGATCTCCAACCTCACCTTCCTGTCAAAAGTTCTAGAGAAGGAAATCGCCTCTCAGCTTCACAACCATCTAAATCACAACAAACTATTTGAGGTATTTCAATCAGGCTTTCGTTCGGCTCACAGTACCGAAACAGCTCTACTCAGGGTGACAAATGACCTTCTTATGGCAGCTGATTCAGGATCACCATCACTGCTCATTCTTCTCGACCTAACAGCAGCATTCGACACAGTGGACCATACCATCCTCCAAGACCGCCTCCAAAACACAGTTGGACTGTCGGGAACAGCACTGCAGTGGTTTCAGTCCTACCTTTCTGGCAGGACTGAACGTGTTATATTGGGAGAATGTGAGTCCAGGCTGCTCCCTGTTACATGTGGTGTTCCGCAGGGGTCGGTTCTTGGCCCAATCTTATTCATTCTCTACATGCTTCCCCTCGGTTCTGTCATCAGCAGACATGGATTATCCTTCCATTGTTATGCTGATGACACGCAACTATATATCAAAACTGCCCCGAACTCCTCCACAGCCCTGTCGCGACTCACCACATGTCTTGATGAGATAAAGGCATGGATGAAAAGCAACTTCCTCCAGCTGAACTCCAGTAAAACAGAGGCACTACTTGTTGGAACCCCACATCAGATACACTCCTCTCCCATATCTCAGATCATCTATGACGGCCAGGTCATCACTTTCTCCTCCTCAGTCGTAAACCTAGGGGTTCGGTTTGACCCGCAGCTGACCTTCAATGACCATATTAAACACATTTGCAAAACCTCCTTCCACCATCTTCGAAACATCTCCAAACTCCGTCCCCTTCTAACTCTTCCAGATGCAGAGAAACTTGTTCATGCCTTTATTTCCACCAGGCTTGACTACTGCAACGGACTCTTTATTGGGATTTCTGGCAGAAATATCCAGAAGCTACAATACATCCAGAATAGCGCTGCCAGAGTCCTAATGAGAGTCCGAAAATATGACCACATAACTCCCATTCTACATTCACTGCACTGGCTCCCTGTTTCATTCCGAATCGACTACAAAATCCTCCTGCTCACACAAAAATGTATCACCGGACATGCACCACCATATCTACAAGAACTCATCATTTTGAAATCCTCACCCCGCACCCTCAGATCATCAGGCCACCTGCTTCTTCAGGTCCCCATCACCAGGCTTCGTACCATGGGGGACCGAGCTTTCTGTTCAGCTGCACCGCGGCTTTGGAACCACCTCCCAAGTGAGCTGAGAGCAGTACAGAGCCTGGACACTTTTAAAGCAGATCTGAAGACCTTTTTATTCAGAAAGGCTTTTATGTGCTAATTGTTTTTATTAGTTTTTAGTTACTGTTGTTTTACTGTGTAGCACTTTGAGATTTTTCTGGAATGAAAAGTGCGTTATAAATAAAATATATTATTATTATTATTATTATTATTTGGTAACACTTTATTTTACGGTGCCCGTGATACAGAGTAATTACATAATTAAGTACTTAGTAGTAGATGTTGTAATAACATGTAACTACATGTACTTAACATGTAATTAAGTTATGGAACAGCCTGTACTTACACATTGTAATTACACACATGTAATAGGCAGCTACTGTTACACATATGTAACAAGCCGGGTCAGTTACATATGTGTTACCAACTTGGTACAATGTAATTATATAAGAAAGTACTTAGTACTACACAATGTAACAAAAAGTGTATCAAGACTGTACTTCATGTATCTACATACCTTATCCATCTGTACACATGAAGTACACTTAAGTACAGTCTTGATACACTTTATTTTACGTAGCTTATCCCTGTGTAATATTGTGTAATTGCAATGTAATTAGGAAGCTACTACATGTAGCCTATTTATGCTGTGAACTGAGTTAATCCAAACTACAGTGCAGATAAGGTATGTAGATACACATGAAGTACACTTAAGTACATTCTTGATACACTTTATTTTACGTAGCTTATCCCTGTGTAATATTATGTAATTACAATGTAATTAGGAAGCTACTACATGTATTTATGCTGTGAACTAGTGAGTTAATCCAAACTACAGTACAGATGGATAAGGTATGTAGATACACATGAAGTACACTTAAGTACAGTCTTGATACACTTTTTGTTACATTGTGTAGTACTAAGTACTTTCTTATATAATTACATTGTACCAAGTTGGTAACACATATGTAACTGACCCGGCTTGTTACATATGTGTAACAGTAGCTGCCTATTACATGTGTGTAATTACAATGTGTAAGTACAGGCTGTTCCATAACATAATTACATGTTAAGTACATGTAGTTACATGTTATTACAACATCTACTACTCAGTACTTAATTATGTAATTACTCTGTATCACGGGCACCGTAAAATAAAGTGTTACCCATCATTTTTTCACTTCAGTAAGTACACATGTGTAACAGTAATTATGTAACTACATTTTGTAACAACAATATGTAGCCTATTTGTTGTTCCACTTCCACATGCAGTTTTAGATACTGCAGTTACCAGTTGGAATACATGTATTTATGACTGGCAGGACTAATGTTGAATTACAACTAAAGTTTCACCTTGTGATACCAGTGTTACATGGTAACTCCTCAGGAACTGTCCACTTAATATAAAGTGTAATTGTTAAGGTAATTGTTGTGTACATCAGTGTCGTTACATGATAATTCCATAGGAACTGTCCACTTGTTGGAAATTAAATACATTTATACCAAAAATGGTAACTGCAGTATCTAAGACTGCATGTGGAATTGGATCAACAAATAGGCTACATACTGTTGTTACAAAATGTAGTTACATAATTCCTGTTACACATGTGTACTTACTAATGTGAAAAAAGTGTTGTTACCAATGTCCTGTTACACATTTGTACTTACACATACCATTACGTGGGTTGTTACATACGTGTAGTTACACTAATAATACAGTTGTAGATACTATGTACTAATGTGTACTTACACTCTAGTTACATACTATGTACACATGTAGTTACCATGTAAGTTCACAGGTATTAGGGCCACTTAATATAAAGTGGGACCTATATTGTTCCTGACCCGCGTTTTTTTAAGTAGCTATAGTAAATGCTCATCGCGTTATGGGCCATAGACGGAGGAACTAGGGGTGCGCATTTTTCAGAATGCTGTATGATATAGCCTAGTGTTTTGTAATAAAGGCTTGATTTATTCATTCATTTTGTTTCATTTTCTTAACAATTAAGATGCTGCATGTGTTTATCCAGCCTAATCGACGTGTGCGTCTCTCCCCGGACTTTCCCAACAAAAATTCCCCCCGCCCCCTCTCAGCAAATAGGCTACATAAAACTGACATTACTGAGCTATATGCGTTTAAAAGTAGCCTATTAAAATGGCACAATGGCATTGCTCAGTTCAACGCGTTGGGAAATCGGGCATTTTGTCCCGCGTCAGCTTTTATTCAAAAGTTAATAACGCGCTCAACATTCAAAAGGTAAATAAGGATTTCCCACTGTCATCTCTGCAGACTGCTCATGCGTCATCCTCGCGCATTCAGCCAATAAAGTGTAGACCTGTGTATTTCATAGAACATTGTGTCTAGTACTATATAAATTACAAAGGTAAACGACCCGACCGACCGCGACCCGAATATCATTAAAAATATTTTTGGATGATTCGTAACCGCGATTTTTGTCGTTGTTCTCTGTATTGACAGCACTCCAAATTTACAAAAAAATGAGCTCAATGTTAAAATTGACCGTAGTTCTCCTTTAAGCTTTTACATTAAATGCGAGTACCTAATATCTAGATTTATATGCCAATTGAAGCAATGCGTGTTTGTGAAACTGTTATATTTTTATATAGTGGTGTGCCGTGGGATTTTTTACTCTTCAAAACTGCTGTGGCAAAAAAAGGGTTGGGAAACACTGGTCTACAGCCAATATAAGTAGACTCTGTACATGGCATGGAAATGGTTGTAACTGTGGATGCCCCAAATTAAATTTGAAGAAAAAAGGTGAATTTAATAAAATTGTTTGCGCACCAGACTCTCTCTCTCTCTCTCTCTCTCTCTCTCTCTGTGCGCATGTGCGGAGTGAGTGTGGAAGGAGCCGGTTGTTGGGAGTGAAAGTGTCTCGTTTGTTTGAGTGAGATTTCTTTACTTTTTCTTTTTTTTTACTTATTTATTGCTAATAGGATTAGCTTAGTTTCCCCTGACTTCGGTCAGAGAGGGAGGATAATGGGGACGGAAATGCCGGATCTCTCACGGTTAACCATTAAACATGGTTGTAAGTGTATGCCTGAGGCCACGGTGTCAGTGGAGGATTGCCTGATAGCCGTGAGTGCGGCGATCAGGGGTGCAAATATCAAATCTGCCTCCCGTATGAACAAAGCAATAGTGTTCTTTCTCAGTGAAAGTCAAATGGTGGACGATTTAGTTGAAACCGGGTTGATAATCAAAGACATTTTTGTGCCCGTTTTGCCTTTATCAAGCCCAGCAAAGAAAATCATTTTATCAAACATACCGCCGTTTGTTAAAAATGAACAACTAGAGCAAATACTCCAGAGGTATGGTAAAATAGTAAGTCCAATTAAAATGATTCCTCTTGGTTGCAAAAATCCTGAGATTAGACACGTAATGTCTTTTCGGCGTCAGGCTTTAATGATTCTGAACTCGAGTGATCCATTAAATCTATCAGTTAAGTTGAGTATTGAGGGAAAGGATTATACTGTTTTTATAAGTTCAGAGTCAATGAAATGTTTTGTGTGCGGTGAATTTGGACATGTCAGACAGGCTTGTCCGAGGCGAGACAGGCCAGCTCCGGCTGCAGGTGCGGTGAACAGCGAGAGGGCGGCCGGCGCGGATGTTGCTGCGACCGCTGTGGCGTCAGAACCGCAGCCGGACGGAGCGATCTCTGCGGCCGGTGATTTGCCCTAGGGGAGACCGGTGTTGGAGGCCTCTGGAGACGGCCTGGCGGAGGCTGTTGAGGAGGAAGCCGGCCCGAGTCAGGCTCCCGCTGTAACGCAGCCGGTGTCGAGCCCGGGACAAGTGTGTTTGCAGTCCAGGCATGAGACTGATTTGGTTTGCGATGGAGGACAGGCGCAGCCTGATAAAATTGAGAGTGATAATACTACTGAGGATAAACAGAGTAAAGATGATATTTCATCTCAAGACCCTGTGGATTTAATGGGTGACTCTGAAAATGAGCATGATGATACGGAGTTTTTGAGAAATTACGCGGCGGATTCGGAGCTCATCTCTGGAGGTAAGACCAAACTGTACTCGCTTCAGCAGATTAATCACTTTTTGGATACTACTAAAGGACATCGTAAACCGAGAATTGAATCATATTTTCCGGATGTAAAATTGTTTTTATTGTCCGGCGCCACGGTGATGAGAAAATCTTCCTTTGAAGAGCTTGATAAACCAAAACGGTTTCGTCTCAAGAAACTTCTTAGTAACGTTAGAAGTTCGTTGAATTTGCAAAGTAAAAAATGAGAATAGCTTGGTTGTCAATTAACCCTTGTGGAGTAATTTTATTGTGTGGTTATCTTTTACTTTTTTTCATGGCACCTTTGAGATTTAGCTCGTTGAATATTAATGGGTGTCGTGAGGCTTTGAAAAGGACTAGCCTTTTTGATTATATTTTTATGAAAAAAAGTAGTGTGGTTTTTACAGGAAACTCACACGGATGTTAATAATCAAATCCACTGGCAGAGTGAATGGAATGGTCAGGTTGTCTTGAGTCATGGTTCAAGTAATAGTGCAGGAGTGGCTATTCTTCTTGGAGTTGAGTTTAAGGAACATAATGTGAACGTTTTTGATGTTTTACCAGGAAGAATGCAAAGAGTAGATGTTTCTTTACATGGGCTCAATTTTTCACTCTTCAATGTATATGCCCCTAATATTGGGACTGAACGTACAGGTTTCTTCGGAAAACTTCATACAGCTTTAAGTAGTGTCCCACAGGGTAGGATTATTGTGTTGGCTGGAGATTTTAATTTGCACTTTAGATCACACAGTGGACAGGAATCACGAAGAACCTCATAGTCAGTCAGCAGATGTTTTTAGAAAATTGATAGTTTATCATGATCTTGTGGATGTTTGGAGAGAAGCTTTTCCTGATGTAAAACAGTATACGTGGATAAAAGTAAGTTCGAATAGGGTTTCTGCAGCAAGACTTGACAGAATTTATGTACAAAGAAGTGTTTGTGAAAAGTTTTTTGACAGTTGTATTATTCCTACTCCTTTCTCAGATCACCATTATATGTCTGTCAATGTCACTTCTGCACAGAGCACATTTAAATGCCCCTACTGGCGCTTTAGCAATACACTTTTGCAGGATCACAATTTTGTGCACTCTTTTACACTTTTCTGGGAGATGTGGAGAGAGAGTAAATATCAGTACAAGTCCCTAAGTCAGTGGTGGGACATCAGTAAAGTTCAAGTCAAGATGTTTTATCAGAAGTATACGGCACATAACAAGAAAACTCTTGAATACAAAATGAGATTACTTGAACAAGATATTTTGCAGCTGAATATTGAACAATATGACGGAAGTACTGTTGAGGTGTTGGAAACAAGGAAAATTCTTCTCCACAATCTCCTGGAAGAGAAAGCCAAAGAGACTCTGATTCGTGCTAGGTTTACATCTTTTAATTGCATGGATGCTCCAACATCTTTTTTTTTCAATTTGGAGAGGAGAGTTGTTGATAAAAAACTTTTAAGTCGTCTGAAACTTCCAGAAGGAGGTGAAACAACTGATGAACATGAAATAATTGCTCAAGCACTGCTTTTTTATGAAAATCTTTATAGAGCAGAACCATGTGATGGAGAGATAACAGAAACACTTCTCCAGGATCTTCCTCATCTGATGGAGAGTGATAAGGCTAAGCTTGATCAGCCATTGCACATGAGTGAACTGACTGCTGCTATCACAGACATTTCTTCAGGAAAGGCTCCAGGTCTGGATGGCTTAACGGCAGAATTTTTTAAACAGTTCTGGTCAGTGATTGGAGAAGACTTGTTCTCAGTTTTTTTAGAGTGCTTTGAAAAAGGCACTTTACCGCTGAGTCTACGAAGAGCGCTTATCACCTTGCTACCCAAGAAGAGGGATCTTGCGGATATAAGAAACTGGCGTCCTGTGTCTTTGCTTGGAGTGGATTACAAGATACTGTCCAAAGCGTTAACTAATAGATTAAAACTCTACATATCAACAATAATTCAGTCATACTGTATTCCAAAACGTACAATATTTGATAATTTGTTTCTGCTTCGTGATTTGATCTCATTTGCCAGAGACAATAATGTTAATGTGGGGTTTTTATCGTTGGATCAGGAGAAAGCTTTTGATCGTGTGGATCATGGTTTTCTTTCTAAATGTTTTGAAGCATTCGGTTTTGGTTCTTCATTTATTTCTTATGTTAAATTACTGTATACTGATTGTAATGTATATGCCTCGGACTCTGGGTCCGTATGAATTAACTCAAATGATCCATAGGGAATTTTAACTGACTTAGGCCCCTCCTTGAACTGCCACCTTAACGTGGTGGAGGGGTTTGAGTACCCGAATGACCCTAGGAGCTATAATGTCCGGGGCTATATGCCCCTGGTAGGGTCTCCCAAGACAAACAGGTCCTAGGCGACGGGTCAGACTAAGAGTAGTTCAAAAAAACCCTTTATGAAGAAAATTAAAGCAAGGACCGTGACGTCGCCTGGTATGGCGCAGCCGGGGCCCCACCCTGGAGCCAGGCTCGGGGTTGGGGCTCGTATGCGAGCGCCTGGTGGTCGGGCCTCCCCCCACGGAGTCCGGCCGGGCTCAGCCCGAAGGAGCGACGTGGGGCGTGGGGCCGCCTTCCCGTGGGCTCACCACCTGCAGGAGGGGCCGTAAGGGGCCGGTGCTTAGAGGATCGGGCGGCAGTCGAAGGCGGGGGCCTCGACAACCCGATCCCTGGACACGGAAACTAGCTCTAGGGACGTGGAACGTCACCTCGCTGGCGGGGAAGGAGCCTGAGATTGTGCGTGAGGTTGAGAGGTTCCAACTAGAGATAGTTGGAATCACCTCTACGCACGGCTTAGGCTCTGGAACCACACTCCTTGAGAGAGGATGGACTCTTCACCACTCTGGAGTTGCCCATGGTGAGAGGCGGCGGGCTGGTGTGGGTTTGCTCATAGCCCCCCAGCTCAGCCGGCATGTGTTGGAGTTTACCCCGGTGAACGAGAGGGTCGTTTCCCTGCGCCTACGGGTTGGGGATAGGTCTCTCACTGTCGTGTGTGCCTACGGGCCAAACGGCAGTGCAGAGTACCCGGCCTTCTTGGAGTCTCTGGGAGGGATGCTGGAAAGTGCTCCGACTGGAGACTCCGTCGTTCTACTGGGGGACTTCAACGACCACGTGGGCAACGACAGTGTTACCTGGAGGGGCGTGATTGGGATGAACGGCCCCCCTGATCTGAACCCGAGCGGTGTTCAGTTATTGGACTTCTGTGCTAGTTACAGTTTGTCCATAACGAACACCATGTTCAAGCATAAGGGTGTCCATCAGTACACGTGGCACCAGGACACCCTAGGCCGTAGGTCGATGATCAACTTTGTGGTCGTTTCATCTGACCTGCGGCCGTATGTCTTGGACACTCGGGTAAAGAGAGGGGCGGAGCTGTCAACTGATCACCACCTGGTGGTGAGTTGGATCCGATGGCAGAAGAGGAAGCTGGACAGACTCGGCAGACCCAAGCGTACTGTAAGGGTCTGCTGGGAACGTTTGGCCGAGTCTCCTGTCAGAGAGATCTTCAACTCCCACCTCCGGCGGAGCTTCGACCGGATCCCGAGGGAGGCTGGAGATATTGAGTCCGAGTGGACCATGTTCTCCACCTCCATTGTCGAAGCGGCTGCTCGGAGCTGTGGCCGTAAGGTCTCCGGTGCCTGTCGAGGCGGCAATCCCCGAACCCGGTGGTGGACACCGGAAGTAAAGGATGCCGTCAAGCTGAAGAAGGAGTCCTATCGGGCCTGGTTGGCTTGTGGGACTCCTGAGGCAGCTGACGGGTACCGGCAGGCCAAGCGAACTGCAGCCCGGGTGGTTGTGGAGGCAAAAACTCGGGCCTGGGAGGAGTTCGGTGAGGCCATGGAAAAGGACTATCGGCTGGCCTCGAAGAGATTCTGGCAAACCGTCCGGCGACTCAGGAGAGGGAAGCAGTGCCCTACCAACGCTGTTTACAGTGGAGGTGGGCAGCTGTTGACCTCAACTGGGGTTGTTGTCAGACGGTGGAAGGAATACTTCGAGGATCTCCTCAATCCCGCCGTCACGTCTTCCATGGAGGAAGCAGAGGCTGAGGTCTCAGAGGTGGACTCGTCCATCACCCAAGCTGAAGTCACCGGGGTAGTCAAAAAACTCCTCGGTGGCAAGGCACCGGGGGTGGATGAGATCCGCCCTGAGTACCTCAAGTCTCTGGATGTTGCGGGGCTGTCTTGGCTGACACGCCTCTGCAGCATCGCGTGGCAGTCGGGGACAGTGCCTCTGGGATGGCAGACCGGGGTGGTGGTCCCTCTTTTTAAGAAGGGGGACCGGAGGGTGTGTTCCAACTACAGGGGGATCACACTTCTCAGCCTCCCTGGGAAAGTCTATGCCAGGGTACTGGAGAGGAGAATACGGCCGATAGTAGAACCTCGGATTCAGGAGGAACAGTGCGGTTTTCGTCCGGGCCGTGGAACACTGGACCAGCTCTATACCCTCTACAGGGTGCTGGAGGGTTCATGGGAGTTTGCCCAACCAATCCACATGTGCTTTGTGGATTTGGAGAAGGCATTCGACTGTGTCCCTCGTGGCGGCCTGTGGAGGGTGCTCCGGGAGTATGGGTCCCTGTACGATCGAAGCAGGAGCTTGGTTCGCATTGCCAGCAGTAAGTCAGACTTCTTCCCGGTGCATGTTGGACTCCGGCAGGGCTGCCCTTTGTCGCCGGTTCTGTTCATCATTTTTATGGACAGAATTTCTAGGCGCAGCCAGGGGCCGGAGGGTGTCTGGTTTGGGAACAACACGATTTCGTCTCTGCTCTTTGCAGATGATGTTGTCGTGTTGGCCCCATCAGACCAAGACCTTCAGCATGCACTGGGACGGTTTGCAGCCGAGTGTGAAGCGGCTGGGATGAGAATCAGCACCTCCAAATCCGAGGCCATGGTCCTCAGTCGGAAAAAGGTGGCTTGCCTACTTCAGGTTGGTGGAGAGTTCCTGCCTCAAGTGGAGGAGTTCAAGTATCTTGGGGTCTTGTTCACGAGTGAGGGAAGGATGGAACGGGAGATTGACAGACGGATCGGTGCAGCTTCTGCAGTAATGCGGTCGATGTACTGGTCTGTCGTGGTGAAGAAAGAGCTGAGCCGCAAGGCGAAGCTCTCGATTTACCGGTCAATCTACGTTCCTACTCTCACCTATGGTCATGAGCTTTGGGTCATGACCGAAAGGACAAGATCCCGGATACAGGCGGCCGAAATGAGCTTTCTCCGCAGGGTGGCTGGGCGATCCCTTAGAGATAGGGTGAGGAGCTCGGTCACTCGGGAGGAGCTCAGAGTAGTGCCGCTGCTCCTCCACATCGAGAGGGGTCAGCTGAGGTGGCTCGGGCATCTGTTCCAGATGCCTCCTGGACGCCTTCCCGGGAAGGTGTTCCGGGCACGTCCCACCGGGAAGAGACCCCGGGGAAGACCTAGGACACGCTGGAGAGACTATGTCTCTCGGCTGGCCTGGGAACGCCTCGGTGTCCCCCCGGAAGAGCTAGAGGAAGTGGCTAGGGAAAGGGAAGTCTGGGCATCTCTGCTTAGACTGCTGCCCCCGCGACCCGGCCCCGGATAAGCGGAAGAAGATGGATGGATGGATCATGAATATGATTAATATTTTGCATATTACAGTTACATTCAATTATCGAAATTGAAAATGTATAGATTATATGAATATATTAATAATCGATCACAACGTCTTATAATTCCTCATTCATATATCAATAGTCTTATTTAATTTCGATTATGAGATAACCTTTAAGGGAAATTCATGTAATGATCAAATAGGTGTTTGTCCTGCAAAAACCATCAAAAATCAATCCATCAATCTCTCAGTAAAGCCATCTCCTTATAAACTCCCAGAAACATTAACTTCCGGCCGGGAACATTAATTTTCCTGTGTTTATAAAATTAAAACTAGTAAATAATAAGAGCTCTGGCAGCTCTTGGATCTTTAGATCTCATTGACTCGTTTTACAAGCATTTTCACGGAAACAGTTGAATATATTGTTTTAATAAATGCACAACTACAGAATATAAGTACTACACATACTGATTATATGTTTGTACATATCTTACATGTGAACAAACAAGACAATGAATAACAGATGAGAGAGAGAAGGTGAGAGAGATAAAGTTCTGAGGGGGTGCGCGCGCCGGAGCACGCGCTGAGATTGTAGAGAGAGAAAGAGAAAGTAAATCACGAATGATCATAGGAATAGCAACATCACAGACCTTTGAGAGAGCCAACAGAATGCATTGAACCTTAAAACATTAAAAACTCGTTAGAGTGGATACTTGCAAAAGGATCGTTGTGTGAGTGTGGCTGAGACCAGCCTGCGTATGCTCGCGGAGCAGAGCGCGCGTTCTCGTGCTGAGGCGCGTTCTCTCGTGAAGCCTCGGAGCAGGGCGCGTGCTTGTTGCCAGAGCAAGCTGTTCGCGGGAGTTTTGAAGAAGGCCTCTTTTGGAAGGGAAGTTGCTGAAGGAATTCAGGCTTCGTTCGTTTGACTCGTAGGTGGAAACGAGCAAAGGCGAATTTGAAAATGAAACAAAATAACTTAGATAAAGGAAATAAAAAGAGACGGACTCCAGAGAGGAGTCGATCGCGGACTTCACATGATGAGCAGACGATGAAGGCAGGACCTTAACACAAAAAGGGATATATTTATTACATTTAAGAGTGACTATTTAGCAGTCCTTTTTCTCTGCACCAAGACACGTGGGTGTCCTTGTGTGTGTGTGCTTCTTTGGGAAAGGAATGTTTGGGTGTCACGTTACATGTTGGTGTGAGCCATGTTGGTGTGTGTGTGAGAATCACTGATTCACCAATCTGACCAGATGTCAGTCAATGTTGCTACAGATATCTATAGTCTCTTAAAAATAAGTGGTTCACTCACAAGACCTTTTTCAGTTGGCAGAGGCATACGGCAAGGATGTAGTATGTCAGGCATTTTATATGCCATGGCCATTGAACCGTTGCTAACTGCTCTGAGGCGTCAACTTTGCGGAATTTCAACGGCGGGCCATTTTACATCAGAGGTGGCAACTGTTAAACTCAGTGCTTATGCTGACGATGTCACTGTAATAATAAGATCAAATGAAGATGTGTGCAGTCTGGAAGCGGCGCTTGAGATGTATCAGAAAGCCTCCTCAGCGCGAGTCAACTGGGAAAAAAGTGCATCTTTGTTATTAGGCCGATGGGAGGAAGAAGGTAGGCCTGTCCCCAAACTTCCTCAGCGCTGCCCCTGGAGTGCAGAGGGGTTTAAAGTGCTGGGGTTTTTTCTTGCAACAGAGCAATACATGCAGAAAAATTGGGAAGGATTTTATGAAAAGGTGGCTGGGCGCTTACAGAAATGGAGATGGATTCTCCCCCAATTGTCGTACAGAGGGAGGGTTCTTGTTGTTAACAATCTAGCAGCATCTATGCTGTGGCATCGCTTGACTGTTATTGACCCACCAAAAGAACTACTACAAAAACTACAGAAGGACTTTGTTGATTTTTTTTGGGATGGTTTCCACTGGCTTCCTTCTGGAATTTTATATTTGCCAGTAAATGAAGGAGGACAAGGACTGATTGAACTGTCTGCTAAAGTCAGAGCTATGAGACTAAAATCTGCCCAGAGACTGCTTTTTTCTACAGAATTTATCCCTTGGGTGTCTTTAGGTCTAACTTTACTGAGATCCCTTTGTGGTAGTGATCTTGATAAGCAACTGTTTTTGATGTCACCTTTTATTGAAAATGTCACATGTGGTGCTAATTTCTATGCATCTGTTTTGAAATCTTGGGAAGTGTTTAGGTTGAATCGGTCTGAAAATGATCATTATGGCTTGAATGAACCACTGTTTCTTAATCCTTTTTTAGGAAATGTTTGCGTGTCTAATTGCATGTTTAAGTTATGTATGAAGAAAGGTTTTACAAAAGTGGGACACTTGATTAATTTAGACTCAAAAGAGTGGAGATCAGCAGAAGATGTTGCCAGGCAGGTTGATTTGAGGTCTGTGAGGGTGGTGGAGCAGTTGATTTCAGGCTTGAAAGCTGCTCTTCCTTCTCCTCTTTTGCAGTTTGTAGAGCATTCTCTAGAGGGAGAGCCTACACATCTTGCTTTTCCTAATTTAGGTGTGTGCCCTGGAGTTTGCCCTGAAAACAGTCAGGTGGGGAGTTTGTTAAATTTTGAGAGATTAAAAGGGCTACTTTTTCATACAGTGGGGAAAATAGATATGTATCAGGTCTGTGTAAAAACTGCTTATTTTAAGGATCTTAATGGCAGAAATGATACAAAATGGAGAGAAAAGCTCACAGTTGTTGATGATACTTCTCCTTCTTGGAGGCTTTTTTATTAAAGTCCCCTTCCAAAACGTTCAGGTGATCTACAATGGAGAATAGTACATTGTGTGCTAGCCACTAATGTTTTTGTGTCCAAATTCAACTTGAATGTCCTGCCCTCATGTCATGCCTGCAATAGTCTTGAAACAGTCTTTCATGTTTTCATTGAATGTCCAAGGTTGGTGCCACTTTTTGCTTTGCTGGGAAGAATTATTGATGGGTTGGGTTTTGATTTTAACAACCTATTTTTTATTTTTGGCTGCAGGTATTCTAAAGTGAACAAGGATCGTTGTACTGTTGCTAATTTTATAGTTGGGCAAGCAAAACTAGCTATTTGGAAGACTTGCAGACTTGCTCTTGAAGGGCGAATTGTTAAAGTTCTAAGTTTGTTTACAGCGCTGGTTGAATCAAGAATAAGGGCAGAATATTTATTCTTTAAAACTACAGGAAATATGGTCGAATTTATGAACAAATGGTGTGTAAATAATGGTTTGTTTGTGTTTTGTGAAGATGACTCTTTATCTTTTGTTTGGTGAATAGGTTTGGAAAATTATTGTATTAATGTTATATGTGTAATGTAATTTTTGATTGAGTAAAGAATTTTAAACGTCTCTCTCTCTCTCTCTCTCTCTCTCTCTCTCTCTCTCTCTCTCTCTCTCTCTCTCTCTCTCTCTCTATATATATATATATATATATATATACACATATACTGTATATAAAATACATTTCAGTTTACCGGTAAATAGTTCTGCAATACCTTATGAACTGCAATAGCTCATAAACCACCGATACACAAAATGAATGCAGTCCAATGCCCAATGAGTTCCAGGAAGTATGACCATATTAGCCCCGTTCTGTCAACACTGCATTGGCTGCCTATTAAACATCGTATAAATTTTTAAATATGGCTGATCACTTACAAAGCACTAAATGGTTTAGCTCCGCAGTACTTGAGCGAGCTCTTAACGCATTATAGTCCTTCACGTCTATTGCCATCTCAAAATTCCGGCCAGTTAATAATACCTAGAATATCAAAATCGACTGCTGGCGGTAGATCCTTTTCCTATTTAGCACCAAACCTCTGGAACAGTCTTCCTACCATTGTCCGGGAAGCAGACACACTCTGTCAGTTCAAATCTAGACTAAAAACACATCTCTTCGGCCTAGCATACACACAACACATTATAGACTTCTATAACTCAATGTTAGGCTGCATAGTTTAGAACAGCCGGGACCGGGAACACTTCCCGTAAATCCTGATGTACTTGGTACATCATAAGAAGGATGGCGTCTACGCTAATATTAGTCTCTCTGTCTATCCCGAGGTTTACCGCTGTCCACCAGATCCAGGCCGTATCCAGATCTGATGAAGGACCAGCGCCAGGACACGACGACGCCGCTGACCTGAAGTGTCAACCAGTCTCTCCTCCTCTCCACTCCGACTTCAACAAACAGGAACTGGACAAATACTCTGATTCATTCTGAACTTCTGACCTGTAATGCTCCTGAATCATAATCATACACTGTTCACTCATTGGCCAGAGGAGAACTGGCCCCCGACTGAGCCTGGGTTCTCCCAAGGTTTTTTTCTCCATTCTGTCCCTGATGGAGTTTTGGTTCCTTGCCGCTGTTGCCTTGCCTTCTGGCTTGCTTAGTTGGGGACATTTAATATTCAACAATATTATAGATCTGCCTTAAAGGTGGACGATGATGAAATTGTTTTTTGTATTATTTTCATGTTATCACTGTGAAGCTGCTTTGATACAATCTGTATTGTAAAAAGCGCTATATAAATAAAGGTGACTTGACTTGACTTGACTTGACAATAACAAAAAGAATATTGACTTAAATTACACATTCACAAATCAAAGGTTTTCGGGTCAAACAAATGTAAAAACTGAATGTAAAAATTGAAAAAAAAAATTTGTTTCACAATGTTCACTTTACAAACATCAAATGCATATCTAAATAATGAAAACAAACAGTACCATTGATATTGCTGCTTAAGTTTAGTTTATACTTTCATTTGATTTCACCAAAAAGAGTTATTGATTCACAATACGTCTCAACACAAATGAAGTTCCTTTTTTTTCAAACTCAGTTTATTAAATTTCAACAAAAAAGAAAGAAGGAAAAAAATAACAATAAAAAAATATCCAACAAGCGATTGGTGATGTGTGTGTTGACTGCGTAAAGCAGGCGGTGTATTCTTCCATCACTTTGCAATCGCACCCATTACCATTTATCTCTAAGGTAGTGAAAAAGTGTATTTCAATTCAAATTCATTAACATCTCTCCAATAATAACTTGTATGAACAATTCCAATCTGGATTTCGTCCACACCACAGCACTGAGACTACTCTTGTCAGAATAACTAATGATCTACTGTTGGCAGCTGACTCTGGGCTTTTAACCATACTTGTCCTTCTAGACTTGAGTGCTGCCTTTGATACTGTCTCACATCAGATACTTAATGACAGGTTAGCTTCCATTGGTATTACTGGCACTGCTCTGTCTTGGTTTAGGTCATATCTCTCTGGACGCAGTCAGCGTATTCAATTAAAAGGTTTTAGTTCTAGAATATCGACAGTCCCCACTGGTGTTCCCCAGGGTTCTAAAATGGTAAATGGACTGCATTTATATAGCGCTTTCACAGACCCAATGGCCACCAAAGCGCTTTACAATATTACCTCACATTCACCCATTCACTCACTCATTCATACACCGACGGTGGTGTATTCTCTCTATACATTGACAATACTGCAATCTGTCCTTCCTCTCAGGTTAAAAGTTTGGATGTCATCATGGATGGCACACTATCCTTTCAAGCACAAATTAATAATATCACGCGCTTTGCATACTTCCATTTGTGCAATATTAACCGTCTCCTTCCCTTTCTCTCAAATAGTAATACTGCAGTTCTTATCCACGCACTAGTCACTTCGCGTATAGACTACTGCAATGCTCTTTTTACAGGTATTCCCTCCAAATTGCTGCATAAGCTTCAGTTGGTCCAGAATTCTGCAGCTCGTGTTCTGTCTAGAACACCCTATACTGACCACATTTCTCCAGTTCTCCAGCAGTTGCACTGCCTTCCAGTAAAATATAGAGTTGAATTTAAAATCTTGCTACTCACTTATAAGGCACTTCATAATCTTGCACCACAATATCTTACTCAACTTCTCCATGTTTACACTCCTTCACGTGCACTCAGATCTTCTTCTTCAATTGCTCTTGTGGTGCCTCGGATTCAACTTACCACCATGGGTGCCAGATCTTTTAGTTATGCTGCCCCCCCCCCCCCCCCCGCCCCCCCCGCCTATGGAACTCTCTTCCTCTTGATGTTCGCAATAGCGAGTGCTTGCTGACTTTTAAAACGCGTCTTAAGACATATCTTTTTATACAGGCTTTTGTATAACATGTTTTATTGAGACTTTATATGTATACGCTGTTTGTTTGTTGTGTGTTTTGATTTATGCAGTGACCTGTATATTGCTTGTGAGGTGACCTTGGGTGTTCTGAAAGGCGCCATGAAATAAAATGCATTATCATTATTACCCGGTGCTCTAGATGACAGGGACTGGACTTCACTAACGTTTGTCCCACTTAACACGTTTTGACTTTCTTCGCTCCCCCTCTTCCGTTTCTCTCTACCTCTTTTTATAATTTTCTCTTTATTTCCTCGTTGGTTTCCGCTCCTTTGGAAAAACTGAAAGAGACTGCTTTTTTTTTTTTCTGTATCACCACACAGCCTTATTCAAATAGCTATATAGCTATCTATGTAGAAACGAGCTGTAAATTGAAACGGCTCGCTGCATGACACCGTTTCAGACTCAGACCATAACAAACTTTTCTTTTCAGCTTTTTTGAGCTGGAAGACATGACAGAAATCTAACTAAATGCAAAAAAAAAAAAACGCTTAAAAAAAGAGAACAATTAATCCGATGTCTTCTGATGTTAAATGTCAACCCCTTCCTCGGCCCTCAATTTTGGCAAGTGATGCATTCATGACATAGCCAAAATAAAAAGATTTCTGCTCAGAACTCATTCTGAATAGACACATTTAGACCATTATATATTAGACCAACATAAATTTAGAAAGCCAACCCTTGAGAGTTTACAGTTCAAGACTCAAAATTCATCAAACTGTTATAAATATTGAGATATATAAGGTCAAACATAAAACAAAAACAACAAATATTAAGAATATATTTATTAAATGTATAAAATATTTTTTTTTAAATGTAGGATATCAACTTATAACTACAACTAAAGTGTAGCTACAAGTGTGGTCATGCTTCATTTTAAATCTGAGGATGATATCACTAAAAGTATGCATTTTATAAAGCCTATTATAAGGTCATATCATGGGAGGTTTTGGAGAAGTTTTCATGGGAGGCTTTGGAGATGCTTATCAGATATTTTTATTGCCCTATAAATACCCATTTACAGTCTTTGACTAATGTCTGGCGAGGAGAAATGGCCCATTAGTGTAAATCGACCAACATTTAACACTTCTGCCAGTGAGAGACTTAATCTGCCATTATTCTTTTATTCTTATTCTTTTGTTTGAGATCAGCCATAATAGCCTGCATTCCTGTGTTATTTGCTTGGTCATCTAAATCTCTGCCATCCCACTAATACAAGTAATACATATATTATCTTCAGTCTACGAACAAAAAAATAACTGTTCTTGAAAATTCTTTAAAAAAAATATTGTATGGAATAACGTTAGTCAAGCTCATGTAGCAGGTGCATTTAGCTCATCATGTAGCCTCAAGCTAAATGGCAAAATATAATTTATTAATATTACAGTTTTACTTAAAGCTCACTTTAAAACACCATCGAGTATTTGAATCATATTCCGGTCGCGGTTTAAAATGGCTTCAGGTCAAAAAAATATTTTAAAATATGTTTTATTTAGCATTTTATACGAAGCTAGGGGCTATCTTTACTAGCATGCATAAGTTACTGTAACATTCTTTGTTCCTATATAATAACCAAAATCGAACAGAAAGCACATACACAAACCAGATATACTTGAATCCTGAATTTATTAGCTTTTTTTAATCACACGAAGAGATGTTTAGTTGCGTTTGCCTCGTAACTCTTTTTTTTTTTTTTTTTTATGCTTTATTTGAACATTCATTTTACAGTGTGAAACAGCCAAATAATAAAACAATTATTAAGAATAACAAAAATACAGTGATGTAAACAAGAATGGGGAAAAGAAAGAAAAAAAAAGAAAAAAGAAGAAAGAGGGCATTACTTAAAATGAATAAGTCTAAACATTTAATAAAGTAAAAAGTTTGTAGGTCTTGCAAATTTTACATGTTCTTAGTGCTTTTGGGTTAAGAGAGGATGAAATTGTAATTAAGTAATGTTTTATCTCATGTAAGAACACCAAAAAAATTGGTTTACAATTTGAAAACTTGCATTTGTGAATATAAAATCTACATAGGAAAATAATTAGATTTATCATAAAGCAGGCATTTGAATCGGCTTCAAAAAAAACAAAAATAACACTTTTAGGATTCGTAGAGAAATTTTGCAAGATATTGCTTGAGATAAACCAACTAACATCTTTCCAAAGTTGCTGAGTAAAACTGCACGACCAAAATAAATGAAGAAGAGTTTCAGTGTCATTCTGACAGAAAGAGCAATTAGTGTCAAAATTAGATCTGAATTTTTTCTTAAGGAAATTTTTAACTGGGTAAATATTATGAATTAATTTAAAAGATATTTCCTTTACTTTGTTTGTGAGGAGAAACCTTTGTTGTATGGACCATATATTTTTCCAATTTAAATTATCAAAAAGTCCATTCCAGTATGAGATTGCAGGAGGGGCAGAAATAATGTTCTCAAGGAATAGAACTCTTACTTTATAATTTCGTCCTTTTTTTATAGTGAAACATATCTCACCAATAGGAGTGTTGATAGGTTCAGGAAAAGATAAAGAACCCAAAGAGAGAGCATTATTTTTGAAAAGCATGAGTATGCCAGATGGAATAGCATCCATAACTGTGGCAAACTCTTTGGGAGTTACCGGTATATTATATTCTGAAAGAAACTCTGCATACCTAAAAAGCAGACCTTCGTTATTAAGGAGTTGTCTAACATGAAATATTCCATTACTGAACCAGTTATTATAGAACAAAGATTTATTCTTAAATAAAATGTTCCTATTGTTCCATATGTAACACCGATGAGGAGAAAAGTTATGCTTGTAGATGAGAGTCCACGCCAAAAGAACTTGTTGGTGAAAGTTAGATAGTTTGACAGGGAGTTTGTAAATATCATAATTACACATTAAAGCAAACTTTGCACCACCAAGTTGCGAGAAGGCAAGCTGAGGGAAAATATTCCAAATAGAGGAGGGGTTTTTAAGGAATCGATTAAGCCAATTTATTTTAATTGTGTTATTTAATGAACTGAAATCAATTAAATTTAAGCCACCCTTTTGTTGAGAATTTAGTATCACTGACTTTTTCAAATAATGGGATTTGTTTTTCCATAAAAATTTAACTAAGATTCCATCGATAATTTTACAAGTGTGTTTATCAATGTACAGTGACTGAGCAGCATAAGTCAGGCGGGACAGACCCTCTGCTTTAACCAGCAAGCCTCTGCCTTTCAAAGAAAGGTCTCTCTGCAGCCAGCAGTTTAGGCGTTTTGTTGTTTTTATAATAATTGGGTCCAAATTAGCAGAGCATCTCGAGTTATCATTGGTTATTTGTATACCCAAATATGTAATACAGTTTTTAACTGCAATACCACCAATTGAAGAGATCATACTGTTTTTTATCGGAAGTAATTCACATTTATTTAGATTTAGATGTAGGCCCGAGGCTTTAGAAAAGAGGTGAAGAGTACATAAGGCTGCTGGTATTTGCAGAGAGTCTTCTAGGAACAAAGCAGTATCATCCGCTAACTGATTAATAATTATCTCTGTATTGCCAATGCTGATGCCTTTTAGCTGGCTTGCTTTGATGTGCAAACTAAGAAATTGTGTCGCAATTAAAAAAAGATAGGGAGATACTGGACATCCCTGTCTCACTCCACGGTTTAAGAAGAATCTGGGAGAGGTACCGTTACTTAACTTAATGGAGCTACTACTATTCATATACAGCATTTTGACCATATTACAGAAGGAGTCTCCAAAACCAATTCTATTTAGTGCTTGAAACAAAAACTCATGTTCTAATGTGTCAAATGCTTTATAGTAGTCCAAAAATAAAATAAAACTTTCTTTTGGGAGTAAATATGAATAGTCCAATAGATCTAATATTAAGCGTATGTTGTTTGATATATGTCTGTTTGGCAGAAATC
Source organism: Phoxinus phoxinus (assembly GCF_949152265.1). NCBI lineage: Eukaryota > Metazoa > Chordata > Actinopteri > Cypriniformes > Leuciscidae > Phoxinus > Phoxinus phoxinus. The sequence goes on along the minus strand of NC_136882.1, from coordinate 4,425,831 downwards.
CTGACTGTGTTTCATCAATGATGGAATTTAGGACACATTTTAGTCTTTTGGCCATAACTAAAGCTATTAATTTGTAGTCATTATTTAATAAAGTGATTGGGCGCCAATTATCAATGAAAAGGGGATCTTTATTTGGCTTTGGTATTAGGGTTATTATTCCTTGACATAGGGTGGGGGGAAGAGTTTTTTTCTCTATGCTTTCTCTAAAAACCTCTAATAGAAATGCTGCTATTTTTTTGCTAAATAGTTTATAAAACTCTGAAGTGAGCCCATCAGTGCCAGGAGATTTTCCATTTTTTAATGAATTAATTGCTTCTACAATCTCATTCATGGTAATAGGAGCGTCACAAAAATCTTTATCTACCATATTCAATTGCTGTACATTCTGAAGAGACTCGAAGAAATTAGTTGCATCTTGGTGGCAAAATTTAGATGTATACAAGTCCGTATAAAATTTAGAACAGAATTTTCCAATTACTTTTTGATCTTCATTTAATATTCCATCAATCATGAGTTTCCCTACATTACTTGTTTTAACTTGTTGTCTTTCTAAACGAAAAAAATAAGCAGAGCTTTGTTCACCTTCCTCAAGCCACTTTCTGCGTGATCGGATATAAGCTCCTTCAGCTTTATATTTATATATTTTATCTAATTGGTGTTGCTGCTCAGCAAGTTCAGCTTTTTCAAGATCAGTAATATCTTCCACATTTTTAGCTAAAAGACTAGCAATTTTACAAATAACAACACTCTCATTAGACTTCCTCTTTTTAGCCAAATCACTACTGAATTTTCGAAAATATTTACAGACTTCATATTTAGCTAACTCCCAATTACTGCAGTAGTTGTCTTCTTCCTTTGCTTTGTTCCAAAACATTTTAATAATGTCATCAATTTTGTTTTTAACTTCATCATAGGCGAGAATTGAGTTATTAAGCTTCCAATAAGAGGGAGTACTGTATGAATTAACAGTAGTTGAAAGAGCGATGCGAATAGAAATACATTTATGATCAGATAATGGTGAAGGTATAATATCAGTTGAAATATTATGCAGCTCTTTAGGAGCAAGCCATAGGTCAATGCGAGATTGGCACGATAAAGATTTATTATTCCATGTAAATACCTTTAAAGATGGATGAGATTCCCTCCAGCTATCAACCAACGAAAATCTTTGCATGAACATCTTTAAGTAGGAATTAGAGTTATTAGATTTTGGGGGCCATCTATCAATATTATTGTCCATAACCACATTGAAATCTCCTCCGAAAACCAAGTAAGAGTTGGGGTAGTTATTTAACAGTAAAAGTATACGTTCTTCCATTCGATAAAAGAAATCTTCGTTTTCTTTTTGTTGATTAGGACCATAAAGATTGGTAACGATAAACATCATATCTGAGATTTCAAGTAGGAGGCAAATATACCGACCACTTGGGTCACAGTCAGAGAACATAATTTTCCCCTTAAAATGATGAAGTAAGATGCAAACTCCAGCTGAGCTTGATGTTCCATGTGACATCCACAAGTCCAAACCCCATTGTGATCTCCAAAAATTAAAGTCTTCTTTGACTGAATGACATTCTTGTAAAAAATAAAAATCAGAATTAAACTGTTTAAGGTACAAAAATATAGCTTTACGTTTAGTAAGGTTTCTTAGCCCTCTAACATTAAGTGAGTGAATAGAGAGAACCATAAAAGGAAAAGAAAAAGGAAAAAAAGGAACTTTTTTTTTAGATAGAAGCTAATATAAATAACGCGTTGAACTTGAGACTAAAGAAATGTGCATAAAAACGAGCACAGCAAACTACAGTAAAAACAATATATTGATGTAGTGCAGTACAAAAAAATAGGTGTACAAATTATTCACTTTAAGGCAGAAGTATATAAGAACCCGTAACAAACATGTGTCAAACAGACAAATGGCAATGGAGCACCTCGTTTTGTTCGGCAAATTATATGGGCTATTTAAACCCAGTCACACTTTAATAAAGTGCAACGTTAAAGTTATAAACGGGGTTAAACCCTAAAAGTAACAAAGTACCTGACTTGAGGGCGTAGTTGCTTCGTGTGGCAACTTGTACTTGTTCATATAGAAGTCCTGAATCGGCAAAGTGCAGTATTACTACAGAGTGAAACAAGTAAATAAACAAGCGTAGAAGGAAACTCAGGTTGGTGGAAAAATTTCGGTGCCCTCCACAAAAGCCCTTCCTCCTACAAAGTATGCCCGCTTGTTGTCCCGCCGTGCTTTGTCCACAAGAGGCCATAGTTTGTTCCTTTTTTCTCTATCTGTCGGGGACAGATCCTCAGACAATTTTAAGTTGTTATTCCTGAGAAAAGGATTGTCCTTCGCAGCCCGCCAAATGGCATCACGGTAGAAGCGCGAGGTAAACTGAAAGATGATCCCTCTAGGTTTGTCGTTGCTCCCTTGTTTACGCCCAAGTCGGTGTACGGTATCGACGGTGTATGGAAGTTTGTCCTTTGCTTCTGGTAAGAGCTCCTGACAGACCTGGATAACCCTCTCCCGAACATCCTCCCTCTCCTTTTCAGGGATCCCGTAGATTCTCAGATTCCAACGACGTGTGTATCCTTCGAGATGAGATAAACGTTGTTCATGCTCAGATGATATCGCCCCAATCTTCTTCATCTGTGTCTCCGCTACACCGAGCTTCCCTTTAACGTCATTAACTTCGGCACACACAAACTCAACAGCTGTCTTCACGTCGGCTATCTGTTTGGTGTTTTCGTTAACGGTATCTTTCATACTCGCGATCGCTCGAGCATTCTCCGCCACCATTCTTTCCAGGGCATCAGATCGATTATTAATTAGAATCGAGAGATCTTTGAGTTGTGAAAGGACATTAGCGGCATCAGTGCTCTCAATCTTCCGCTGTTTTATAAAAGGAGATTTACATGGCGTTTCGGGGAGAGGAGGGAAAACTACTTCAGCAGGCATAATATCGGCACAATCCATTTCTGACTCAAGGTAATCATGCAAATTGTCACTCAAAGGTTTGTTTGACACTTGCTGTATTGTCGATGTAGCTTTAGCAGGATTAGCTTTGGCTTGACTCACGTTCTTGTTCTTTCTTTTTTCAGATTTTCCCATTTTCAATAATTATATTCGTAGAAAAAGACTAGTATGCACCAAACGAAAGATAGACAGTATTTGTTACCGCACTACAAATCGAATTGTTAGTTTGAATTTGCGTAGCTCTTCAACGCACGTATAGTCAGAGCGCCATCTTGGCGGGAACCCCGTTTGCCTCGTAACTCAGAATGAGGAAGTAAACAGACAGCGCGTCAGAGAAGAAGCACAGCCTTTTGGTCACGTTGGACACGTGGATGATTGACAGATTTAGAAACGAATCATATCGCGCTGATGTCATGGTTTACTCGAGTCAGGAAGAGTAGAGTCATCGCTAGCTCTGTTAGCTGTTTTTAGCATTTTTGATCGCTTATTTCAAGTATATTTGAATAGAAATGTGTTTCTGCATTATAAAATATTTTAAAAAAATGTCATAATAATTAATTATTTCTCCAAATGTGCGCACCATTGGACTAATATCCCTCGCGGATCGTGGAATTTGTATGTATATGAACACAAATAAACCGGAGATGAGATGAATGGCTGCTGTATAAGTGATGATTTCTATTCCAAATAACGAACGTTACAGATGAATTATTTTGCACTCCTGGGATAAATTAAGAAATTAATGTCACTGAAAACCAGTTTAATTATAAACAGTGGTCAAATATCGAAGCTGGGGTTTTAAACCATCCTAATAAAGCTAATATTGTCCAGATTAAGTAAGAGTGTGATGTTTTTAACTAGTAATGAAATTAACAAAAAAAATATTCAGGATCACCAGTGATCCTTGCGGAGGAAGGGGTTTTAACTAGTGATGGCAATTTCAAAACCCTTATGAAACTTTGAAACCTTTACGAATCTTTTGTTCTGAATCAATGGTTCGGAGCGTGTAAACTGCCAGAGTCACGAGATTTCAGTAAACATTTACATTTTACATTTACATTTATTCATTTAGCAGACACTTTTATCAAAAGCAATTAAACTAGCAGTAGGACAACAGTATGTAAGTGCTATGAGCCTTCGCAGTTAATCTAACAGTTTTTTTTTTTTTTTTTTTTGATAAAATAGAGGAGAAAGTGTTAGTATTACTGGATCAAGTGCTGCCGAAAAAGATACGTCTTCAGATTGCAAGCTGGCAGACCCGCCAGGAGAGCATTACAATAGTCCAGTCTGGATAAAACAAGCGCCTGAACAATAACTTTATATACGGTGCACTTTTAGATTTAAAACTTTGCAGGATGTTTTCATTCACTTAGAGCTTGTTACACACTACATGAAAGGTCATTTTCAAAAATCCATAATAGGTGCCCTTACATTTGGTGGTATGGCTCTGTTCTGAATTACCCATCCTTTTCATGAGCTCAATGAAAGCTAGTCAGGGAACAGCAGCAGCTTCTGGGGACAATCTCCCATTTAAAACTACAGCACGACTTCACTATCCAGCTAGATTCAACTTTAATCACCCCACCAAGGTCGATCAGAAACCTTGGAGTAACATTTGATGAGCATCTGACCTTCACAGACCACATCACAAAGACAGCTCGATCATGCAGGTTTGCACTGCACAACATCAGGAAGATCAGGCCCTTCCTGACGGAGCATGCAACACAACTTCTCGCCCAGGCCTTGGTTATCTCTAGGCTTGATTACTGCAATGCTCTTCTGGCCGGTCTTCCATCATGTGCAATTAAACCTCTACAAATGATCCAGAATGCTGCAGCCCGTCTTGTCTTCAACGAGCCCAAAAGGGCCCACGTCACTCCTCTGTTCATCTCTCTGCACTGGCTACCACTCACTGCTCGCATCAAGTTGAAGGCATTGACGCTTGCTTACAGATCGACCACAGGCTCAGCTCCCTCCTACTTTCACTCGCTCCTACGAGTCTACATCCCTACCAGAAGCCTGCGATCGGTCAATGAGCGGCGGCTCGTGGTACCATCACAGAGAGCCACAAAATCACTCTCCAGAACATTCTCATTCACGGTTCCTTGCTGGTGGAATGATCTCCCTACCCTCGTCCGGAATGCAGAATCCCTGACCACATTCAAAAGACAACTGAAAACTCATCTCTTCCGTGAGCACTTGACATAAAAAAAATAAAAAATAAAAACCCTCTCCTTTACCCTCCCTTGTTTTGGCTTATGCTACTCTGAGCAATGCCAGAACTTTGTATTTTGAGCACTTCTTGCGTTATTTTTGCCTCTTCACGATGACTCGCTTGCTGTAGTCCTCAGTTGTAAGTCGCTTTGGATAAAAGCATCTGCTAAATGACTAAATGTAAATGTAAATGTAAAACTGGGAAAGCAGCAAAAATCCCCCATTGAGAACAAAGCATGCATCAATGAAAACAGAATGATACTGAATAAGTTAAACAGAAGTGAAAGGAGGAGCTAGGGGAGGAGGTGGGTTGCAAGCAATGCAGTGGAAGCAGCCAAGCAGGCACACTGAGAATGCATTGAAATAAGGTGCCCTGTTAGAAAGGGACCGATTGAGTGCTTAGGAAACAGATCAGCTGATAGGTCTGGGTATCAGCTGATAGCTGAGCTTGACTACACGGCCTGCCTGAACTGACGCTGAACGTTATATTTATGTTATTACATTTTCATAATATTTTTGTGAAGTTGCTTTGTCTTATGTCCACACATTTTATGTGCTGTTTCAGTTCAGAGACCTTCAAGCTAGCGGCTAATTCATGAAAGCAGCAAGCCTAAAGTTTGCACCCTTGGTGAGCGGAGCGAGGTGTGTATTATTTGGCTCCATGTATAAGGCTTTAAGGATGTAAAATGTCTTGACTGCTACTGGAAATTGTTTTGTTGTGTATCTTGTACCAGGAAAGCTGCCTGTGTTAAGTGAGCAAATCATTGTTTTATGTGTTGTTATTTTTAATGTGCATTGCACATATACACAAATGCAAGACAGAAATCATGGCACTAATAAAGGTGTTGTGCAAAATTAATACTGTGCTTAGTAACTGTTTACACTTTACAATGTGACCTTAAGGTAAAATGAAAATTTCAATAAATAAAATGCAATAAATGCAGTATCAAAGTTATTGATGCACTTATGGAAATTTATACGTCAACACCATTGCTGATGATTTTCTCCTTAAAACTGCAGTGAATCTCAAAAACATGGTTTGAAATCACTGGTGTTTCTGACATCACAAACTACCTTGTAAACAATAAAGTTGACGTGTGATTGTCAACGAGTGAATCTCTGAGCTGCTGTGATTTAGTGGAGGCGGGGCTCATTTGCATATTCGTAGAAGTGCATATACTAATTGAGGAAAGGTTGTAGAGTTACATTCAAGCTATTTTAAGGCATGAAGATTTTTTTTCCAAGGAATAAACATTTAAATATGTCATGTTGGTCATCAAATATGAGTTTTAAGGGTTAAAATTCTTTACTACAGGGAGACTTTAAGTCAATGCAGCTCACAGGAGGCAAGATAGATGTAACTTCACCTGCGGGTGTTGCTGTTGGACACTGCTACTTTATGAAAACAAGTGACTTCTACACTTTGTAATGTCACATTTTGTAATAATTTGTTTTATTTTTTGTAATATCAATTATTTTCACATCTTTTCTTTTTGAGGAGACACTGCCTGCCTTGCCTCCTCGGAGGAAACGCCCCTGATGAATACAGCTCCCATTTTCTCACTCTCTCCTCAGTGCTGTGTTCACATGGACTAATCTACTGGTGGTGGTCGTGGAGCTTGAGGGGTCAGAACAGGAAGCCCTGGACCTTGTTGCCTCTGGTGACCAATACAGTTTTGGAAGAGCACTATCTCATAGTAGGGGTTGTTGTGGTAGTGGACCCTGGAGCCATTCCTATCAACTCCAGAGGGGACAACCAGCGAATTCTCTTGGGGGACGGCTTCTTTGCCGGCCAGCTGTTTTATTTATTCACCCTCGTTCTGCACATTGCGGTTGAATGTTCCCTGTGTGCGAGGAGGAACGGCCCAATGGGCAGAGGAGTGCCTGATGTCAAAAGCAGGATCCAGATTCCAGGAACATTGGATTTTCAAGGGCATGTCAAATTAAATGAAATGTGTAATGCAATTCATTTCACAGCATTACCTTAAATATTTTCATATGCCTGTGGATTGTTTGTAATTTGTATTTGATGTGTGAGCGTGCAGGATAGGATTCAGAGTCTTATACAGGTAACCAAGTTCCAATCTGAAAAATACTTCTGCTCAAAAGTACATTATTTACAGCAGTTGTCATTTCAAGTGTTTTTGTTTCGTTTATTTTTTTTTTACTGTATGACCATTCACTACTAGTGAATATTATATTTCTGCAGAAGGTGACATTTTTAGTCTCCTACATATTACCAGCACTGTATAGATCACTTCTAAGGCTATGTTCACACTTAGCGTCTTTTTTGACAAAAAAAAGTTAACAAAGGCGTTTTTTTAGCAAAAAAAAAAAAAACGCTGCGCATTCGGTTACAGAGCATTTAAAACTACAGCACGACTTCACTATCCAGCTAGATTCAACTTTAATCACCCCACCAAGGTCGATCAGAAACCTTGGAGTAACATTTGATGAGCACCTGACCTTCACAGACCACATCACAAAGACAGCTCGATCATGCAGGTTTGCGCTGCACAACATCAGGAAGATCAGGCCCTTCCTAACTGAGCATGCAACACAACTTCTCGCCCAGGCCTTGGTTATCTCTAGGCTTGATTACTGCAATGCTCTTCTGGCCGTTCGGCGCAGCCGAGCGCGTCTTTTGTTGCTATAACAACAGCTGCAACAGTAGTGTGCCCACACAGCCTCTTTGTGATGTATGTTATGATAGAGTTGTGTACTCATATCAAACAGCTCCTTGTGCTTTGAAACAAGGACGATTAGTTTTTCTACCGGCACCGTGTCCATTTTTCTTGTTGTTATGGAAACGACAGGTCTTGCTAATCGCTTGTCATTGGTCAGCTGTCAAAAAGGCGCTTGACGTAGGGCGTTCTTTTCAGAAAAGTTAAACTTTTTTCAACTTTAAAAGACGCTCTGAGCTGCAGAAAAAGACGCCGGCGGTGGCGTTTAAAATAGCGCTCAGGACTTTTTTGAAAAAACTGTATCCATAGGGTTCTAATGTAGAACAGACGCTGGCAGTTTGTAAAAAGACGCTAAGTGTGAACATAGCCTAACAACGCTTGCTTTCTTTTATTGTGCTCACTACGTAAAGGATAGGCGATATGCCGGCTGTAATTATGTACAGAATTTGTGTAATAAGTTATTACTGGGACACCAGAAACATATGAATACTTTTGGCATGGTTTTTGCAGTGGCATGGAGGAAACCAGATGCTGCTCAAATTGAAGTTTCAATTCTTGATCACACAGTAAGGAGAACAACATGAGTCACTATTCATGATATATTTTATATTGCAATAGACCCAAGAAATGGTTTTGCTGCAAAGATTGTAAAGCACATACAGCATCTGTATTGCAGGATGAATGTGTGACTGTTAATGTTCATTTTATTTGCAGTTCTGTCATTTAGTGAATATTTGGTTGACACAGCTTTTGACGTCTGTTACTATTTCTTAATAAAAACCATGCGTTTAAATGATTGGCATTAAAATTTTAATTCTATTGTCATTTTTAATGCACATTTCGCAGACATGTCTATCCAAAGTAACTTACATTGCATTCCAGATATACATTTATTTCATGCTTTCCCTGGGAATCAAACCCATTAACTCGGCATTGCTCTACTGTTTGCTACAAGAATGCCCAGTATACAATAATATAAATGCTAAATAGGCTATAATAGTAAGCAAGAAGAGAACCAGACTTAGAATAATCAAAACATGATCACAAAGAGTTAAGAACTTCAAGAATCTATGGTAGCAGTACTAAACGGATAAAAAAGAAGATCAGCATTGTTACTTGAAAAGATCCTCTTGATCGTCTCAGTGGAACATAGTCGTTAATTTCAAGCTACTTCAAGAAATGTATTCCTCTATTTTTTCCAAAAGCTTTGTTGCAATATCCAGTGCACTTCTAGCATTATCAACGCTGAACTGCTTGTTTGGAATGTGAGGAAATGGGTGATAGTTCGGATACTGAGTTTTTTTGCCATCAACACCAAGTTCAGTCAGTTGCCTCACAGTGTTTGGTAAAGAAGTCAACTGTGCGCTGTAATGGGACACCTGCTGAGCAAGGCTAGTTATTGAGCAGTTTTTGGGATGTTCTCCACTTCTCCTGTACATTGCTGCTATCAGGGCTTTTTCCACAGCCTGATGGACCTTAAACAGACACCACTCTGAGCAATCTCCTCCAGTGTCATTGTGAGCTGCTCTGATGTCACATTGAGCCTGTTCATGCCAGCGTTTTGCCTCTCCTCTGTTTGGCCTTGGTGTTTCTCTGTGGTGTGACCAGAAGTTATAGTGTCTTCTGGAGTAGTTCTGATAGAACCTCTCGCGTCCCCTCCTGTGTCTTCGCGCCTCTGTGTTCCACGTGTCATAGAAATCTCGAAAGTCTCTACAGGTTGAGGATGTGCTATGTGCAGTTTTCCCTTGTTGTAGTTCCTCAATTCTTTTCTGCAGGTATTTGAAAGCCTCACTGGCAAGTTCTTCATTGCCTGGGTTTTTGTCTGGATGCCACCGGAGGTAGAGACGTTTAATGGCTTTTTGTTTGTCCTCACTTGACATATTCCAGATTTCATTTAAGCTTTGATCAATTTTTCTTTGGATCTCTTCAAATGTCCCCGGAAAGCCTAGGTTGGGTGGAGGCCTGGATGTCAAAAGACGTTCTATATCTGTGCAAGTGGACCCTGTGTTGGGTGGAGGCCTGGATGTCAAAAGACGTTCTATATCTGTGCAAGTGGACCCTGTGTTGGGTGGAGGCGTTGATGTCAAATGACATTCTATATCTGTGCAAGTGGAACCTGTTGACACAGTTGCCTTCTTTTCTCGTTTAAATTGGTAAAGGTCAAGAGAGCTTACTTCAATGAAGTCATCAGTGCCAACTTGTATTTTATATCTGGCAGGAAAATATCTAATTTGTCCCATTGAATCATCTAGTGGGTTGATAACAATGGCATAGAAATATTCACCGGATTCGTCCTTGCTGAAGCCAACATACTCTCCACTTTCAAAGTTGTTGAGAAAGTTCATATCAAGGCAGTCATGCCATTCCTCAGGTATGAGACATCCAGGTTTCGGTAAGGCGTCATGTTCTTCCTCAAGGCCACTGTTATGAATGCTATGATTTGCCAAGGTTTTCTCAACATCCTCCATGTTATCACACAGCAGAAGATGCCCAAGAACTAGAAGGCTTGAGGTGGTCAGACAGTTAGTTAGAAGAGCATTGATTTCTTTAGTAAGACACATATTAACTTGATTTACTACTTTGTGGGCCATGTCATCATTGTGTTTCAAATAGAAACTGCATCCATCTTGCTGTTTTTTCACATAAACCTCTGTTTCAGCCTTACTACCTTCAAGTGGCTCATGGTTTAACAGAAGTTCAGTCTGAAGAGTTTTGCAACAGATAATCTTTATCTTAGAAAATATTTCTTCACACTTTCCTGCAGCTTCAGACTGTGAAACCCCACCTTTGCTGTCTTCTCTGATGAGACAGACTAGTCCATGAAGAAATGCAGCAGAAGACAAGTGTTTGTCAAACCAGCCACTAAATTCACATTCCCCTTCATCACAATATTGGACACTTTCTCCCTCCAGGTTTTCAGAAATGATATCTGAGAGAAATTTGGGGCGAACTTGCAGGGGAAGGAACTGCAACAATGTTTGATGTTCATAGTGATCATTTCCAAGATGACAGAAGTTTAACTTTTCCAACAGTTTCAGCTTGGTTTCCAAAGGACCCTCAAGTCTTGCAGGCTGGAAAACTGTGTCATTGAAATACAAAGTGTTGGATTCATAGAGTCTTCCATCTGTTGATGGAAGATAAAGGAGGTCATTTTGGAAAGAGGTTTTGTTCTGTTCCTCTTTCAGCAGGCAAAACAGCTGTTGTACAACACGCTTCACAGCTATCTGTTGATTTGCCTGAAGGCTGTCTTTCTCAGAACTATCAGAATAGATTTCTTGAAGAACAGTGATATATTGATTGATGGTGGGCCTCTCATGTACACCTATCTTCCTGAGGAAGTCTTCATATTTCATATACTTTGAGGGAATGCAGTATAAATAAGGCCTAAACTCAAGAGCATCATGTAGCACAAGTGCAGTCTGCTTTGCCTTCACAAATTTTATTCCGTTTTCCACCAAGATAATGGGGAGATCTGAGAACAGAGAGGCATTACAATTTATTGACTGCAGGTATGCGTACAATATGTTAAATACTGTTTCTCTTGTCTCCAACAATCTGTCAGTGTGACACTGAGACGTACAGATGTTTTTCAGATTAGCAGCTATTTGTCCAAGGGGTGGAGTCTCCAAGGCTCCGACATCCTTCATTTTCTTTATGTGACGTGAAGAGCAGAGTTCTAAAGGTAAATGTAGGATTGGCATAGATGTCCATATCAGATAATGGTGATCATTGTCTCTGTCAATCAATGATCCACTGATTGCAACAACTTCCCTCTCTTGAGCAAAGGCCTTGTGATAATCACAAAGTTTTTGCTGAATTTGCATTGGGAAGATAAATTTAATGTTAGCAACTCTGTTTAGTAATTTAGAGTTTTTGTCATTACCCATGAACAAAACAGTCTTGAGCAAAACTTTTGATCTTTTCTTAAGAACATCTAGAGGAGTGTTGCCACCAGTTTCAGATTCAATTTGTTTTGCAAACTGAATGATTTCCTCATCAGACACTTCATGTTTCAATCCAAGGTCCTTTAAGAGACGATGTGCTTTAGTTTGTTTACCTTGGAAATTGTCCCAAAACATTTCTGGCACAAATCTCTCTTTTGGAAGCATTACCCTGTAAAGGGATATACTGTCTTCAAAGAAGTATGAAGCCACCTGAAGAGAGCCATAGATGTCACGAATAATCCTGACGTCTCTCAATCCAGAGATGATCCTGGGGTCCACTGGTATAAACTTCATTAAAAACCGCATTAAATCAAGAAGCTTGGCCTCTTTCATCATGTGCACAGAAGGAAGAATAAACTGTACACAGAACTCCAGATCATCTAGAATATGTATGTCTAGACATTCTGCCAAGTCTTGGTTCACCAAGGTGTTCTTCAGGAAAATACTGTCACATCCATCAACATGGTACAAGTTAGGAAAGTCATTCTGATGCTTAGAATTCAGAATGAATATCATTCTGTGCAAATCAATCCTTTCTCGTTTTTCGGTTATCGACTCAAACAGGGGCAAGGACTTGATCATTTTCACATGTTGACTCTTGTTATTGGAATCTTTGATCCCGTGTTGTAAGATGCGTTGAAGATCTACACATTCATCTTTAGACAGCGCCTCAAACTGTGAATGAGGTACATCATAAACCTGCCCCAAAACAGCACTGCTGTCTCCTGTTTGCAGGAGTTCTGGATTCATATACATGGGACAGAACTGTCTGAGATCACTGAAAAAGCTGAGGTCTAATTTCATGAACCCCAGTTTTATGAGAATGGATGCTATTTTTTCATTTGGATACTGAATCACTTTTGATATATTCCCCATTGTTTGTAAGAAATGTGTGTTATTTTGACTGGGGCAGATTACTGGTAAAATAGGACTGTCATCAAAGTGCTTTTTTATCTCACTGTAGACATTCATCTTTTCAAAGTCCTTCTTTATCTCACTGAGGACATTTAGACTTTCATATTGGTAGCTTTTACCTTGATCCTCAAAGAAGCTCCATAATGTTTTCAGCCATTTGATCATCCCTGTCTCCGCTTTGTAAAGCTGGCACCTTTGATCAATTAATGTCTGACTGAGCAGTTGATCAAGTTTTGGTTTCAAATACTTTGCAGCTATGACAATTGTTAGGTCCTTAATAAACTCTCCATCATGCAGAATTTGGGAATGACTTCTATTGACATCATTGTCTGCAAACATTTCCTGATGTCCTTGGAAAAGACTGCTAAATTGTGATATCAGCTTTGGGGATTTACAATCAAAGACTCTTAACATCTGATCTTCTGTGAGAAGAAGAGGCAGCCCATTGAGATCATGGACATTTTTCCCATCAGCATTTGTCAAGCAGAAGCTCAGAAGTTTTGAACATCTTGTTTTGTCTTTGATCCATGTCTGGTTGATGGGCAAAGGCAAACCATCAGTTGTCTGGGAAGGATCATTCAGCGATCTTTGCTTCAAGAAATTCATCACTGTTGAAGTGCTGACTTCTGTCACATTCACACCAGCTGCTTTGAAGGTGGCTTTTATTTCATGCATTTTACAAGTGTCTGGCACTAATTTTATCCCGGTGTCATCTAAAATTTCCAAAATGTCATCACTGTTGTTACTTGTAAAATATGGACAATGTTCTGAATGTGGTTTAGATAGACTGCACCAGGTAACTGTGTAAAGATGTGATGACTCAACAGAAACAGCATGTACAGTGGGTATGACAGGAAGATCACGTTGGCTGATTGATTTATAAACCTCATGAATCATCTCATGCCAGACTTTGTCTACTCCCGGAGAAATGCAGGGAAAGTAATTAAGGCAAGACGTTTCTAGCTGTGACTTGAGGCATACAAGATCTGTAGGTGTATCTGTCTTCATGACTGAACACAGATGTAATAGCAGATCAGCATAGAGTGGTGAAATGATGTTTACTTTCAGTGACTGGTTCCATTCTGTCTTCGGACTATCACCATCTTCTTTCCACAAGTCCCTTCTAGAAGAATCTATTTCAAACTGTGCATTCACATGAACTGGTAAACCAGTTTTTCCAGGTAAAGGCAAAGAGCAAAATGCCCTGCCAGTAAATGTGTGGTTAAATGAGCTTTTCCAACAAGCAGCCAGAGCAGCTTGAGGAACATCTTGCTTGTTTTTTTGCTCATAGTTTTGTTTTGAGCTAAAGCTAAAGTTATCTGCAATCACCCAATGACTTAGTTTATTTCCAGATGAGATTTGCATTTCATAGATGGTTTTGCAGGGCTCTGCTGTTCCTGACATCAGGGATTCTTGATCATGGCTGTTTCCCTTGCTTACCATGCTATTCTCTGTGTATTTCTTTTCAATAAGGAAAGAACTTTGCTTTCCATCTTCACTGATCTCCAAGAACTGTATTTTTGTGATGTGCTTCAAGAAGAGAATTAGTCCTTCAGGATCTTCAGTCAAGGCATAGTAAAGTTCATCCATGTCACGATCTGTGACGGTATGTCTAGATATTTCAGATTGTTCTGCCATTTCCTCTGTCCTGAGAGGGAGCCTGAACATGGTTCCAGAATTGAGTGCAAACATTTCTGGAAGAAATGTATGATAAACATCCTCAAAAGACTTTTTAAATTCATCATCAACTGAAAACATGCAGCCTGGGGACTGTTTTGTTATACCTTCCACATATTTTAGATTTGGATCAGAAATGCAGAGCCATTTGTCACCGGTCAGGATAGATGGACAATCTGTCAGATGATACACAGAATTGAATCCAAGTCCATATTTTCCAGTTCTCCCTAAAGTGCCATGTTTTCCTCCTTCCCCCAGCTGTTGAATACCTCGCAGATCATCATCAGAAAATGTTCTGTTGTTGTACACACAAAGAGCCGGGCCTTGAACCAGTTCCCATTCCTTTCCAAATATCTTTTCTGTCTTATGTTTTCTTTTGTCCCACACAAAGTGAATTTCTGTTGCCTGTGCATCATCAGCATTTTGAATGAGCTCTTTCAGAATATCCTTTTTAGATGGATATGCATCAATTATATTTTTTATTCGGACAGGTAGTTTCTCAGTTTGTCCAAATTCTTTGGCATGAAGGGAAAACTCACTGACTAAATGATTTTTCAAAGTATGGTGTCTTGTTGTTGTTACACCAAAATGGCAGGCCACAGACCGAGGTATCAGATCATGGGCGAGCTTGACATCAGCTGAGACAGGCATCCATGGGCTGTCATTAAATCTCAGCTCTTTAGAAGATGTCAACACACCTCTCTCATCAGGTATGAGACAGTTTGTAAGCTTTTCTTCTTTGATTTTGTATAGCCCATTTATGAGAATTGTGACACACTTATGGAGGTCTGACATGGAAAGAGGTTGAGATTCATATAAATCCTTAATTTCCTTAAGTGCAAATACAAACTGCTCCTCTGTGAATTGTTTGGTGATACCAAGGTAGTCCCAGAGACTCTCAAATTTGGAGAAGATGACAGGAAGCACATAGAGATATGGTTTCTCCTCAAATTCTTTACTTCTGGCCACTGACCCCACATTTACAAAGTGATCCTCAATGAAAATGAATGGAAATGATTTTGCATAGGCAATAATGGGATTGGGATCTTTCTGTTCCAACAAGTAGTCATTGAGATATTTATAGCAAGTCTGGGCAATGTTGAAGATAGCCGTCTTTTCAAATGCATTGCAGTGTTGATGTGCTTTTAACAGCTGCTGAAGAACCGT
Source organism: Phoxinus phoxinus (assembly GCF_949152265.1). Lineage (NCBI taxonomy): Eukaryota > Metazoa > Chordata > Actinopteri > Cypriniformes > Leuciscidae > Phoxinus > Phoxinus phoxinus. Next base: position 4,410,265 of record NC_136882.1, on the reverse strand, counting down.
CTCAACTGGTGGATCTGTCAGTACTCTCAATTTTTGGAGAACTGGATCATACTTGTTTATTTGAAGGTTTGAATGATCAACTGTGAATTCTGTCATGCTTACTAAATTGCGACAAATGTCACTGTAAACTTCAGAGGGTTTTTTAAGAATGGTGGCATTCTTGTTTTGCTGAACTGAAGGAAGTAAGGCAGGGAGGAATGGTATTTGAGACATTGTGTGCCAGTGCAGAGAATTCACATCTTCTGAGGAGTCTTTCATTGACTCCACAAGGCACTGAAGACGCGTACGACATTTAGATTTATCCTGTTGCCAAACACTGGATATCTTTCCTGCTCTTTCTATGATGTCCTCTAAAGGGAGGTGGTCACTCAGCATTCCCAAATCTGAAAGTCGTTGAATACTTTTTGGTGAGAAAATGTCATTTGTTGTTCCTTCAAGAAAGCATCCTTCTTCAAGTTCATACAAACAAGCCATTTTACCTGAAGGATTCACAAGTCGCTTGATAAATTGAAGCTTCTTACAACTCTGTGTTGGAATACAAGGATAGCTTTTCAGTAGGTCATCAACAGCAGGATCATTCAAGTCAATGGCATTCAGCACAAGCGCATTTCTGTTGTGCGTGTCCACAGAACTCAAGTTCTGAAAAACAATTTCGTAAAACTCAGGCCAGTTGATTGTTCTTTGTTTGATCTCTGGCTCGAAGCCACAATCAATGAAACTCTGTTTTACCCATGATGGGAGAGAAACAACACAAGAATATGAAGCTCCCAAGCTCAAGAGCACTTTCATGGCAATGTCTCCAACGGATCGGTTCTCCTCTATTTTTGGATTCAGAAATCTCACATTGTCTATAGAACACCAATTTTGTCCATTGCTGAAAAGCTCCAGAGATTTGCCATTGGCATTCTGCACAACTGCTGAGTAGAATGACTCAACCATGGGTAAAAATGCTTTGTTTACTGTCTCTGTGTTAGGCCAGAATGTATGGAAGGAATAGTTCTGGATATTACCATTTTGGGTCATTTTTTTCAGCTCAAGCAATGAAGTGATGTAGGCAGAGGTTACAGCATCTTTCATCAAAGCTTTGTTCCACTCAGACTTCACTCCTTTTTCCCATAGACTTTTCCTATTTGATGTGACTGCAAAAGTTCCATTGACATGGACTGGAAGACCTGTCTCAATTGAGAGAGGAAGAAAGCAAAAAGCCTGGCCTTCACTCTTCAGGCTTTCATCAGGGGACCATGAATTAGTTTTTGCCTCTTTATGCAAAGGTACAGCTATACCTCCAATTGGAAATGAAAACCCAAGTTCTTGTTCATTTCTTCTCTGGAACATTTGCAAAGAATCATGCTCCCCAAAACAGGAGTACAAAAGCCAGTACTGGGTGAGGGATTTACCTGAGTTCACCTGAACTATTTTAACAATGTGTGCTGTGTTGACATCAATAATGTTGTGGCATTTGATATCACTATTTCTGAAAGTTTTCTCAATCTCTTGTAGATGTGTATCATTCGAGACAACAAATGGATTCATGACTTTTCTGGATATTTTGAGAGGAGTCTGAATCTGATCATTACATGGAGGATTCGATGCATTTTCAGGGACAATTTGAAGGGACATAGATTCAATACTATTCAAAAATAGTAGGTGAGTTTGTGAGTTGTCAGTCAAATGATTTTTTAAATTCCTAATTCGCTCTTCGTCAAATACCTTTGAACTGATCTCTGACTTGTTGGCCTCCTCCAGTGTGCGAAATGGTAATTTAATCAAAGTACCATTGTAAGATTTCTCGCTGTTTTGCACTGACAAATCACAATCAAAAATTCCTTCATAAGATTTAAACTGTCCAGGAAACCTTTTGTACAGTCGTTCCTGGAATGGGTCAAGTTTAATTCCTGGGTTTCCTTTGCTGAGAATGTGCTTTTCCAAATGGGTGACATTTGGATCAAGTATAAGAAGGCTTTTTCCACTCAAAATTGAGGGAATATCAGTCACATGGTAAACAGCATTAAATCCAAGCCCAAACTTTCCAATCATCTCGAATTTGTTTTCCTTTGATGCTGATCCCACTTTGACTATGTTTATCCAGTCTTCTTGTAAAAAGAGCTTGTTGTTGAAGATCCAAAGGCATGGTCCATTGCAGAGAGCCATTCCATGATCAAAGAGTGTTTCAGGGGGGTCTTTGTGTTTTCTGAAGTCAAGGAGGAATTTACACGTGGTTGCCCCAGCGTCCTCAGCATTTTGTAGGAGTTCTTTGAAAATGTCACTTTCTTCATCATACTCTTTAAGAATGTTTTTAATTCTTTGAGTAATTGGTTCAGATTGCCCACACTGTTCTATACCAAAGGATTCTTCCTCTGCTTGTATGAGCTGTGGTTTTAAGATGCGAGTACTTAAGAATGGGACTTTCAACCATTTTGCAGTGATGGGTAGAACTTCTTCATGAATGACGTAGAACTCCTCATTGTCTTGTTTCAGGTCATCAAGTCCTTCATCACTGATGTCACAGAAGACTGTTTTGGACAAAGACTGCAGAGTAAAGTTTTGACTTTGTGCCATGACAGGCACAGGGGTACTGTCCTTTAAAAGCTTCTCATTCTTTCGCATCCAGTCAAGAATGGCAATTGACACTTTAAGTTCTGTCAAGTCTCCATGAGGAGGATACCTGCAGTCAATTCTTTGTTTTATGTCATGCAGTATATCTTCAATCTCCTCTTCGGACAGTGTTTTCTTCACACCAAATTTTGTTAGCAGGTTTTCATATTGCAAAAATTCTTCAGGCACTTTCTTGATGTAGGGGCTTAGATCCAGTTCAGGTGGATAGGCTAAAACTATATCTCCTGGACAGAAAAACTCACTATTATTCCATATCCAGGGGATGCTTTTTGTGTCCATCAAATCTGCAAAATTTCTCATGTTATCTTGCATGAATTTGTAAATACTGTGCAGCTCGGTTTTAAACTGAAAATCTAAATTTGGGTTGACCGTTGATCTCAGTGCAGAGAGGTTCTCCAATACTTTTTCTGCAGGAGGGAGCTCATGAAGTCCAAGATTTTTGCATACGTGTCCTGTTATCTTAGATGTAAGTGGCATTACATATCCAACAATTGAAGAATACTTTGAATCCCTTACTTCAGCTGGCTTATAGAGATCTCTCGTAAGATTTCTACAAATGCTTCCATTCAAGAACTTTGGATTTTCACAGGGAACCCACTGCATTTGCTTCAGCTCTTCTATCTGTGTCTTGGTGAACTTGGAAAGGAAATCATTCTCATTCAGGACTCGAACAAGAGTATTTGCTTTTTTTAATGCCTTATCTGGTGAGTGGACACAAAGCTTTTCAATATGTTTTATGACTTGGAGTAGGTTTGCTGTTGATATTTCTTTTTGATCTGTCTTTAGGCCAAGGCGTTGCAAACTTTGAAGCATTTCCTGGGTCTTCGTGTAAATAGGTGGGGGAAAGAAATCTGCCTCAAAAAGATCCTGAAATGTCCTGTTTCTTGGATCAAAAACATCTGAGGTGTGTTTCTGTTCTCCGTGAGTTGTCTCAATAAATTTGAGACTTTTAGTTTTCATGAGCAGCTGTTCACTTTGTGGGAGTAGAATGCTACCATTAGTCAATATCCAGGTCATTACTGTCTGTTCCTCCCTTTTTTTGAAAGAAGCTGCCTCAATAGAGTCAACCAAACGAACCGCCAGGTTAGCGGCATCTAAGAGTTCAATATTCAGAAGAGTCAAAAGTCTGCGATCAGCTTCATTTGCACACTGTACAATGGTCTCAGGCATTGGCAAATATTTTGGAATGGCTGGATTGGTGGTTAAAACAACTGCTTGCTTTGATTGAACTGCAACATATTTGCCAGACATCATTCTGAAGATTGGCAACATGGAAAGCAAGTTCTTTTCAGCATTTGAGAGAGAATTATCAAATAAATAAGAAAGGTACTCTTTCAACTCCTCTTTTTCCTCTGATGAAGCTGAGGCAATACCTTTGATGACCCGATCTCTGTGTGAGTTCACAAAAACTTGTAGAACACTTCTTGGTGAAGCAGGAAGAACATAGCTCTCAATGTCATGATGTCTAAGACATTCATCTCTTTTTATGACTGTACACCCCACCATTCCTAACACTTTCTGAACATGATCTGACAAGCTACTCTGAAACATCAAAGTTGTGTTACTTTGCAACCTTTCTAACAATATAGAATTGCCTGAACTCTGTAGTGGCTCCAGTGGTATTAAAGGCATGTCAATAAAGTCATTTAACTCATTCCATTCAATGCTAAGAAACCTCCAGAATTCAGCCAGCCAGCTTTTCGGGGGATGATGCTTTTCTGTTGTTTTCCATGTCACATGACCTTGGGTCACCTTCCAGTCCATGGGTAAGTGCTTCTTGGTGAGTGCAACAACATGATTAGCATCCAAATTGATTATGTTGTATATGCCTGTAAAAAGTTGAAATAATTTAGACCAAATTTCACAAACATGTATAATAATATTTTCATATTATTATAAGCATTCACAATGATATATATGAAAGACAATTGCTTACTCATTGTTGCTAGTTTCCGTAGTTGCATAGTGCAAAAAGGGCTCAGATCGTTGCGTAAAAATCTTTCTTTACAAAATGGCAGCAATGTTCTAACAAAGAAAAAACAAACAAACTATTACAAATTATTAGTACTTTGAAAACACAATATAAACACTCTAAAGAGTTCAAGTAGGAAAGAGACAACTGTATCACACATTACCTTGGAAACTTCTCATTGTCGATCAAAACAGTGTTCTGCTCTTCATTGCTAAATGAAGTGAAGGTTCCATCACTGAGAGGCAGAAGCTTAAGACCTTGTAGTTCTGTGTACTTCTCATCACTGAGAGCAAATTCAAGAAGAGAGTATTTGTCATCTTCGGTTAGGTTTTCAGCCTTACTTCTGTGAAGGACATCTCTAACATAAGATGGAGTCACCCATGTCATGGTATCACTTTCAGGAAAGATTTCTTGAACATCTTTCAAAATATTTTCTGGGACTGTGACCAGGTTCTCTCCTTCAGCAATCAATAATCTTGATATCGCAGACATTGTGTCACTACATGTATTATTGACTGGAAAAATCGCATCTGAGGGAGACACCCAGATTTTCTCTACTCCGGCAAGGTGAAATATCTTGTATTCAGTTAGACCCTTCAGAGTGTCTGTTGCAACTTCATGCCACCTGTCTTTATGTACAGTCTTGGATAGGTCAGGCCAAAGATTGTACACAGTGGCAGCAGGCAGAGGGGAGTTTATGGATAACTGAATGGCATCCAGGATCATCATAAGATATACATGAGGAAGGATATGTTTTATAAGTAGCTCATTCCACTTTGCAGACTCGTCATTCTTCTGATCCTCCTCTTGCCACTTAATGAACCTCCGATTATCTGTCAGGCCAAAGCAAGCATTGATGTGAATGGGAAACCCAGTTTTGTTTGAGTCATTATTTGGAAGTGGCAGAAAGCAACTGAGTCGCCCATTGCAAAGCGATCTGTCTTCATCTATTCGAAAAGCTGCATCAACTTGAGGATAGAAGCTCAGCTTACTGGCTAGAGAGTCAATCTCTGGTATATATCCATCTTTCAGAAGGCAAGGTGTCACAAGCCACTGGGACCTTGTTTCTTCCATTTTCTGGGAAATATGTGATACCGTTTTGAAACAAGTTTTTCTGTCAAACGATTCCTGCTTGACATGAGAAAGGTCAGTGTCAAATTGATTTGATGCTGAAACTTTTAGCCTATTGCTGCAGAAACCATTGGTGTCAATATGGAGCAAAGTAATGGATGACACATTTCTCAGGAAAAGAAGACTGATGTCTGCATCAGCAATGAAACTGTCAAAAAGCTGTGTAACTTTTGTGGAGTCATACAAGTTATCGGAGATCTCAGAAGCCTCATTACGCAGAGGGAAGCGGAAAAGCGTTCCTTTGAAGTATTGCTCCTCACTGATGACCTTCTTCCAGGAACAACTGTTGACTTGACTGACTACATTTTGAAAGGGCTGGAACTGATCTCTCAAGTTAAAAAGTCTCTCTCTGTCCTCTTCATCATCTAAAGACCATCGATAGCCTTCTTCATCATCTCCAAACATCTTCTTTTGAGGGTCAAAAATGGCAAGGTGTTCAGAACTGAATACACATGGCAAGTCTGTAAATAAACAATAATACAGTTTTTCTCAATTGCTAAAACACTAAACCCTATTGTCTGAACCAAATGATTGAATCAATCACTCTTTTGGCAAAACCATAAGCACTTTTCACCTGTTTAGACACAACTTGCCAACACATTTTCATTGTGATGCACCCGTGTTGCATAATGGTGAGCACAGGTGACAAAAGTCAAACACAATTGAAGCACATGTGCCACCACTTGAACACAACAACTCAAAATTGATCACACTTGTGGCTAATGATGTGAGGGAATATACAGTAAGCCAGTTCAGAGAGCACTGGTTTGTGAGGCCCTACAATTGATACAGTATAAATCTGAGAGGAAGAGTTTGTGTGAGAGGAGGTCGAGGTGGTCAGCAAAGACAAAGAACAGTAATATCTGATGAAATAAGAGCTACTGTGATTGACCATGAGGGAGGCTGGACAAAGGGTACAACCAAACATCAGTAGATTCACTGGCCCTCATTTATCAATCTTGCGTCGAAACGGGCGTATATGTTGGCGTAAGATTATGCTTACACTCCTCTCACCGCCTGATTTATGAAGCTGTCCGTACCTTTGAAATCCAGGTGTACGCAAACCTGCCTCTTGATAAATGCCGCGGCTGAAAACGATCGTCATTAGATTAACACGCCCCTATATATTCACGTCTCCGCCTCCCCCACGCCCTCATTTTACGCCATGGACACACGGAAGACGGCAAAGAGGAGAAACTTCTCCGGTGGAAATCCAGTTTAAATCGCTGGTTGGTTGAGCAAATTACCTATCACAAACAATGCATTATTTTACAGCACGTGTTTTGAAACTATTAACGTTGAATTTCGTATGACGTCACATGTAATAGGGTGTACAATAGTGATGATGATGTGAATAATTGCATGACAATTTGTAATATTTTTCTTATTAGTAGCCTATTATGATTTTGATTAGCCTATTAATGACGCTTATTGTTATTTAGAAGAAGAATGTCTTTGTCATTATTATTATTTGTATTATTATTATTATTTAAAAGAAGAAGAATGTCAAATGTTTTGCGCTATTATCTAAATATCGATAAAAAACTATTGCGAAATGACGGCGTTTCCATTAACCGATGTTATGCAACTAAAACGTCCTTTTTTCTCGCGCGATAAGTCATTCCAAAAATCACGGCAACGGACTTGGTTTATATAATATCACAGCCACTGCATTAGACATTATTATTATTAATGGAAGGAGACGTAGGCTACGTGTTATCCAAGCATTAATGTCAGGGCCCTTATAGGCTAACTTTACTCCGAACGATAAGGAGTGTCTGGGTGTTTCCCCTCATTTCTGCTCTGAGGTTTTGATTGTGACATTTCTTTGAGGTTTATAATCCAGTATTCCTATAGGCTAATTATTGTTTATTTTATTAATTTAATAAAGAACTCTGTCTCTTATTCCAAAAGATCCATGTAGGCTACTTTTGTGTCTATTCGTTTTTCCTTTTTAAACACGTAATTGAAAAACGAAAAATTAACGGTTGTCTTTTTAAAACGCAAAGTTGAACACCAAAAGTTTAATTTGAACTGGCAACACCAACTGCTGCGCAAAACAGTAAATATCGACCAATTTTCTGATTTTTGTTTAATGACTTTTTGCCCCTTTATTAAACATGTAAAATATACACAAATTAATATGGAAAACATGTCGATTTTACTGGTTTTCTAAGGCCAAATTAGAATCTGGAATTGATATTTTCCCGCAGTGATGAATGAGAAGAGCCAATATTAAACTATTGTTTTCTAAGTCGGCTAAGATCTCCATCTTCGCTGTTAATGCGCTTTTAGAGAGAAATGCACCTTTCATACGGATTACTTAATCAGAACAAAATGTATTAGCTTTCGATTCGAATTTGTTCGTTTTAAAGTGGACATTTCAAGCTTTAGATAGGCTATATTTTGTTTCAGTTCTCGCGCTCCAGTTCACGGAGATCATGAAACTGATTGTTTTATTTTATTTTACAAAAGCACAACGTTTTCTTGTAGTTACAAATAATGTATTATTATTTTCAGTATGACCAGAAATGATGGAGTATTTTAAATTGTTTCACTATTGATAGGAAAAAGTGTTCGCGCGCGCGCCTCCGTGCCATCCAGTGCGCGTTCCACACTCCGCTCCACAAACCCTTGGATATGCGTCAAAATCTTGTGTTTATTTGTGATAATCTTAGTCCTGTATTATTATTGTCTAACCCGTATTATGAATGTCATTTGACGAATTGCTTTGTTCCTTTTTTGGATAAAAGCGTCTTCTAAATATAGCCTAGTAATAATGATGATAATTATTATTATTTGCGGACACGGACCCCAAACACACCGCGTCTTCAGGTGACTGTAAATGCGCAAAAACTGTTTCCATTGCAGTTTTGCGAAATATTCCTTTTTCGAATTGCCTGAAAAACCACCTCATGCGAGCGTAAAAACTTTTTTTGCGATAAACGCGAGTTTTTGCGAAATTGACGTGTTTCCATTGGGCGTATTTTCGAATCACAATTTAAATTTGCGCAATTTGAAGGGTAATGGAAACGCATTACTGAACCCAGTCCGTGCGCGCATGCCGGGCTTAACTCACAAAAAATAAACACTGAAGTTTATAATTTCTGTTTTTTTTTTTTTACAGGGTCATAATATATCATATCTTTAGTTTGTCAGTGCGTTTTGTGGTGTTAGGAATTGTTTTTCTGCGCATTTCAGCACTAACTCAAAACGTGCGTACATGTACACCACCTCCTGAGCTGGCGTAGGATTTGAGCGTGCCGTACGACAACGTCCATATTGATAAATCGCAAAGTCACCGTGGTTTTGGGTGTACGCCAGGTGTACGCTGGAAATTTGGTGTACGCACTTTTGATAAATGAGGGCCACTGTGTCCACCATAATCCGAAGATTTAGAGAGAACAGGTAATTACCTTTTTTTGACATTATAGTACAGTATGTAAATGTTGACAGCAATTACTGTATGACATACTATATACTGTAGCACAGTATATTGTAAGTATATATATGTTTCAGTACATCACTGTACCAATGTACTGTAGTATTGTAATGGAGGGTTGGTCTAACTGTTTGTAGGCCTAGTATTCCATGTATATTTTTTTGTAACTCCATTATCTCTTTTTGTAGAATTGAAAGACTGAAACAAGGTTTTATCTTACTGTACACAAGTGGCAAACGCATACGATTTCTGTTTTTACAAGTGCTACGTGTAAATGCACAAGATTTCTGTTTTTTCTTTTTGTACAAGTGCTAAATGCCCAGGTTTTTTTTGTTTTGCAACATGCATTTAGCCTACAGTGAACAATACACATTTATTTATCCAGCTTCATGCCCTGAGCATTGTGTTTTCTATTTTTCTACGTAGTCTTTAGTGAACTTTTTGTGAAAAATATTTTAAAACTTTTTTTTTAATGGTGGCGGGGAAAGAGTTAAATTTATACAAATTCTCACTATTTTGTCTAAACAGATTAAAGATGCAACTGTAAAATCAGTGGCGGTTCTACATAGAATTAGACCCTGGGCGAGACCCCCTTCAAAAAATATAAATTACTGACATTTACAAAGCACATTAGCTTATCTTTTATTATTAATAGTAAAATTCGGTCCGATTTTCCCATTGCGTCTGTCGTTGCTATGCAACTATGAACTGCGCTCTCCACAACGACAAATACGTTTTAGTAGCTAATGGATTTCCACCACTGAAAAACGCTTGCTGAAGCTCTGCTACAAGATTTATTTACGGAGAAGAGAAAGACACCCACAGTGTTTGGGTGCACCCCCATACTGAAAAGTTTAGATTTTTTCATCTCGTTGCCCCTGGAAAAAAGTGCTGCATTTTATAATTTAAACATGTGACTTTTCATGAAAATTCTATAATCCAAGATGACCGCCAACATTTGATGTCATAATATGCAAATTAGATGGGAAACTGTAATCCCTACATAAACTTTGGGTCATCCTTAATATTTCTCTAATTTACAAAAAGTCTCTATCTTTTATCACTTTTAAGATATAGCCTTTTGAAATTAAGATGTCAAAATCGAACGTTTTAGGGAAAAAACTGGCGCCTAAAGGGTTAACATACATTTTAAAGCAGTTCCCCGTTTCTCACACCATACTGCAAATGGCAAAACACATGACATTCCTTTGCAATATTCTAAAAGTTAATGAAAAATAAAACAAGTCAATGAAACATAAAATCTTGCCATAACACTACTTAATTAAATTTGTACCACTGTACCACTGTAGTTGAGGTCAAGAAAAATATTCATGACACAGTTATAATGCCTCATGACAGCCGATGTCAAAACCAATTGTTGTTGTCTTAGCAATGTCAAGTCATCATTACCAAGACCCTGATAGGTTATGATGTATTGGTTTATGTCAAGTTGTCATAACAAAGACATCTCAAACAATGTCATATTTGCATTAAAAATGTCATAATTGAGCGAATGACACTTAATGAAAGTTGTCATAAACATGCATAACACCTCCTTCATATTCATGATATGTGTCATGTCATGATTATGAAGGTGTCATGTCAGTCTTATGCACACCCCTTCAAGTGAAGTGTTACCAACTAGGGATATAAAAACTAATATATAGGCCTATAAGCAAAATATATTTCACTTAAACAATTACAGATTAACAAAACGAAAGGAATAATTATGCTGAGTTCTACCAGAAAGACTCAGGAGATAAATTGATATAACAGCGTATATTTATTAACAGCCCAGCAAGCATAAATTTATAAAGTTCTTTGGCGTAGGCCCCGTCCTTAGAGAGCAATGCGAGGGTAACGGAATCTGCATATCCTGCCTGAAGACGAAGGCAGGGGCGCAGCCGACCCCCCCTGGAGGTTAAGGAAGGGACCATCCTGGTGGTGGTGGGGAGGATGAGGGGGAAGGTACCATCTTGGTGGTGGTGGTGGTTGGGGAGGATGGATGTACTTGGCAGCGTCAGCATCTGCGAACTCAGACGAATGTAAGTACCGATCTTTTATACTGTGAGTGTTAGCACATGATTGGTTAGAAGTGAAGTATTACGGGGCGCGCTGATTGAGTCTTCCTGGCAGAACTTATGCTAAAGCTTCCATTTTCGGTTCATTGTGACCGATTCCAATGTTCAAGGAAAGGAAACTGAGAGAGGCATCCTACTTGTTTTCTGTATTTTACAAAAGCTTTACAGTTTTGAATCCTGTACTGCTTCTATCCATGTGACCATAAATTACGGAGTGACAGGTTCCCCAGAAGGAAAAAAAAATCCCATGATCGCACCGGCGCCTCAACATATTCTAGCATTGCTAACTTGAAATTTCAGCCTGTTCATTATCAAAATAAAATACAGTCAACCAAACATATAGAAAGTTACACTGCTCAATTTAAATAGTCCGTAGTACGATCTGTTCCATGCAGCGTGACCTCCGCCTCACTGTGCTGTTAAGGATGATGTTTTACGTCGATAATGCGGGTACAAGTACAAAGCCTACAAAGTTTACATAATAGTTTAGCATCCAAATACATCGCGAATATGAAAACATTTGGATTCATGCCGAATGAGAGAGGTAGGCTTCAGTTTCACTTTATATTAATTTGTTGTGGCTTGACGTTTATATAGCCTGAATACTGTTAACTTTAGAAGATTTGTTATGGAGTGAGGAGAATTAAAATAGCCTATTTTATGGTGTTTGTAATGTTTGTTAACATTTTGCTTTATTTACCGTTTTTTTTACATTATTGCTATACGCGACATAATTTTTTCTCTCAAAAATGTTTTTTAGATGAGTATATATATATATATTTTTTTTTTTTTTTTTTTGTGCCGGGAGGAGCAAACGACAGACACAGTGGGAGTGGTGTCAAGCATCGGAGAGGCATTTATTAACAGAAAGAAACATAAAATGTAAAAGATGGGGAAATAAAGTGTTAAAAATAAAAGGGGATCTGGTGTCCTCGTTGTGTCAGGGAATCGTGAAGGATGGGAAGTGAAGAGATTGGATGGGTCCAGGTAAGGGGGCGGTGTCCGGCGGTCGCACGCGCTTCTCTCTCTGGTCTGAGGCGCAAGGGGCGGCGGCTTCGGCATCGCGGCTTGTCCTCTTTATCTATGACAACTTGAGGAGAATAGCGGCCCGGCCTCCTAGCCTGTCAGCGGCATCACGCATGGTTCTCCGTTCAGACCACGGGTCCGGCAACTCACAACTCTGTCGGCGCGGGAATCCCTCCATGCTCCCTTTCTGGACCCATGAGGACACCAGCGTGCATGCACGGGGAAGAGACCCGTCTTTCAAGGAGAGGCGCGCTCAGCATTTAACAGCGGCGGTGATGAGGCTTCATATTCTTCAGGTGTTTCTCATCCCACGCCCCCGATTCTCCTCTTCAATGCCCCTCCTCTCCAATCACACCCACTCCAGTCGGGAACCTGGCGAAGGGCGGCGAATCAAAGTCCGCGTGAACCGGAAGTTGCAAACGACTTTTCTCCAGTATTGTGATGTATTTCCAAGTGAAAGGGAATATTGAACAGAGGGCAATGTTTTACTTTAGCGCTCCTCCTCTCCATGTCTGCCCATAGCAGAGTAACGGTTTGAGGGAGTGGTTAAGCGCTGTGGCGAGCAGGACGATGTCGAGGGACGTGAGAGAGCGGCGCGAGACCGGTGGCGTGATTTCTCTCACGTATCTCTCACATAGAAGCGGAAGCATAAAAGGAGGAGCGACGACAGTGAAGACCAAGGGAGAAAATCAGGCCTGTTCCTCTCTCGCTCTTCACTGTCGTCGCTCCTCCTTTTATGCTTCCGCTCCTACGTGAGAGATACGCGAGAGATGCGACACGGCTACCGGAGCCGATCCGGTGCCCATTCTAGTCAATGCTTGTGTCAGAAGCTTCCCAGAAGCGGCTTTCTATGCCGCTTCGCTAAATATAGGCGCCAGTCTATTTTTGATAGACGCACCGGTAATACAAAGTTGAACCGGAAATACAAAATAAAAGTAAAAAAAACCCTGTCAATTTCAAAATAAACACCCTGTGCAGACTCCCAATTGTATTGCACACCAATATATCCTTGGTAAAAACCATTGACTGTGAGGTAGAAACCCAAAAATCCAGAAAAAACACGTCGAACTGGCAAATCACGTGGTCTCGCGCAACCAGTCGCTTCGCTTCTGAAATGCTCCTGGTGTGAGTTGTCACCGCGTGGAGGACAGAATAAAACCATGTCAGAGCCGTAATGCGCCGCAGAAGTGTGCAGTGTAAATGAGGGGTTATTTACACTGCATACGTGTGCGGCGCATTACGTCAAAAATAGACTAGGCGCCTTTATTTAGCGAAGCTTCGGAAACGCGCCGCGTCGCGGCCGGTGTAAACACAAGCATTGACTAGAATGGGCGCGATCAGCTCCGGTAGCCGTGTCGCAGTCGTAAAAATGAGTGCATTTACACTGGGAGCAGGAGCAGCGCGCGAGCGTGGAGCAGGAGCGGCGGGTCAGCAGCAGTGCCGCGATCATTTCGGCGCTGAGTCTATTTTTTCTGCGCCGCTCACGCTACATTAAAGTGATAGCACACTTTTGATGGACAAAATAAATATGATTTCACACAAAAAGTGCCCAAAATGCACATAATTTGCATGTCTAGTGTGTTTTAACAAGAACTGCCGTAGGCTATGTCAGAAAAGAAAGTGAAGACTCAAAAATATTTATTTAGGCTTTAGAAAATTTACCCATTTAAACTTGTTTTTATTTCAGTTCGGGTGAAAGTAGGCTAATGGTTATGATAATAAAAATAAATAAATAAATAAAGTACACTAGCCACCATCGCCTTCGTTCCCTGGACATTATCCATCACCACTCTCACGGTCTCTGAACTCTCTCTTTAATAAATATCTTTGTACTTGCTACTGAATCATCTTCGTCAGTTCCTTACAGCGCTATGTTTCAGGAATGGCACAAAGGTGTGTGACTGTTCAAGTCTCTGTCTTTAGATCAGTGTGTTCAATAATGTGTTTTTTTGTCCTTTGTTGTGTATCTTTGGATTATGTTGTGTTGTAAATAAATAAATAAATAAAAAAGCCATTATTTTTTAAATTCACTCCATTCTTTGTGCAAGGTTCCTCATAGGACCTGATAGCACCTGATAGGGCAATTATGGGAGGGCCTTTGTCATTCTCAGGTGTGAAACACTCAATAGTCATGATGATTCACGCCTATTATTACATTTTAGGCTACATATACAGAAGACAAAACTTACAAAAAAGAAACAAAGCAATTCGTCAAATATCAGTCATAATACAGTGCTAAGATTATCACAAATAAACAAAAGATTTTGATGCACGTCATTTGATGCAGTTATTGAGAAATCTACATATACAGTCACTTAAAATATGATTTAATGGTTTATCACTTTTGACCAATAGGTGGCGCAATTACGAAATTGATGTGGTGTGGTCAGAGTGAGGTGACAACAACACAGACAACGTTTGGTTTTTAATATGTCAAGGAATTGCAAGGATACAGCCTCAGAGTCATTTTGGCATCATGCCTCAACTTTGTCATTGCAGTATACGAAAACGGTAACATCTAATGACACAAAATCCATAACTTTTTGTTGCCGTGGTCTGGAGATGATATGATTCAATTTTGGGTTCAAATCGGACAAACTGTCTAGGTGGAGTTCGAAAAAGTATGTATTGAATGAAAATCAAGATGGCGGACAGGAAGTTCGGACAAATATGGCAAACTTGGTATCTATGTTCTCGGCGTGACCCAAGATTTCATTGCAATAGGCTAATTTATTCAAAATTTATTAACATTTTTGGAAATTTCCTTATAACTTTTGACCAAAAGGTGGAGCTGCCCCGAAACATTTTGAGTACTTTCAGGGCATGGTGCGAAGACACTTGCATTAGTAAAGTGCAGCATTTAATATCATGATATAATAATGTAATTACTGCCAATTTCCTTGTTTTGTTCTATTATTCTATGCAGTTCCACCGATTTTTTTGTCTGTCCTCAGAGTGCCACCATACATAAGCGTGTGAAATTTGGTGAAAATATCTCATTTCGTTTAGGAGTTAGACATTTATATGTATGAACCCAATGAGAAAAATGGGTTTCACTTTATTTTGATGGTCCCTTTAACACATTTTGTTGACTATTAGTAACGTTGCACCTACATGTCAACTAACTCTCATTAGAGTGTTAGTAGAGTATTAGTAGACTGGTAGGGTTAGGGTTGGATTAAGATGACATGTTGTTGTGTTTTCTGTGGAGTTCCGTCATTTGTGAACTTTTATTACTTTTTATTTACAAGTTTAATCAAATGTTTATCTTAAACCAGAGCTACAATGTTGCAAGTAACACTTATGGAGAAACGTTTGAGGTTTAGTAGCCTAATAGTGTAGTGCCTCTTTAAGAGAGGAGTGTGCTGTGAAACATGTGAACGGTGTTTACTACGTGAAAAGGAAGAGCCATTCATTTAGTTTGTAATGACTTTCAACCCGGTGTGCAGCCACTTGGTAAGCTCTCTTAATTTCAAATGTTTTCTTGTCTGCTTTTACAATGTACGCTTCATGTTGTCTGCTGTCGCCATGCTATGTTGTTGTACTGTGTTTATGTCCGTTTCACGTTAAAGATAACGCTATGCTCCGGTAGATCTAAGCAGTTTAGTTAACTGATAAAGATAACGCTATGCTCCGGTAGATCTAAGCAGTTTAGTTAACTGATAAAGATAACGCTATGCTCCGGTAGATCTAAGCAGTTTAGTTAACTGATAAAGATAACGCTATGCTCTAAAGTTATAAGTTGACGAGGTGGCGTAGCCGTGGGACATAAAGCTAACATTTAAACTTACTTATAACATTGCTATACCTTACGTGTCCATTCGTGTTTATTTTCTTTAGCTTTATAAATATTTGATGAAGTATGAATTGCTGACCGGTATTTAATGTAAGTAACGTTGTTCTTCCTGGTTTGCCGCCGGGCATTTTGGGAACTGTAGTTTCCAGCTGTAGTTTCCTGCTTGCAGAAAAGACTTCTTGCATAGGTTTTGGTAGGACTTGAGTATGGTGCATAATGTTTGAAGTGTGAAGCGTGTACATGAAAATTATGAAATGATTATTATTATAATTATAGTATATTAATATTATTATATATTTGTATTTTGATTAATGTTATTTATTGTTATTGGGCTATTGACGTAAAGAACTGGGGCTGTTTGTAGTATGCACATGAAAATTGAAACTTTGTATTTCTTATTATTTCAGGTTTATTACCTGGTTATCCTTTGTGAAAAAATAAACAAACAAATGTGGAACAACGAGTAATATCCTTCGCACACTGGGTTGACCTTTCCGTGGGAAGAACACAGAACACATGCAGTTGCAAAGTTACTTATAGCCAGTTGAATGTCTTTTGGGGAACCATCACAATAAAGAGTTAGCAGATATTAAGCAGACAGTCTATTAATCCTCTAATGAGAGTTAGTTGACATGTATTTGCACAGTTACTTATAGTCAACGAAATGTTCAAAAGGGACCATCAAAATAAAGTGTTACCGAAAAATGACCCACACCTGACTTTGATTAGTTTTTTTGCCACTTACTATCAATATTTTGACATTTGGGCATTAGCGTATAGCCAGCGACCTGTTTCCAAATTTCCTACGGTGGTTTTGTCTCGATCGGACTGGCGGTTTCGAAGATATTCGCAAATGTTTAAGTGCTAAATCACAATGTTGTACTTGTCACAGTGTCTGGTTTGTGTATCCCCGGGTATCCACTAGAGGTCCTCGTCCCCCACGGTGTCTGTCACATTATGAACTGCATTCCCCACAATCCTTGTCTGCACTAATCACTGTTCACTGCACTCAGCTGTTCCCCGTCATCATTGTTCCCAGCTGTTCCCTGTTTCATTGTTAGTTCTGTGTGTATATATACCCTGTCTGTTTCAGTGTTTGTCACAGAGTCCTTGTTTAATGTCCCCACACTTCCGTTCCTGTTTCTGCCTGTTTCTTGTGTCTGTTGGATTGCTTTACTGGATTTTGACCCTTGCCTGGACTGTTTTGTGAGTAACGGATTTCCCTCAAATAAAGACACATTTACTGCATTTGGATCTTCTCCTGTGTTTCTGGGTGTGGATCGTGACAGAAGGACTCCGTCAAGCCTAGATCCAGCAGTATGAGTTCCAGCTTCTCTTCCCCAGCCATCGAGCGGGAGAGGAGGGATTGTTTTAAGGGGACCCGTCTGGTTATTTTTCGTGGGACCCGGGGAGGTCACAGAGGAGGAGGAGGTGGTCGAGAACAAGGCCAACACCACCCTCCACCTTGGCCCCCCTTCGGCCCTGGGTTGGTGAGATCCAGCCCAGAGTTCCACCCTCCGCTGATTTCGCCCAGCCCAGAGCTCTGTTCGCCGTGGTGCCCGTCCAGTCCGGAACCGGCACATTTTCGTCAGAAACGGCGGAGGAGGAAGACCTTCAGCCTCCCCAAAGACCCGGAGGCCGTCCCCTCCGAGCAGCCCGCTGTCGTCCCGGAGGCCGTCCCCTCCGAGCAGCCCGCTGTCGTCCCGGAGGCCGTTCCCTCCGAGCAGCCCGCTGTCGTCCCGGAGGCCGTCCCCTCCGAGCAGCCCGCTGTCGTCCCGGAGGCCGTCCCCGAACAGCCCGCTGTCGTCCCGGAGGTCGCCCCGGGGCTGTACACCATTAGTCCTGCCACGGCAAGGAGGGCTGTCTTCTTTTTTTATGTGGTGGTTGTACTGCACGCACAGAGGAAGCACATGAGTTCCGCCCAGCCAGAAACTTCTCACGTCACGCCTGCCGAGCCTGAGCTTCGCGTCACGCCTGCCGTGCCGGAACAGCCCGCTGTCGTCCTGGAGGCCGTCCCCGAACAGCCCACCATCAGTCCTGCCACGGCCAAGAGAGCGGTCTTCCTTTGTTATGCGGTGGCGGTACTGCATGCGTGGAGGAGGCACAGGCTGTCTGCCATTCCAGAGACTGTCCACTTCACGTCTGCTGTTCCAGAGCCGGAGCCAGTGTCTGCTGTTCCAGAGCCGGAGCCAGTGTCTGCTGTTCCAGAGCCGGAGCCAGTGTCTGCTGTTCCAGAGCCGGAGCCAGTGTCTGCTGTTCCAGAGCCGGAGCCAGTGTCTGCTGTTCCAGAGCCGGAGCCAGTGTCTGCTGTTCCAGAGCCGGAGCCAGTGTCTGCTGTTCCAGAGCCGGAGCCAGTGTCTGCTGTTCCAGAGCCGGAGCCAGTGTCTGCTGTTCCAGAGCCGGAGCCAGTGTCTGCTGTTCCAGAGCCGGAGCCAGTGTCTGCTGTTCCTGAGCCGGTGCCCGTGTCTGTTGCAGTTCCTGAGCCGGTGGTGTCTGTTGCAGTTCCTGAGCCGGTGGTGTCTGTTGCAGTTCCTGAGCCGGTGGTGTCTGTGACTGTTCCTGAGCCGGTGGTGTCTGTTGCAGTTCCTGAGCCGGTGGTGTCTGTTGCAGTTCCTGAGCCGGTGGTGTCTGTTGCAGTTCCTGAGCCGGTGGTGTCTGTTGCAGTTCCTGAGCCGGTGGTGTCTGTGACTGTTCCTGAGCCGGTGGTGTCTGTTGCAGTTCCTGAGCCGGTGGTGTCTGTTGCAGTTCCTGAGCCGGTGGTGTCTGTGACTGTTCCTGAGCCGGTGGTGTCTGTTCCAGTTCCTGAGCCGGTGGCGTCTGTTCCAGTTCCTGAGCCGGTGGTGTCTGTGACTGTTCCTGAGCCAGGGTCTGTCCCTGTCCCTCCTTGGTCTTCACCGCCATGGCCGCCCGAGTGGTCGTCTTCACCCTGGTCGTCTCCGCCATGGCCGCCCGAGTGGTCGTCTTCACCCTGGTCGTCTCCGCCATGGCCGCCCGAGTGGTCGTCTTCACCCTGGTCGTCTCCGCCGTGGCCGCCCGAGGGGTCTTCTCCGCTGTGGCCGCCCGAGGGGTCTTCTCCGCTGTGGCCGCCCGAGGGGTCGTCTCCGCCCTGGCCACCCGATGGACTGTCTGCTTCGCCCTGGCCGCCCGATGGACTGTCTGTTTTGCCCTGGCCGCCGCTTAAGCCGTTCCCCCTTGTTCCTGTTCCCCTCCACGGACCTGGCCCTCCATCCCACCCCCTGATCCTCCACCTTTCCACCTTCCGCCTGTACTCTTGTTTTATTTGTTATGTCTTGGAGCGTCTGGTAGCCGCTCCGTAGGAGGAGGGTTATGTCACAGTGTCTGGTTTGTGTATCCCCGGGTATCCACTAGAGGTCCTCGTCCCCCACGGTGTCTGTCACATTATGAACTGCATTCCCCACAATCCTTGTCTGCACTAATCACTGTTCACTGCACTCAGCTGTTCCCCGTCATCATTGTTCCCAGCTGTTCCCTGTTTCATTGTTAGTTCTGTGTGTATATATACCCTGTCTGTTTCAGTGTTTGTCACAGAGTCCTTGTTTAATGTCCCCACACTTCCGTTCCTGTTTCTGCCTGTTTCTTGTGTCTGTTGGATTGCTTTACTGGATTTTGACCCTTGCCTGGACTGTTTTGTGAGTACGGATTACCCTATTAATAAACTGCTATTGGATCTTACCTTTTCCCTTGTGTGTGTCGTGACAGTACTAGCCATAAGGCAAAAAATAGCATATTTGGTATCGTTGGACTCGGCAAGGATTCATGAATCTAAAGAGATGAAAATAGGTCAAGCACACCCAGAGTTATAAGCATTTGAAAATGTGATTTTACTACAAGGTGGCGCTGGTTCGAAACTTCTCAGGCTCCTTCAGAGCTTCGTACTGATTACCCACACTGTAAACGATTTATGTTGTTTTCACAGTATTATACTGTTTTAATCAACAGTTTATTGCTGTATAACCTTAGTACAGTATGTTACTGTAGATTTTTTTGTTTTCACAGTATTTAGTATTTTCAACTGTTCTGTACTGTGCACACAATTGACAGTTAGTTACTGTAGATTTGCAATGCATTCTGGGAAATTATCAGTTACTGTAAATCTAAATACAGCAGTGCAAATTGACCGCGAAAAACACCACACAACATTTTTCAGATAAAATTGCTAGCCAACTAACGTTATTCTTACATAAAGCACTGGGTGACCATAACACTCTTAATTTCTATCAGTGGGGGGTGCATGAGAGCACATTTTTAAAAATAGTGTTCTGTAATGTCAGCTGCATCGTGTCTTCTCTGCCGACCTGGAACTCATGTGGTGAGTAATAAATCTTAATATTTTCATGCATACATGGATTCTAGCTTATAACTTCAATGTTAGTTGAATAGCTGACCGCATATTCAAGGTATTTCATTTATTCTCAACATTTCTGTGTTTCAATGTAGTTTGGAACATGTTAGCCTTCTGTAAATTTAAATACATTAATACGAAATGACCGTGAAAAACAACCACAAACTCCCATTTTATGAAGAACTTCAGTTTTCTGAGCAACTTTGAGAGCCTTTGCCTCGTGTCGCTGTCTGCCTGCAAAGTTTTCGCCATAAATATCTGGTTAGTGATGAATCTTTATTTTTTTATGCAAACCAAAATGTCAGTTAGTTTAAGAACTCCCCGAGGCTTTGTTGTTAGCTGTATAGCCTAAGTTAGAAGCGCATTTCCTTCATGTTAATAGCTTATACTTGATTAGTAAATGTGATTTTATAAACCTAGATTGCATAATGTAGCCTCTTAAGGTCAGAATTTAGTTAATTTGTTACGTTGTCTGTGCGCATTCATTATTTATAGGGTTGGGAATTGAAAATCGATCAATGTGTCCTGAAATCTGATAACGTTACCCAAGGTTAGGATTCGGATAATATTTATGAAATTTAAATTTCGATTCCTCTTTTTGATTCACGTGCTTTTACACGTCTGTGAGGACCTGACCTGGCGATCTGCCAGGACCTTCCGCGCTCATTTTAACTTCAGTTTATCTGATGGACAGCGAGAAGCGCTTATAACTGTGCATTTTTGTCCGAAAACAAAGCTAAGCGTGACATTTATTGTCTGCTACGATATCGTAATTGTTGTTTTAACTATATGCAAACTGTTACTTTTCGAACAAAATACGCCTTGAGAGTCCACATGCTTAAACTGCGTGATGAAGCCGATTATAATACAGCTAGAATGACTATAAGGAAAGACATGGAGGCAAAAATGCTCCGCAAGAGTTGTTGTTATATTCTTACACTTTTGTTACAAAATTATTTATATTAGTAACACCAAGGGTTTTGCATAAGTGATGGTTTAGAGTTGGTCTCTGCTACATATGTGATCACTCTTCGTTTAGTTGAAAAATATGTTTTACAAATGGTCATCATCAATTGTAGAATGGGACTGGGTGTGTGACACAGAGAACCATCTCAGACAATGGGGTGTCACAACTTCATTATTAACACACAGACCACAGCTGTTGCAACAAGAGCAACTTAATTTGCATGAAGAGGGGTGAACTAACAGGATAAACGGTTTAAGATTTGGATGTTCTGGGTTCATTCTGATGCCGATGAACCCAAGGTGCTTCGTGTACCTTGCCACTGCTGTGCTGTAATAAACTTCATTTTTGAGATCTTCGACGTCCACATCATTTTTTCTTACACTTTGAATTATATAAGTGGCAAATTGATAGATTCATGTTATGTTTATTTTATTTTATAGAAAACAAGAAAAGGAATGATTTAATGATTTAGGGCAGTTTAAACATATTGTCAATCTAGACAATTATACTAATATAAGGTTTGTCTATATTCTAAATTAATATGAATGAATATGACAATATTTTCAATGATTTTAATCATACACCCATCGAGGAGGAGTACCGGAACTAAAATTTTTCCACTTCAAGCATTGACGCTACATAAATCAACAAGTGATATTGTAGGATTTCTAATCAGCAGGCACTTAGAAAAATACCCCAAAAGGTTATAAGAACCAATCTGTTAATGTAGTGTATTTCACCTGTAATGTGATAAACGGAGTTGAAGCCGATCCCAAATCTCCCGACTTTTGTGGGATCATCCTGCTTGATGCTTCTGCCAACTCTCTGGATTCCCTCCCAGTCTTCCTCTGTGAACGCTGCATCATTGAAGGCATAGAGAGCCGGTCCTGCCAGATCAAAGATGCAAACAGATGATCATACAAAAATGGCCAAATAACTTTGAAAATGACACACTTTGCCTATAGCACAGTAAAGACTTTCAGTATCTTTTCGAATACTGGTCATGATGACAAATAAAAGTGAATTGTGTGCATCATACTGTATTTACTGAATTCCCTTATTTTCAGCTCATTTTATTTTATTTTAGGACAAAACAGTAATTTTGACCTGGAATTGAGATACAATAATGGTGACCGGAGCCTTTCAAATGAGGAGAAGCACAGATGGCAGTTATTAATGGCAAAGTGAGTCTAATTTATTATTTTGGTTGCTCCTAAAGCACATAAGCTTCCAGCTATCATCATCTATTATCTGTAAGACAACAGAAGGAAACAGACAGGTAAGTGAATCAACAGATGTTTATTTAAGCAGAGAGTGGACGATAGCAGGAACCAGGTGATAGAGAGTCGAAGATACCAGGTGAAGATATGATGGCAGGAAATATTAGACAGTGACTTAGCTTAAGGGTAGTGAATGTTCTTGTAATGGCTGTAACACAGTCTCACCCCAAAACGTCACATACTGACGCGTCTTGACCATTCGGCAACATACGACGAAAAAGGTACCCTTTAGGATTGTTTAAGGATTGTTTAAGCAGAACAATCCTTCCAACCACTATAGATAGATTCTTGAATAGCTTACCTGATCTATCTCCGCTCCTCAGTGAACCCAAACAAACAGAGGAACTAGAGGAAATGACTAGCAGTATGAGCACCATTTTCTCTAGTACATTAGAAACTGTTGCACCAATTAGATTAAAAAAGGTTAGAGAGAAAACTAAAGCACCATGGTACAACAGTGCTACGCATGTTATCAAGAGAGAAACTCGTAACTTAGAGCGCAAATGGAAACAAACTAATCTAGAGGTCTTTAGAATCGCGTGGAAAGACAGTATGTCACGTTATAAAAAGGCTCTAAAAGCAGCCAGGTCTGAGCATCTCCGCAAACTAATAGAAAACAACCAAAACAATCCAAGGTTTTTATTTAACACTGTGGCTAGATTAACAAATAAACAGACATCACCTGAACAAAATATTCCGTTACATTTTAATAGTAATGATTTCATGAATTTCTTCTCTGAGAAAATAGAAAGCATCAGAAACACAATTGTAAATGTACAATCTTTGACAGCGTCTTATGATTCAGCCTCAATTATCGCCCCTCAAGAACAACTACAGCGCTTTACAACTATAGGACAGGAAGAGCTGAATAAACTTATCACTGCATCTAAACCAACAACATGTTTATTAGATCCAATACCCACTAAACTACTGAAAGAAGTGTTACCTGTAGTGGAAGAGCCTCTTCTCAATATTATTGACTTGTCTCTATCTTTAGGACATGTTCCAAAAACATTCAAGCTGGCAGTTATAAAACCTCTTATTAAGAAACCACAATTAGATCCAAATAACCTAGCAAATTACAGACCCATTTCAAATCTTCCATTTATGTCTAAAATACTAGAAAAAGTTGTGTCCGCTCAATTGTGCTCTTTCTTGCAAGAAAACGATATCTATGAAAAGTTTCAGTCAGGATTCAGGCCACATCATAGCACAGAAACTGCGCTGGTTAAAATTACAAATGATTTACTTTTAGCTTCTGACCAAGGCTGTATCTCAATACTAGTTTTACTCGATCTTAGTGCTGCGTTTGACACTATAGATCATAAAATACTCTTAGATCGACTTCAAAATTACACTGGTGTTCAGGGACAGGCATTAAGCTGGTTTAGATCGTACCTATCAGACCGTTACCATTTTGTCCATTTAAATGGGGAAAAATCAAAGATAACGTCAGTAAATTATGGAGTGCCGCAGGGATCTGTATTAGGCCCCCTGCTATTTTCAATTTATATGCTGCCACTTGGTAATATTATAAGAAAACATGGAATAAGTTTCCACTGTTATGCTGATGACACTCAATTATATATTTCATCTAGACCAGATGATAACACTAAATTATCTAAAATGACAGAGTGTGTTAAAGATATAAAATATTGGATGACGTGTAATTTTCTTCTATTAAACTCAGATAAAACGGAGGTATTACTGATTGGTCCAAAAAACTGCCCACAAAACCTCTTACAATACAACCTTAATCTAGATGGACGTCCTGTTACTTTATCCTCTACAGTAAAAGACCTGGGTGTTATACTAGACCGCAACTTGTCTTTTGAAAATCATATTTCAAATGTCACAAGAACAGCCTTTTTCCACCTTAGAAACATTGCTAAGCTACGTAATATGCTATCAGTTTCTGATGCAGAAAAGTTAGTTCATGCATTCATGACCTCGAGACTAGATTACTGTAATGCTCTATTAGCTGGTTGTCCTGCATCCTCAGTAAACAAGCTACAGTTAGTCCAAAATGCAGCTGCTAGAGTTCTTACTAGGTCAAGAAAATATGATCATATAACACCAATTTTATCATCTCTACACTGGTTACCTATTAAGTTCCGTATCAATTACAAAGTATTGTTACTGACCTATAAAGCCCTAAATGGTTTAGCTCCTGTGTATTTAAGAGATCTTCTATCGCCATATATTCCATCGCGCTCTTTAAGATCGCTAAATTCGAGGCTTCTGGTCGTACCTAGGATATCTAAGTCCACTAAAGGAGGGAGGGCGTTTTCACATCTAGCTCCTAAACTCTGGAATAGCCTTCCTGATACTGTCCGAGGCTCAGACTCGCTCTCCCAGTTTAAAACTAGATTAAAGACGCATCTCTTTAGCCAAGCATTCACATGATGCATCTCATACCTTTTATACTACAGTTCAATCAGATCAAATGCATTCATATTAAGAACAGCAGCTACGCTAATTATTTCCCATCTGCCTCTTTTGTTGTTATCTCGGGACGCCTGTCCCGAGATAACTCAAATAGAGTTTGTCAGCTCCAGTTAGTATCCAGCCTCTCATGGAGACTTCAGATGCCCCAACGCCTGTGATGAGACGACTCGACGCCTGTGAAGAGACGACCCAACGCCGGCGATATGTTATGCCCTAAATTTCATGATTAACTAACTGTATTTTTGTATGTATATTTTTGAAATGCATTTTCTGTAAAGCTGCTTTGAAACAATGTGTATTGTGAAAAGCGCTATACAAATAAACTTGAATTGAATTGAATTGAATATGTGACGATTCGGGAATGGTTGGGTTTAGGTATGCGGTAGGGTACCGCTAGAAGGCGCTGCTGGTGCGCTTATGTCTGCGTCTCATATGGACGTTAAAGGGTACCTTTTTCGTCGTATGTTGCCGAATGGTCAAGACGCGTCAGTATGTGACGTTTTGGGGTGAGACCGGGCTGTAATGGCAGAAGAAAACCGAGAAACGAATCCAGGCGGAGGATGTGACAGTACTTCCCCCTCCCGGAAAGCGTGTCCTTGCACAAAAATGGTAAAGTGGGGTGGGAGGGTTGGCACCTCGGAGGCTGGCTAGGAGTGGCTCTGGCTCTGGACTCGACGAGGGGAGTCGACTCTGATTAGAAGTGCGGTTAGGATTAGAGAATCAGGTACTGACTTCAACGAGGGGGGTAATAATTTGGCAGGGAGTCAAAATTCAGCACAACATCTGTTAAATGTTCTGAGCGAAACGAACCATCATCCCCAGATGTGATTCCGCATGCATTTCTACGCCGAAACGAACCATATCCCCAGATGTGATTGAAAAACACGCCAAAAAGCGATTATGCGTCTTGATAGCATGCCGAATGGAATACGAATTGGCGTGTCATACATACGCCATTTCATGAGATCAGTCTAAAATAAGAGACGATCTAGCGCTGAAATGTGTTTTTTAAATCAAGTGATCAAAGTGCTCGTTGCCACTGCGATCAGTGGCGCGGATACAGTGTTTTCTCTTGTGGCTCGCGCACACTGCACTGTCTTCACTCGGACGCATACGCTTCAATCCATTGCGGAGACTCTCAATTCGTTCCGGTGAAATCACAAAATGTAATGCACACAAACGTGTCCCTGCTTGATATACAACCACTGATGAGCAATCGGTTTTGATGAGAAAAAAAAAACTATACGAGTGCGGTTTAGAACCCAGAGCCTCTGACACGCTTGACGAAAGTTCTACAACTGGACCATTAAGGTACATGCTGAATAGGCGCCGCGGATTTATGTGTTTATTCATACTAAAATTCTCGGCACTGACAACATGTATTACATCTCATTAAACGACAAATTAAACTCCATGTACTATTTAAATTGATTGTTGGACATAATGTTATTGTACATATATTTTATTTAGCATTTTATTACCAACCCCCAACCACTTTTTAAAACAAAGTTACGCCACTGGACACTGTGGTTTTTTAAGGTGAAATAAAGCCACACTTTTGAGCGCCGCTTACCATGCTCCATGGCTGCAACAGAACACGCGGGCGCGGCGAGCACTTTCGGAAATCCGGTGGCCACTATGGAAACCAAAACTTGCGTGGAGCCGATGATCGGAATTGGAAAACAAATTTTCAAAACAATTCCAATGGCATCGTTATTTTTTAACCGATTCCAAGTTGGAACCGGTTCTCGATGCCCAACCCTAGCGAAATTGAATTGGCATGGTTCAATTCATACTTATCTGACTGTTATCAGTTTGTAGTAGTAAACGAAGAGATGTCATATTGATCACAAGTTCAGTATGGAGTACCACAATGCTCAGTACTAGGACCGTTGCTGTTCACCCTGTACATGCTACCGTTGGGAGACATCATTAGGAAGCATGGCATTAGTTTTCACTGTTATGCTGATGATACTCAGCTGTATATTTCTTTGCGCCCTGAGAAAACTTACCAATTCACAAAATTAACGACTCTGGACGCTGGAAGAGGGGAGTCTACTCTGGACCCTGGACAAGGGGAGTTGACTCTGGACAAGGATGACGGGAGCATTTCGTGGAGAGAGCACGATTGCTTACAGAAAGGCCTTAAAATGGCTTCCGTGAGCATTTCGTCTCCTCAAGACAAGGCCGCTTTGGGGACACGCGAGAGGCAGGCTCAACAGACCGAGACCTGGCAGCCCCATGCAACTCCACCGTCCATCTGGTTGTCTAGAGTTTATCTCTTGCCACTGGAAACTGGATTCTGGAGTGAAGCTGTGGAGATAGGGTCTGCGCACCTCTCTCTTCACATTAAATCCACTCTCTGCGCATGCTACCCTTCGGCGACAGGGTAAATGTGACAGAGGCAGGTCTTGGATCAGACTGGCAGCCTCTAGCCTGAGCCCTGCACAGAGGCGGCACAAGCGTGATGGTCGTTGTGTGGACGGGTTGGAACAACGTTCACCTTCGGCAGCTTCTTGTGCGACTGAGCAGCCCGGTCCGCACTGTTCACCCCCTGCCGGGGGGAGGGTCTAGAAAAGGTGACCCAAACACTGCCTGTTCCCTACAATCCAATTCTTGATGTGCAGAATGGAACTGACAGACCCCGCAGGGGCACTGCCCTGGTTGCGAGCGAGCTTAACAAATACAACATTGGCATCACAGCTTTGAGTGAGACCCTGCTCGCAGGAGAGGACTCGCTAATAGAAGTCGGGCAAGGATACACCTTCTTCTGGAAGGGCCTTTCAGAAGATATCCGCCGACTACATAGAGTAGGTTTTGCCATTAAAAGCAGACTGCTCCAGAACATTCCAGAGTCTCCTGTGGGAATCAGTGAGAGGTGCATTCCCCTTGCGAAGGGTCGCTATGCAACCTTGATAAGTGCATATGCACCAACTCTGGATGCTGAAGAAATAAGCTGGATAAGCTGGTGAAGAAGGCTGGTTCTGTGGTGGGTGTGAAACTTGGCTCCACAACATCTGTGGCAGAGAGGAGGACCCTTAGCAAGTTTTTTTTCCATCTTGGACAATGTCCATCACCCACTGCACAAGACCATCGTCAGACAGAAGAGCACCTTCAGCGACAGGATGCTCCCTCTGTCCTGTTCCACAGACAGACAGAGGAACTTGTTTGTCCCTCAGACGATACAGCTTTTAAATTCATCCCTGTGAGCAGGGCTTAATTTATTAATTTTTTTTTTTTTGTATATTGGGCAGCTTGTCTAGTCTTGTTTTGTTTGTTGCTACTAGGGATGGCTGACGCGAAACAGTCGTTCCGAAGCTTTGCGAGATCCCGAAGCGCAGATGTTTCGAAACACTGATCCGAAGCGTGATTCAAAACACCCATGTCACGTGACTATGGCCAAACGAAGCCTCGAAGTGTTTCACTAAGTGTTTCATCAGGTGTGATCCGCCGAATCAGCGTTTGATTGACACGGTCGGAAACAGACCACACGATCGCACATCTGTATAAAAGTGAAAGCAACGCATATTGACCTCGTGGGTTTTTGTGAGAGGAGTTTGATTTTGAGATAGCGGATTTTTGGTGATATAGTGACATTTATAGTGCGATTTGTTTAGTTATATTTAGGCTTACATTTAAATTTACACAACACATTGACCTAGAGACACAGAGTATACATATAGTGACACATTAATAGATACATAGATATAAATATATATAGACAGCTAGATTAATAGATAGATAGATAGATAGATAGATAGATAGATAGATAGATAGATAGATAGATAGATAGATAGATAGATAGATAGATAGATAGATAGATAGATAGATAGATAGATAGATAGAAGATAGGGATAGAAATGTCAACATCAGACCCATCAACATCAACACCAGTAGAAACATAGGACAGTTTATGGGAACTTTTTGATACTCGTATCCATCAAACCCAGATGATACACAATGCTACAGATGCCACAGTGGAAGTGAAAAAATACATCAACGATTGTATTTACCCAGAACTCATGATCCACTAACTTACTGGAAATAGAGAGCAGTAATCTTTTCTCATTTGTATGTCATGGCTAAAAAATATCTTTGCATTCCAGTAACAAGTGTCCCTTGTGAGAGGATTTTTTCAAAGGCTGGAGAAATTATCTGTAAAAAAAGAAGTAGGCTAAGTCCTTCCACAGCAGAGAAATTAATATTTTTTAATAAAAATATCTAAAAAAGTGAGACATTGTGGCTTGATTTATTTTATTAATATTCATTTTGCATGACCAAAATAACATTATGCACAGTGAGGGGCCTATAGGTTACTAGATTCACATATTAGAAAAGTACAATAATAATAAAAAAAAAAAATTAATGGCTCGTCAAGGTTGTTTCAGATCAACACCTGCAAGTGACCACTAGGTGTCACCGTTGAGACGGGTGTCGGATTGATTCGAAGCCTCGAAACAATATGGACCATTTGGTTCAGCTGTTTCATTGTTTCACGAAGCCTCGATCTGCCCACCACTAGTTGCTACTGGAAACTTGAATTTCCCTAGCGGATGAATAAAGTATCTATCCATCTATCTATCCATCTATCTATCTATCTATCTATCTATCTATCTATCTATCCATCCATCCATCCATCTATCTATCTATCTATCTATCTATCTATCTATCTATCTATCTATCTATCTATCTATCTATCTATCTATCTATCTATCTATCTATCTATCTATCTATCTATCTATCTATCTATCTATCTATCTATCTATCTATCTATCTGTCTGTCTATCTATCTATCTATCTATCTATCTATCTATCTATCTATCTATCTAGAGGTGAAGGTGATGAAGGTACATATAGGGTTTGTTGATGAGGAAGTGCAGGTGCAGGGAATCAGTGTACATGTGATGATCAGGTGTGGTGATGGCTGACTGGGTGCAGGTGGGGATCAGGAGGGATGCTGGGAAATGTAGTGCTGACGGGTTACTGGGCTGGTAGCTGGTGACTGTGACATTATCCAATCAACAATCAGATAATTTTAATTTTTTCATGATCCTCACAACATTTACAGAGCTTCAATTGAGCTTCAATCCACTCCTACTGATATATTCACATAGAATAAAACCAGAAATATTAACAGAACAACTAGCAATAGCAGAGGCTGAAATTGTACACTTATAATTTATTCACTTAACTGAAAGATAAAAAGGAATTTGTAAAATACATATGAAAATAGATAAAATTATCATTGTCACATTAGGCTAAATATCAAGAACGAAATATTGATTATGTGAAAAAAAATTGGTTTTATTTAGTATAAAAACATACTGTAAATTTCAGGTAATATAGTTACAAAACTCTTCATGGTTGTGACATGAATGAGGTCAATAAAACCCTAGACTTTAATATCCTTTGTTGTTGGCTCTAAAATAAATGAAAAAAGTCTAGTGTGATTTAAATCAGTTTGCAACACAAATACCTTGATACTTCCCGAGCTCTTCAGTCCACAGGCTCTGAGTCTCATAATGCCTCTCATCATGAATAAACACCACACGTGAAGCTCCTGCATCATCTGCATTCTGGATCAGCTCCTGGTGCGTTACAGGGTTAATATTAAACACAGATACGATGACATATTTAAGATACAGTATTCATGCAATATGTAAAGCTTTTTTTGCCTACCTTCAATATTTGTCCTCCATCTGGGTACCTTCTCAAAATTTCTTTCAAGTAATCAATGAATGGTGGAGACGTCGCACCAAATTTATTTCTGCATTGAACAATGTAAAGTTTATCACAAACTGCACAAAACACATAAATTCAAGGTTAATTGTGTAATAGACTTAGTACAAAATTAGCTTAAAGTGATAGTTCACCTAAAACTGAAAATTAGCCCATGATTTAGAATTAACAGAATGTGGCATTTATATAGCGCTTTCATATGCACTACTGTACACCCAAAGCACTTTACAATCATATCAGGGGGTCTCTCCTCAACACCACCAGTGTGAGCATCCACTTGGATGATGCGACGGCAGCCACAGTACAACGGCGCCAGTGCGCTCACACACACCAGCTTTAAGTGGAGAGGAGAGAGAGTGATAGAGCCAATTCAATGGATGGAGATTATTAGGAGGCCATGATTGGTAGGAATGTGGCCAGGGCACCGGGGTTACACCCCTACTCTTTACGAAAAATGGCATGGGATTTTTAATGACCACAGAGAGTCAGGACCTCGGTTTTACATCTCATCCGAAATATTTACTCACCCTCAAGTCATCCTAGGTGTATATGACATTCTTCTTTCATACGAATACAATCGGAGTTATATAAAAAAAATGTCCTGGCTCTTCCAAGCTTTATAATGGCAGTGAATGGCTCTATATTTTTTTGAAATCCATAAAAGTGCATCCATCCAAAGTGCTCGAAACGGATCTGGCGGGTTATTAAAGGCCTTCTGAAGTAAAGTGATGCGTTCGTGTAAGAAAAATATCCATATTTAAAACTTTATTGACTAAAATAACTAGATTCCGGCAAACGGCCGTACACATCGATTTATGGCGAAAGAGTAAACCTTGACCTTTATGCACAACGTAATGACGAACGCGGAAGCGCAGAGGATAGAGCAAAACAAAACACCAGTCACGAATTAGAAGAATTTTTGAAGAGAAATGTGGGAGGAGCTTGAGTTTGTTGTCCAGCCCTGTTTGTTTGAACCACGAGAGGCATCAAAGCTTACGCTACCACTACATCTACGTCATACATCATCAAGTTTTACTCTTTTGCCGTAAGTCGACTTGCGTACGGCCATCTGCCGGAAGCTAGTTATTTTAGTTTTAAATATTAAAGTTTTAAATATGGATATTTTTCTTACATGAACGCATCACTTCACTTCAGAAGGCCTTTATTAACCCGCCAGAGCCATGTGGAGCACTTTTATCATGGATGGATGCACTTTGATGGACTTCAAAAAATATAAAGCCATTCACTGCCATTATAAAGCTTGGAAGAGCCAGGACATTTTTCATTATAACTCTGATTGTATTCGTCTGAAGGAAGAATGTCATGTTACCTGACTTGAAAGTGAGTAAATCAAGGGCTAATTTTCATGGGTGAACTAAACATGCTTTATCTGATAACGCTCAACTCTCAAATTAGTAGCAAAAAACAACAGTGAATAAAACCACATACTTCTTTCTTTTCTTTTCCCTCGATGCTGAACTCATTGTCCTTCTTTACATTCTCCTGTGTGGTTAAAAATTTAAACTGTTTTGAAACAATTTACTTACAAATTCTTAAAAGAAGCATTTTTTTAACAGATATTCCATGGTAATTGTTCTAATAATACTGTAAATGTAATCTATTTTCATACAAATATAAGTTTGCTTTCTTGGGTCTCCTGTGGTCTCCAGATAAAGCACAGTTCTGCTCATAAGATTACATTTATCTGCTAAAGTTAATCATTTAAAAAATTATAATAATAAGAGGGATCATAAAAATTGAATTGTGTTCTTTATTTTGTACTGTCCTGAATAAGCTAAACAGCATAACTGATTTTTCCATACAATCCACAAGAGAAAATAATAGAATTTAAACAACTGAACGAGTTCACACATTAGTACAAAATCTGCAAACATTCAAGAAGGTTAAAGTGTCACAGATGAATGTGAAGGGTTGAGTGTTTTTAATATTTTCTTTGGCTCTTGGTTCGTTAAAACTTAGTTTTTAGATCTTAATGGTTGTGTACATCTCAAATGGGAGGAAACACCCACTGGCGCTGCACGCTGCGTCTTGACTTTGAGACAGACAGACAGACAGACAGACAGACAGACAGATAGACAGATAGTCAGACAGACAGACAGACAGACAGACAGACAGATAGTCAGACAGACAGACAGACAGACAGATAGACAGATAGTCAGACAGACAGACAGACAGACAGATAGTCAGACAGACAGACAGTCAGACAGACAGATAGTCAGTCAGACAGACAGACAGACAGATAGACAGATAGTCAGACAGACAGACAGACAGACAGACAGACAGATAGTCAGACAGACAGACAGACAGATAGACAGACAGATAGTCAGTCAGACAGACAGACAGACAGACAGACAGATAGTCAGACAGACAGACAGACAGACAGACAGATAGACAGACAGATAGTCAGACAGACAGACAGACAGTCAGACAGACAGACAGACAGACAGACAGATAGTCAGACAGACAGACAGACAGATAGTCAGACAGACAGACAGACAGACAGACAGACAGATAGGTAGATAGATAGATAGATAGATAGATAGATAGATAGATAGATAGATAGATAGATAGATAGATAGATAATTATATTTATACAATTTTATAACACTCTCATTAACATTGGAACCATTTTTATGTTATTTTATTTTAAGTATAATGCTAACATTTTCACTTTTCTACTGTCCAGTGATAATTTGAAAAGAAAACGCGATGGAAGCCTAATGTTACTAGCAATGAATGCAACTTTAATTGTGTGGAAAGGGGCAATTAACACATTTTTAATTCCATTGCACTACTTTTCCATAGTTTTTAATGTAAACATCACCCTAGACTTGATCGATTGTTGCGCTCTTATCTCGCTTCCATACTTTTTTCCATACTTTTCCATAAAGTTCAACTAACTTTTAAAAAACGCCTCTCTATGCCTGCACTGAAGTGCGTCTCGCGTTTTAACCACAAAATCCTATTTGAATGGCTCCTTGTTAAAGAGGAGAAGCTGAACCGCCCGATAACCAACGGGATTATGCTAGGTGGCGATTTTGTTACTGTTTCACCGCTTGTTACACCAACGACAAAAGTATAGAATGTCCCCCCGTTTATTGGAAATGAGGATATTGAGTGTGCATTAGTTCAGTATGGTAAATTTGCTAGTGCTATTAAAACGTTTCTGAATGTACCGGAATTAGATGTGTTTTTCAGAGTTGTACATGAAGGAGAATCGTATATGCTTTATGTCAATACAGATAGCTTGAAGTGTTTTGAGTGTGGAGAACTTGGGCACAAAAAGTTGACATGCCCACATAAAGCTCAGGCTAATGAGGAGGCCGCTGGGCCTAGCGGCGTAACTGCCGCTAAGGTAAATAATACAACAATGCAGCCTCGGCCTGAGGAAGAGAGAATCGCTCAGAATGATGAATCACGTGTAAGTGTAGACAAAAATCTGAATAAAGGAGAAAAAATGGTGAATGTGGCACAGGAGCATGAGATCTTGGAACACAGTACAGACACAGTAGCCGCGGTTCCATAACCCTTCAAATCACGCAAATTGAAATTGCGAATTGAAAATAAGTTTAATGGAAAAACGTAAATTTCGCAAAAACACCCATTTATCGCAAAAAAGTTTTTACGCTCGCATGAGGTGGTTTTTCAGGCAATTCGAAAAAGATATATTTCGCAAAACTGCAATGGAAACAGTTTTTGCTCATTTACAGTCACCTGACTTAGCTGACGCGGTGTGTTTGGACAGAATACGTCCAATTAAATTCATAAAAGACAAAAGAATTACCTCAAAGATTATAAACCTCAAAGAAATGCCACAATCAAGACATCGGAGCAGAAATGAGGGAGAAACTCCTCATGTGTGCCGCTCACAGTATAAGGGTCTTTCTTTGCCATTAAGTAAGGGTTAATGGACTTCGGCGGAGGCAACCGTCCTCCGCTGCGCGTCGGCCGGTTCACACCTCGCCGTCGTCCATTAAAACCTGACAATGGACACCTCGAAGGGCATTAACCCGCTTATACCATGGTCACTTGCCAAATAACACATTTTTAAAACATTAGTTTATATTTTAATTAGTTTTACAATCGAAATCTAAAGTTACAAGTTACAAAAAACTATTTTATTGGTTACGCCTGACAGTTTATTTAGGTGTCCTCTATCACTTTTTAACGGACACCCTGCAGCCAATCAGAATCGAGTATTCACCCAGACCATGGTATAATGCTTGGATAACACACACGTCTCCTTCCGTTAATAATAATAATGTCTCGTGCGGTGGCTGTGATATATAAATCTACCAAAGTCCGTTGCCATGATTTTTTAAATGACTTATCGCAAGAGGAAAAAATTACGTTTTAGTCGCATAACATCAGTTAATGGAAACGCCGTCATTTCGCAATAGTTTTGTATCGATATTTAGAAGGAAAAAAAATCGCAAAAGTTTTGCGCAAATCTGTAATGGAAACGCGGCTAGTGGTAGAGAAAGTAAGTGAAAGTGCCGCTTGCTAAGTGATTAGGATTGAAAATACTGAGAGCTTAAATGATGTTGAAAAAGGTGAGGATTATGAATTGAGGGAGGATGATACATTGAGTTGTCGGATGTTTCTGAGTTTGGGTTGCAGAATATAGATGAAACATATTCGTCCAGGAGATTAATGATTTTTTTGGACTTGACGTTTGGAAAAACTGTTGAGGTGAAGGATTTTCCCCCTGTACTGTATATAGACACATTCAGATGGTCAGTGGCGTCAATGCAGAAAGTTGTTAGCTATGAAGCCCTATGTAAGAAGAAGAGGTTTCGGCTGAAGAAGATTCTAGCTAAATTACGGAAAGAAAAAAGTGTATCTGTATCTGTTTTTTTTTAAAAATCTCTATTTTCATCTTTCAGTGGAACTTTTAAAACTTGGTTCCTTAAATATAAATGGGGGTAGAGATCGGAATAAATTAGCCATGATTTCAGAGTTTGTTAAAGAAGTTGATATAGTCTTTTTGCAAGAAACACATACAAGTAATGCTAATGAGACTCATTGGGGTATGTGGTGGGAAGGGAAAGATGCTCTTAGCCATGGAACAAATACAAATGCTGGGGTAGCTATTCTTTTTTCCAAAAAACTGAATGTAAATATTCTATCAGTAGAGGAAATTGTAAAAGGAAGAGCACTTTTAACTAAAGTAGAGTCTGAAGGAACAATATTTGTTTTATTTAATGTATATTCTCCTAATAATGGACATGAGCGTGTGTGTGTTTTTTTTTAATGGAATTGAGAACAGTTATTCAGAAAATTGATGATACTGTGTGCATGGTAATTGGGGGTTATTGGAATTGCACAACCAATTTTATAGTTGAAAAGAATGGAGAGGAGCCACATAATTAGTCAGCCATTCAATTGTTAAAAATTATAAATGAGTTTGACTTAATAGACTTGTGGAGAAGTAGGAACATACGAGTTAGAAAATATACATGGTTAAAGGCATAATAATCAAGTTTGTGGTGCTCGGTTAGATAGATTTTACTTGGGGAAAATTTTGAATAATACGGTAATGAATGTATCCATCATGCCTAATGGTTTTTCATATCACCATATGATTACTTTTGATGGTTACCATTTTAATGTCAAATTATTACAGGATATTAGTTTCTGTAAAAAGTCTGGGATAAGTGGAAACTTAAGAAAGACACTTTTGAAAATCTTGGTCAATGGTGGGATGTAGGTAAAGCTAATATAATAATTTTTGCCAAAAATATACTTCACATACTACTGCATTGATGAAAACAACAGTGAAAAGTTTACAAAGAGACATTGAATTACTGGAAAAAGACATGTTAAATGATATGGGAACTGTGAAGAAAAAAGAAGAACTTGGGTCTTGCTCTTAAGAGAGTAATAACTTTTTATTCTCTTGTAGATGTGTGGAGAGAATCTTTCCCCAAAAGTAGGCAGTACACATGGTTGAAAGTGAATTCCAATAAAATATCGGGCGCTAGATTAGACAGAATATATGTTCAGAAATGTCGAAGAGGAACAATTTTTGATTTCCTACACCAATTTCTGACCATTTCTATGTCTCTGTTACAGTTACAACATCGAGTACTACCTTTAAATCTTATTGGCGTTTTAATAACGTTTTGTTGCGAGATCGTACGTTTGTACATTTATTCGCTTTCTTTTGGAGAGCTTGGAGAGAGAGAGAGAGAGAAAGACAGAGTTTAAATCCCTAAGTCAGTGGTGGGACATTGGGAAAATCCAGATTCAGTCTTTTTGCCAACAGTATGTTAAAAATAATACAAAATAAATTCAGATGAAAATCGAACAGCTGGAACAAGAAATGATGAGATTGGATAGCTGCATATGTGAAAGCAGTAGCCTGGGTGCAGCCCGAACCCCGCCCACAACATTTTTTGTTCGGGAAGTTCGGTCTGGACTCGATCCGTTGAGGAGTAATTATGCTCGGCTCCCAAAAGGCAGAGCCAATCAAATTGCCAGGGCGGGCTTTAATCGATGATGGACAGATGATCTGCGGTTACATCATCAAAGAGCGGTTGTGTTGAATTGGTTTTCCAGAGAGACGACTGCAGCTGGAGAACTGAGATGTTTAGATTCCGCTATCGCGTCTGTTATAAAATAAATCGACAGCGCATTCATTTTAAAAGACGAACAGAGAACCGCAATCAAGGCATTTGTCGATCGGAAAGATGTGTTTGCCGTCCTTCCTACGGGATTCGGCAAAAGTTTAATTTATCAGCTGGCTCCGATGGTCGCTAAGAAGATGGGACGCAATGAAAACCAATGGAAGGGATGCGCTCACGATCTCTTCTCTGAAGCCTCAGATGAACACGCTTCTTCAGCCGGGTCTCTTTCGTCGTCTTTCCATTTTTTAAAATCAGTCAAGTCGCGTTGCAACCGTGCTATAAAGTTGAGACCGGGCCGACAAATGCAAGAAGATTTATTTGCTTTATTGTCGAGATCTAATCCTAAACGGAGAACTCCGAAAGGTTCGTACATACATACACCTTTTGTATTTCTCTCAAAAATGCTATTCGTGCTTGTAAGTACTCCGCAAATTCTTAAATTCTTTTTATAACAACGGCAAAGATCGTTTACACTCATTAATTTACTACTTCTTCCAGCGTGCGTGCAGTTGAGCTCTGTTGACAACTATGCGTTTCTTTGATTGGTTGTAGGTCTATCCAATTGAGTTCAGAGTTTTTTTTTTCCTGGTTCGGTTAAGACACGCCTAATAATCAAAGGCCTATGGAGCAGTATCAGACTCACATTCTGCCTAGAATATGAGTATGACGAAGTCAGGCTATGAAAGCAGTGGAACAAGTGTGGATTTGCTTGAACAATATAATTTTCTCCTGAAAAACTTGCATGAAGAAAGAGATGAAGGAACAATAGTACAAAAAAGATTTACTCAGCTTAACAACATGGACTCTTCAACGTCATTCTTTTTTTCTTTGGAGAAAAAGGTTTGAGAAAAGAAGTAAATTAATCATCTTAACTTGTCTGATGGAAGAGAGACAACAGATAAGAGAGAAATTACTTCACAAGTTTTGTCTTTTTATGAAGAACTGTATAGTGCTGAACCTTGTGATTCTGAAGCAACAGACTTTTTTCTTACTGGAAATCCAAGACTAAATGAAAATGAGAAGACACAATTAGAAAAGCCACTTTCACTTGAAGAGCTGAGTGAGGCTGCTAAACACAGTCTCCAGGACTGGACGGCCTGACCTCCGAGTTTTACAAGGCTGTGTGGTCATTGATTGGACCAGATCTACATTCTGTGTTTCTTGAATGTGAGAAATCAAGAATTCTTCCTCTCAGCTGCAGAAGAGCAATTACGCTCTCTCTCTCTCGCTCTCTCTCTCTGGACCTAATCAGTGAAGCTAGAAGGTCCAACAACACCCTTCGCTCCACCCCTTAGATCCACAGAGCTCCCCTTTGGCTCTGCACCACTTGCATACACACATTCAATGTTCAAATCATATATTGAAATTATATATAAAAAAAGAAAAATCGTTAGCCCATATTTTTATATTTCTATAAATTAGCCTATCTGAAATTGCTGTAAATTGTCATTTTAATCATGCTAAATTATGTAATCATGATAAATAATACATCACATTTGTATGCATGCAATTAAAGGTCTTAATGTGCTTGAACCTCGACAACTGGTATTAAATACATTTTAAAGATGGTTTGTAAAGAAATGTTTTCCAGAAGACAAAATAAGAACAATTGTGGACTATATATACAAATCTGTTATGTAAAATAGCTTTTTTATATTTGTGCTAAATAAAAAACATTTATGATCCCTCTTTTTACTTTTTAAAGAAAAATACATATTATTTATGTTATGTTGTTGAGTTATATTATAGTCTATTACATTATAGTATTATATGATATAATATGATATAATAACATTTAAAAAACGTTGTACTTCTACATGCGGTCATCTCTTACCTTCAGTGGTCCTGATGCAGAGTGCAGAGTGATGCGATCACAATGAGACTGATAAAGCCTCTCTAGGTTTCTGTTTAGCAAAAACGAAACTTACACCCCTTTACCTCCTTCACTCCTTGTTCAATGAATGAGTTGTCAAATAAACCAGTTTTCATTCAAAATAGCACAGTTTTGAACTAAACCAGACACTTACCTGTTGCAAACCAAAAACAGGATACTTGAAAACCACGGTTAATTTGTGGTTACCATGGTTTAACAACCATAACCTTTTTTTGTAGTAAAACCATGGTTCATTATTACACCTAGATGACTGAATAGAAAAGAGCAGAACAAATAAAGAACAGATTTATAGTCACTCTTCAAAATCGAAAGATAAAGAAACAAGGATTCTGAAAGCTTTTTAAAACATTTGAAGGAGATCCCTTTTAATGTACTATGATTTACCTTACAAAAAATACTGTGATAAATGTAACATGCTGGAATCTTACTCTAGGCCAGGGGATTTAAAACTACCTAAGTAAATATAATTATACATAATTAGGCTACTCTTATTTTGATAGCATGGCAGTGACCAGGCTGCTTTCTGTATGGCTTCAACCATGAGAGAGAGAACCTGATTTCCCTTTGTTTACAGTGTACCAGTGATAATATCGCTGTCAGCTCGTGTGATTTTTGCCAAAAAAACTGAAAATGCTGATGTGTTTTTCATGGCCCCATATTCTACATCCATGTCCGTTCATCTGTGGTGAATTAGCTTATCTCACTATAACCAGAATCTGACTCTTGTGCACTGAATAATGTAACGAGAGACTCTGTAAAGCTTCAGTTCAGTGTGTGATGTTCTGTGTGGAAACTGGTGAAAGCGGTGAGTCTGCATTTGTGTATTCTTGGATGTTGCGTAATCACGAACAGTGAAATGATGAAATCTGCATCAAGTATTTCAGCCCTCGATAAATGTTTCCCCTGGAGTGAGTCATGTTTGCTTGTCTTTTGTGGGGAAAACATCCCTGTTGTGCATACAGACTTTATTCCACGCCCAGTCATTAGCGAACATACTCAGCTAAGGCTATTTGCTGCATCATATTTTGGATCTGTGAATCTGTGAGGCAATTTTCCAGGAAGGAAATGTACAAAATGTTGCTTGAACCTGCTGTCCTCAACCATATAAACTATAATATGTTTTTTATTATAATGAGCTGGTTTTGCTATACTGTAGGTCAGGGATAGGCAACTCCGTTCCTGGAGGACCACTGTCCTGCAGAGTTTAGCTTCAGCCCTGATAACAACTCACCTGCCTGTATCTATCTAGTAATCCTGAAAACATTGATTGCCTAGTTCAGGTGTTTAATTAGGTTGGAGCTAAACTCTGCAGGACAGTGGCCCTCCAGGACCGGAGTTGCCTATCCCTGCTGTAGGTGATATATTAAAATACACACGTATAAAATACGCATTATTATCTTTCCAAGTTCTCTTACGAGAGGTTCTCTCGTACTGCGTAATAGCATTACGTTACGGGTAAATTCATCTTTTCTCGAGATATGAAGCCAGAAAATTCTCCTTAATTTTTGTTGTCAACGCAGTGCAGTAGCAGGCAGACCTAGAGCAGGCTGTCTAGCGCGCTCATTGGCTGCCGTGCGGCAACTGCTGCAGCCAACCACTGAGCCTTGCGTGACATCGCGCCCTCACGCGTCGTAGCCCGCCAGAATGGGGGTGGCTTAGCATATAAAAGGAAGGGCTCAGGGGCTGCACCCCTGATTTTCATCTCTTCAGCGAAGCTCTACGCATCGCTGGACTCTGAGAGAAGCCGCCGTCGAAACAAGCGACCAGCAAGCTTAGGACAGCGTCTGAGGAAGCCGGCCGGCTTCGCCACCTTCAGCCATCCGTGCCTGCTACGCTATCCGGCGACAATATCCTTTGATATCTTTGATTTTCTGTTATTATCCTCTCCGTGCGTTCGCCGCTGCAACGC
Source organism: Phoxinus phoxinus (assembly GCF_949152265.1). Classification (NCBI taxonomy): domain Eukaryota; kingdom Metazoa; phylum Chordata; class Actinopteri; order Cypriniformes; family Leuciscidae; genus Phoxinus; species Phoxinus phoxinus. Next base: position 4,368,951 of record NC_136882.1, on the reverse strand, counting down.
ACGTGTCTAAAAGAGCACAAGGTGTTTGTTGCAAAATGCCTCGTTTTTCCTGCAGCTCTTGCAGAGCCCCACTCAGCGACGGAGACCACCATGTGATCTGCGCTCTCTGCCTGGGACGAGACCGCGCAGCCCTCGCTCTGTCTTCGGGAGGCTGCGCCTACTGCGACGAGATGTCAATGTTGGCCCTGCGGGCTCGACTTGCCGTGTTCGACGCCGAAGCTGTCACTCCGCCTGTCTCCTGCGGGCCGCGTAAGAAGAAGCACCGCTCCCAGAGACTTCAGGAGCCCGATGTGACCCGCGAACGCTCGCCGGAACCCTTCCCTCGAGCCTCGCCTTCCCCGCAGCTGCCGGACGTGGACGCGGAACTTCTTCACCTCCTCACCATGGCCGTCGACCAACTTGGCCTCGAGTTGTTGCCGCCGAAGGCGCCCGCGCCCAACAGGCTCGATGGGTGTTTTCTGCCTAGCCGCCGCCAAGCGCCTGCTTCTTGGTCAGCACTCTTCTTGTCGGAGCTCCACACTGAGCTCTCTAAATCGTGGAACGCTCCATTCTCTACGAGACTCCGCTCTCCTGTTTCCGCGACTCTCTCTCAAGTAGACGGAGCCGCCGAGAAGGGATACAACCAAATCCCCCCAGTAGAGGAAGCGGTCGCAGCGCACCTTTGCCCGACATCCGCTCAAAGTCTGCCCTCCCGTCCAAGGCCTGCAGGACTACGTCAGCTCTCGTCAGCTCCGCGCTTTCTCCGCCGCTGGACAGGCCGCTTCCGCCCTGCACTCGATGGCAGTCTTACAGATTCTCCAGGCCGATCTCCTCCGCCAAATGAACGAGAAGGGCCCGGACCAGACTGTCGTCACGGACCTGCGCAGCGCAACGGACCTTTCCCTTTGCGCCAGTAAGTCCGCAGCCCAGGCCATTGGGAGTTGCATGGCCTCGCTCACTGTCACGGAGAAAAACCTCTGGCTAACGCTAGCTGACATGAGCGAATCGGAGCGAGCTGTGTTCCTCAACGCCCTGCTCTCCTCCGCCGGTCTCTTCGGCCCAGCGGTAAGCGGGATTGTGGATCGCTTTTTGGAGGTGCAGAAAACCTTGCAGGCCATAAACATTTTTCTGCCACAACTCTCGAGCTCAACTGCAGGCCGCTCTCAAACTCAGCCTCCTGCACGAACAGGGCCGGATTAACCATTAGGGCAACTGGGCAATTGCCCAGGGGCCCAGGACATCTAAGGGGCCCTGGGCACCGTCAAATATTATGTCAAATATTATGATTAAAATGTCTCCACGATCTGCTTTTGAAGAAATATCGTAGGAGCGTGCATTCTATCAGTTTGCAGTTCTGGCGCCTCCGTCTCAACATACTGTACAGCGCCACGTATATTCACATGAAATGCAGAGGAACGGGAGTCACGGGACACTGTAGTTTATAAAAATTAATTATTTGCATGTGCTTTAAAGCCTTGCCGGTTAAACATGTAATTCGCTGCTGATGTGCTATTCTAACGGCCGCTTTTCTGAGCGCAATAACGTTACACCCCGACGCGCACATGCAGTAAAAGCCTGTTTAATAACAGCGCCTGTTACTGGACTAAGTTATCTTTCGAGTCTTATTGCTCTAATACTGTCAAATACACACAAGGTTTACATAAACAAAGTAGGTTATGTCTAAAGTGAAATAACAGTAGAAAAAAATAAGAAACAAATCTGCTTGTCAAATGCGTGTATATTAGACTCGTCGCGGGCAGATCTTAAAGTGACAGTAGCCCTAATAGTAAACATGCATCCGCTTGTCCTTAAAGGGATAGTTACCCAAAAATAAAAATTATGTCATTATTTACTCACTCACTCTAATGTTGTTCCATACATGTATTCATTTCTTTCTTGTGCTGAACACAAAAGAAGATATTTTGAGGAGTGTGGCTAACCGGGCGGTTGCTGGTCCCCATTGACCATAGTAGGAAAAAACTATTATAGAAGTCACTGGGGTACATCAACTGTTTGGTTACCCACATTCTTCCAAATAACTTTTATTTTCAACAGAAGAGGGAGACTTATTTGGGTTTGAAACGGCTTGAGAGAGTAGGCTAAATGATGACAATTAAAAATTTCCCTGTTAATAAAACAACAAAATACAAAGAGCAAATCCCTCACTCTTGACTGAGAACTTTAATAGTAGCTTTAATAAGAATCAATGTACAATTTATACAGTGAAGTCTATGTTGTGTTTTATTTTCATATTTCATATAATTTAATGACTTTCTTCAATGCTGTTAAATACACATACTGTAGCTGAAAAAATAAAGCACTGTTTATTTCATTTGTATATTAAGTTAAGGGGGGGGGGGTCCTACAAGTCATTGTGCCCAGGGGCCTCTGAACTCTTAATCAGGCCCTGTGCACGAAGCTCGACTTCTTCGCAGCGACGACAGGGCGGGCGCTTTAGATCAAGCTCTAATAGCCGTCACAGGCCGCCTCCCCCCCGGGGACCCCGGCCGAAGATCACGTTGAAACCAGAGCCCGCGAAGTCCTCCTAGCAGCCTCACGGAGGAAAAGATGCGAGAGTCGGCCGCGGCGGGACTCGCGCATCTTTTATCTTTTGCGCATCTAAATCATGACAGTCTTCTCTCTCTTTCTCTCTTTCTCTCTCTCTCACTCTCCTGCTTCGTTCCTGCACCCTTTCCACCTTTACAGCGCATTCACTGATTGAAATCGCACCTGTCAGTCATCTTGATTTATATAACGCTTTTAACAATATGAATTGTTACAAAGCAGCTTTACAGTGATAATAGGAAATTGTTGATTGATTTCACTTTACAGCAGCTCTAGGATAAAGTTATTGCCGAGTTAAAGTTTAAATCACTTCCATTGTGAAGATCATTAGTTATTAACTTGGAGGCCGCTAATACAACCGTCCTAACAGAAAACCCTTAATGCGCTCCGGCTGCCCATTCGCACTAAACAGTGCCTGGTGGCTCGAGAACGCACTCCCGGAAATAGGTTCTAAGGTGCAAACGATTATCAGTTATCTCTGTGCAAACACCGACGTCATTCACATGCGCATCACGTGTTCAGTCCATAGGTATGCGCATTTGAATATATATGTGCGCAGGCGTGTTGTCTTTCATAACAAATCAACCCTCAACAAACTACTAGGGTTAGGTACCGAAACCAGGCACCGATATGGAACCGGTACCTAAGTAACCAGTGTGTAACCGGACTGGATCAAAACACAGATTTCGGTGCCACTTAAATGCCTCAGCTGTCGGTTAAAATATCTGCCCTCTGGTGAAACGGACGCAAGAAACATCATCACCACGTGTGATTTCTAGTTAACCCTTGTTCACACGACCGATCGTTCACACTGGTGTGCTTAATGTTCAGATTGTGTGATCATCAACCCCTATATTCAAATCTGCGCTGGCGCAGAGGCAGACAATTAGCGCTGTGTCATTACAACTATTCAGTGCTTTATTTTAGGTTTCAGACATTTAAATACACATAAGTACTAGCAAAACAACATTTATAGTTTGTAAAATACACACTGATGTCTATGGAAGTGGCAATAACAATCCTTTCAATTATAAATTGATGACGTGTTTAGATACACATTGTGTAACAAAAACAATGACTATTCTTCTCACACTTCACCAGCCCTTTATTTTAATGTATTTTGGGAGAAGTGGATTAATTGATGTGTTGCTCCTGTTCCACCTTTGTTCTGATCTCCCTTACTATTTAGTGTCTACCCATTTTGACACTTCTTTGCCATTTTATTGCTTACTGCTTCATGCCCGTAGAGTTGTTTCTCTACTCAGCTACCCTGATCTGTGCGAGTCATTATACTGGTCGAGTCTGTCTTGTCGTATCCGTCTCACCTGATTGCTGTCCAGTACCCTGCTGCCGGCCTGCTGTCCATCCGGTCGCTTTCCGTGGTGCTGTGGGCATCGTCTTGGGCAGTTCGCTCGTCATCACCTGTCTACTGCAAGTGTGAGACCTCTATCCAGGACGGAGAACCATTCCTGATTTTTCCTGTGGACGGCAGTTCTTTTGAGACGAATAAACTCTGTTAACCTGCACCTCTTGCATTTGGGTCCTCTCTCCGATCTCTGACAGTAATAATGTATGATAACTGCTGCCATTGGCAACACACAGCTGTGACGTCAAAGGAAGCAGATAAGAAAAAATATGTCACACTTAAAGGTATAGCGGAGAATTTTCTTTTTCCGGGTGGGTAGCCTATACTATTGGTCTACCTAAGTGTCAATCATTCTGGTGATATGTTTACGTAAGGCTGTTCACACGCTGGCGTGCGCTCAAAGCACAGGTTGGGCTTCCCACTGATGCCGCAGTCGCGAAGATTCTACTAGACAGGTAAAGTTTGTCATGCTATTTGGAGAAATCCATAAAAAAATCACTGCTAGGCGTTTCCTCTCGGGAGCAAATAGAGAGTTGCGCATGTGCATTTTTTAAAAAAATCGGAGAGGGCGGGTCTTTTCTAAAATTAGGAAAGATCCTCCGCTATACCTTTAAGAGCCCTTCATAAAATTCAGCCACTGGAAAAACATCTGCTATGTGATGAAATATTTGCAATTTAAATGTAAAAATCATAATGCAGTGTACCAAACCTTACGTTTACCACAAGCTGATTGGTTGGACAGATTTTGTCATTATACAGCTTTCCTGTAGCTCAAACAGTAGAGGTCATGGGTTCAGTGGCGTTCAACGCCAAGGTCATGGGTTCAGTTCCCAGGGAAAGCAAGAACTGACAAAATGTAAAATGTGTACCTTGAATGCAATGTAAGTCGCTTTGGATAAAAACGTCTGCCAAATGCATAAATATAAATATAAATATATCCACCAGCTAACAAAAATATGTGCTAAGAACGTTTTGGTAATATTCCCATTAAGTTATGAATACTTTATTTATAAATTTTCTCTGAAGGTTCAAAACATCCATTTTTTTTTCTTTTTTTTCTTGGTTATGCGAACATTAAGAGAACTTTCCATTTCATCGTTTAGCAAGAAATGTTACTTTTGAATGTTCTCAAACATGTAGCTGACATTTAAAAAATGTTATACAAACGTCCAACCAAAACCTTTCAGAGGAAACGCTCCATGAATGATGTTTAAATAATGTTTTTGAGCTAACGTTTTGAGAACCTTGATAAAGACCAGAGAACTTTGATCAAACATTCTAATAACGTTATTCAGGGATGCAAACTTGTCACCTTTCGGCAAAATTCGCCACTTTGGATCTAAAATAGGGGGGTTTCACGGTCTTTGGACAGGGCCACGGTGAATGAAATCATGAAAAATTGAGAATCACGCCTTCTGAGTTGTCAAAAAAAAAAAAACCCCGTCTCTCATGGCTTTGAAGAACGTGCATCGCTCCTGGGAAGAGTGAACACGACAGAAGAGATCCATCTCTGGGAGATATGCCCGCATACCGTAGGGTAGATGTCTCTTAAAGGGATACTCCACTTTTTTTGGAAATAGGCTAATTTTACAACTCCCCCAGAGTTAAACAGTTGAGTTTTACCGTTTTCGAATCCATTCAGCCGAACTCCGGGTCTGACGGTACCAGTTTTAGCATAGCTTAGCATAGATCATTGATTCTGATGGGTCCAGTAGCATTTCTTTCAAAATGACCAACGAGTTTCAATATTTTCCCTATTTAAAACTTGACTCTTATGTAGTTAAACCGTGTACTAAGATCGACGGAAAATGAAAAGTTGCAATTTTCCAAGCCTATATGGCTTAGAATCAAGCCGTAAGAATCAAGGAACTGTGCGGCCGTACCATGGGTGCAGGCGTAATGATATGACGAAGCACCTGAAAATAGTCCCCAGCTCGGTAACTTCCAACATGACCGGGACTAAGTTTGTGTAGTTTTTAGGCGGCAAATTAGGTTTCTGTGCGATTAGCCATGGTTCTGTGCGTAGTAAATCTAAATCGTCTCTCACAAATGTCTCCATGCTACAAGGCACGCTCCCTGTGCTTTATAACATTTTAGACATTTATAAATAGACTAATTTATATTAAATAGAACATTTTGTCAGAACCTCAAGTAAATTAAGTGTTATTTTGTTTAGTTGTCTAATAGTTTGTTTTCAGAAACGTGATCTGTATTTAGAAAAAAAATCCAGATTATCCAGAATCATAAATTAAGATTAAAAGAATTTAATATATTTGGCATCCAATGTATACCATTAGCACTGTTTCTAATATTAAAATGTACAATATTGTAGACTATGACAAAGTCTTTATGTAGTTACATTAACAAAGCTTTGGGCCAATTGTAATGCATTCCAGGATTCTGAAATATTTTCTTATTTTCAAGACGTAGTCTTTCGCATCCAGTGTGTGAAGCTCTGCAAACCACTTTAGGTATGCAAACCACTGAAGAGACACATAACCAACATGTATTTAGAAAGATGACACTTGAGATTTACAGTTCAAGACTCAGATTTACTCAGACTGTTATTAATATGGAGATATATAAACTCAAACATAAAAAAACTGAAATAAAAAATATTAAGAATATACTTTTTTAAATAGATAGAAATATTATGTGAATACCATGAACAAAAAGCAAGAGAAGTTATAACAACATATAACTACAATTAAAGTGAAGCCACAAGTGTGATCATGCCATACGGTGTAAAAATTATAGTGAAGTTTTGAAAGAAATGTTTAGTTTTGCAAAAGATCTGAGGTGTTCTTCTACGTCTGCTACTTCTACTTCTACTGTGTGTGAATTGTGTGTAGTGTTTAGACAAAATATACCTCATTTTTAAAATCGTGCCTAAAGAAATAGTTTACTTAAAAATAAAACGTATCATTGCATTGCATTGTAAAGCGCTTTGAGTATCTAGAAAAGCTCTATATGTAACAAAGTATTATTATTAAACCTGAATCCGAAAAAAAATCTGAAACTATCTGCACTCAGGACCCTGCAAGTTGGTCAAAATGTGCTTGCTAGAGATTATAGATAATCACACAAAGTAGCAAACCGGCACAATATTATCTAAGACTGGATCTCTCACTTACACTGTACGAGTGGGAACTAACAGGGTTTGGCGTAGAAACTGTGACAAGCAGGACGAGCACGAGGGCCGCTCTCTCATGGCCCTCGTCCTGCTCGTCACAGAAACATTGATCAGCTTTTGGACCTGCAACACAGGTTAACTCTTCTCAAAACACCACAGAGAGTGCGGAAACCTCACAGTCCTCGGACGAGTATCCCCTGACTCTATGAGCTCACTATCTCTTCCCCAACATGTAGAGTCTCAGGCGAGACGTTATCCTGAGTGTGTTCGTAGACCGCCTAATAGGCTGGCCTTGTTTTATACACGATGTAGATGCCATGAACATAAAGCATTTGAGGTTATATGAAAAAAATAGTCATAATTGTTGACAGCTCAATAAGCTGTTTTGTTGTCTTGTAGAAGAAAAGAAAGATACTTTTCTGTATACCAGTGTTCTTTGTGTTCAAAGTAATGCAATGCACTTTGAAGTGAGTACGTCAAGGCTGGAGAATGGTTGTGTATTGAGACAGTCATCAAAAAGTTACTCTGTATTGGCGCGCTCTAGTGGAGAGTGCTATAATTGCAATTGTACAGTAAAGACGTATTCAACTTGAGCTCTGATCTGAGTGTCTGTTTTATTGTTGTGTAAGTGTACAAACATAACAGAACTGTAAGCAAAATACAGAACAGACAACAGGGTTGACATTTTATCACATCACTTTATTAACCAATCAATTCCAACACAGGATATTTGGTAAAAATACCTTATTTTAAATAAGGAAAACACTGAATACATTTAAAAAGTCTTCTGCATAAAAGGATGTCTTGACGTCATAAAGAAAACCTTCAGAAGCTTCAGAGCTTGATTTTCATAAAATGTTAATATTATAATGACACGTGCAAATGTCTGACCATAGCTATATAAAGCCACAATACCAACTTCAATGACAGTGTTTGATTAAATATGAGGTTTTCGCCCGACAGCAATTTGTGAATTTGTTGTTTTATCGTCACCAACAACATCATACGTATTGTGTTCCTGACTTCAGCTTTTACATTAAATGCGAGTACCTAATATCTAGATTTATATGCCAATTGAAGCAATGCGTGTTTGTGAAACTGTTATATTTTTATATAGTGGTGTGCCGTGGGATTTTTTACTCTTCAAAACTGCTGTGGCAAAATAAGGGGTTGGGAAACACTGGTCTACAGCCAATATAAGAAGACTCCATACATGGCATGGAAATGGTTGTAACTGTGGATGCCCCAAATTAAATCTGAAGAAAAAAGATAAATTTAATTAAATTGTTTGCGCGCCAGACAAGTCAAGTCAAAACTTGTAAAGTAAAAAAAAAAATATATATATATACTATATATAAAATCAATTTCAGTTTACGGGTAAATAGTTCATAAACCACCGATACACAAAATGAATGCAGTCCAATGCCCACAATAACACAAAGAATATGAACCTAAGTTCAACCACAAATCAAAGGTTTTCGGGTAAAAAAAACACACGATATTTAAGGACACAAAAAAACTGTTTCACAATGTTCACTTTACAAACAGCATTTGTATTCTTTTTTTTCTCAAATGACAAAACAAACAGCACCATTGATATTGCTGCTTAAGTTTAGTTTATACTTTCATTTGATTTCACCAAAAAGAGTCCTTGATTCATAATACGTCTCAACACAAATGAAGTTCCTTTTTTCTTCAAACTCAGTTTATAAAATTTCAACAAAAAAGAAAGAGGGGGAAAAAAACAAAAATATCCATCAAGTGATTAGTGAGTGTGTGTGTGTGTGTGTGTGTGACTGCGTAAAGCAGGCGGTGTATTCTTCCGTCACTTTGCGATCGCACCCGGTGCTCTAGATGACAGGGACTGGACTTCACTAGTTTGTCCCACTTAACATGTTTTGACTTTCTTCGCTCCCCCTCTTCCGTTTCTCTCTACCTCTTTATATAATTTTCTCTTTATTTCCTCGTTGGTTTCCGCTCATTTGGAAAAACTGAAAGAGACTGCATGTTCGTTTGTTTTTCTGTATTGCCACATGGCCTTATTCAAAGCTATATAGCTATCTATGTAGAAACGAGCTGTAAATTGAAACGGCTCGCTGGATGACACCGTTTCAGACTCAGACAGACCATAACAAACTTTTCTTTTCAGCTTTTTTGAACTGGAAGACATGACAGAAACCTAAATGCACAAAAAAGCTTAAAAAAAAGAGAAAATGTTATCCGATGTCTCCTTTAACTAGTGATTTCAAAACCCTGCTTCATGAAACTTTGAAACCTTTATGAATCTTTTGTTCCAAATCAATGGTTCGGAGCGTGTAAACTGCCAGAGTCACGAGATTTCAGTAAACGAGGCTTCATTACGTCTTAACTGTTTCTAAACACTTCGAAATGTCAACGGTTCACCGCTGGGGTCGATGATCTCGGTCAACCCATGAATCATGAGGAGTCACTGAGAACCAATGAACAAGTGTCTGTGGGTATTTATCTGATCTCTGATCAGTTTTATACATTTGTAGACATTTTAATTAGTATAATTAAAATGAATAATGGTAGTTAATTCAACTCTTTCAGTGTTCCACAAAGCCTTGATCTGCCCACCACTACCTTTAATGATGAATGCCTGAATAAACTGGGCTTAAATAGGCAGAGTTAACACGGTTAATGATACACAGTGACCGCAATCAGAGATGATGAGTATGAGTTCTGGGAAATGTAGTCCATGTCAGAATGACAATGAACAAGAGGGAAGTGCCTTCTGGTGGATATCAAGGGCACTTCAGCTGGTGGTTGTGACAACAATACTCCACTAGATGGCATTGGAATGTCACCGGAAAAACTTCTAATGGGAACAAGGTTGAAAACCAAACTGGCAACTTCTAACAAAATTGAGTTGAAAAGGAAATGGAACAATTGAAGAAAAACCCAAACAGAAAGGTCAAAACAGATATGTTACTATGACTAAAACACCTGTCAGTTGTCGGAAATATCGCCAGAAGACAGAGAGAGAGTACAGGCAGGACAAATCTGAAACCCTGCAGCAGTTCTGAAGAAACATGATTCACCAAGATCACACATTCTTTGCACACCAGATGGAAAACTCAACAGAAGAAACAGAAAGCATCTGTTAAAGACAAAAGAACAAGAATTTCCATTAACAAGTGATCAAGATGACTTAAACACTGAGTCAGACACAAGTGCAACACTGGAGAGAGAAATGAATCCAGACTTATCTGTTGTGGTAAAGCAAACATGTCAAGAAGAGTCAGAGCAAGCCAATCGTCATCACCACAAGATCAGGAAGAGAGGTTCAGATTCCCTCGAGATTTAGAGACTATACAATGCTCTAGAATAGTAACTGAGTAAAATCAGAATAAATGTTTATTGACATAGTTGAGTAATAATGCTTATGTTGGTGAGTGCATTATAGAATGTTGAGTTAATAGTTGAATTTAAAAAAAAAAACATAAAAAAGGGGGATGCATGTACTCTAGTGTAATGTGTAATACGTGATGATGTAAGCTGTATGGAGTACAGAAGTTTGTAATAAGAGAAATACGTGAAGTACGTGTTGAGTGAGTGCTAGTTAAAGCTTTATACGAATATGGCAGCTGTCAGTATAGGGGCTTTCACACCGGGTAGTTTTAGGAACTGGCCACCAGGATTGTTCCCCGAGAACTAATGGTTCCCTCAGGAATATTTTGCTGGTGACGTAAGCCGCGCTTGTTGTTGTGACTTTTATTGTGACGGCGCTGAGAAAGCCAGAGCCTGAGCTCACAGCGCTCACATTCACTGTGTTCATTAGTTTACAATCTGTCTAACAATCCTGTCTAATACGTTATTAGATATAACTGTTAAACATAGACAGTATATGAAAAGGTATTAGCGTGTGCCGTGTGGTTGATGTTCTCGCTAGCTGAGCAGAAATACATACCCAGATAGCAGACCGATGTCGATTCAACGTTGATTTTTAGTTGTAAAGGTTAGTATCAATCATCAATCAAATTTCAACGTTGAATCAACTTCAGAACGTTATTACACCGAAAATAAAACATCGATTCAACATTGAAATGCGGTTGAATGGCGTGTCTGACGTTGATTCAACGTTAATTCGATGAGCAAAACGATGTTGTTTCAATGTCACGAGAAACGTCGTTTCCACATTGATTCAATGTCAGTTTGCTATCTGGGTAATCATGTTTCTCTTGGTCTCCTCAAAGTTGCGTTGGATTTTCTCCTCAGTGTAAAGGTTAAGAGGCTCATCTATCACTGTTTTACATGTTCAGTTAGTTTCTGGAGTAAATACATAGGTTATAATCTGTGTGTTTACACAGCTTTTTTAGAAATGGCGGGTGCTGGTGTTTCGCGTGCGTTCGGCCAATCAGAGAACACTAACGTCACGGATAGCGCTGGTTTAGACCGACTCTGAAGTAGGAGTAAATTATTTTCTCCAAAATGAGTTCCTAGTTCCTTCGGTGCAAACACGCCAACAAACGGGAACTTCCGCCAGTAGTTGTAGGAACTATGAAAAGGTTCCTCCGGTGAGAAAGCCCCTAATGGCTCCGACTGCCACACTGAAAACAGGAGAGCCTCTCAGCCTGGCAAATCCTACACCTCCTCCTACACACCATACAGCTCCTCTAGTCCTTCACCTCGAGGAAGCCGAACAACTTTTCTTAGGAAGCCGAGGACAGATATCTATGATATGTGAGGCGACAGTGGCTCAGTGGTTCATGTAGGTTGTCTACAAACGAGGTCGAGGTGTCCATGAGCAAGACACCTAACCCCAGCTGCTCCCGATGAGCTGGATGGCGCCTTGCACGGCTGACACCGCCGTCGGTGTATGAATGGGTGAATGTGAGGCAATGTGTAAAGCGCTTTGGTGGCCATTGGGTCTGTGAAAGCGCTATATAAATGCAGTCCATTTACCATATCTATAAAGCTGTGGACCGAGAGATGTCAAAGGGTGAAGCGACCATCCTGTAGGACGCGGCATGGGTCGGCCAGTAGATGAACAATAGCACCTCTCTTTCTTTTGACCATCCCTGTTGAACCTCACAGGGGATTGCAGTGATCAGATGCAGTATAGATGCTCTGCTGAGATGCAGATCAGGAGGTCAGACTCCCCATCAAAATACTGCCTCAGGATGAGGACAGTGCCATTAACCTGAGAGTCTGATGTTGGGCTTCAGCTCCACAAAACCATCCATAAACAATACAGTGTCATTCAAGTGCGCTCTCTTTCCTTGCTGATATACAATGTTTAATTAAAATTATGAAATATTTTACAGTGTCTTTGTACTACATATTACAGGTAGTTACTATAATATGTATACAAATGATGCATAATTGCATGCAACTAATCCTACAACAATATGGAAAAGTGTAGTCTGGAATTGGCTATTTAGTCCATAACAATCAATGTCAATGAGAGTGACATTCAGGAAGGCAGTGAGATATGCAATGTCCAAGAAGTGTCCAGTGTCCTCAAGCTGGTGGTCAGGTCTTCTGTGATGCTGGGTGAAACTCTGACACAAGAAGAGCAGGATCCAGAAACAGAAAAAGGTTTATTCAAAAGAAAAATAAAGATAATTCAAACCAGGAACATCATCCAAACTGGGTAACCAGGAAACCAGGGAATAATTAACGTTGGTTAACACACCAACAAAACATCTGTGGCATGCTGTTGATTACCACAGAAAATGTTTACTCGTATTAAAATAACAGTTTTTCTGGAACATATGCTGTTGTAATGTGTCATCTGAAAGCTCCAAAGAAACTTATGACAGAAAACTTACACAGAGTTACACAGACTACTTTTATGTTGCATGTAAAATAGATTTGGTGTTGGCGAGAAACTGGTGAGACTTGATGTAATCGGGACGAATCAAAAACACTTTCCGCATGCCACAAATGCTGTTGATAAAGCTTCACTTAATAACTTTAAGAATTCTTTAAGACTTCCTTGAGATTTTATCTTCAGTATGTATCTTTCCGTATGAAATTTGACTAAATTTCTTTCACTGGTTGGTAGATTTTGTATTTGTTTTATTTTTCCAACAGCCATTTTCTGCAGTGTAGATATGTTGCTTTTAATACATAAATACTAGTTGTGTGTGGTGGTGTTTAAAATGAGGAGGCAAAGTCTGCACAGTTTTTAAATACTGTATATCAAAAGTAAATTTACACTTAATTTTCCTGGTTAAAGGTATACTGTGTAGTTTTTTAAGTATTTTATTAGCTAAAATCAATGTCTTTATTCATAAATATGTCCTCATTGGTGCAAAATTACCTCTGCCAATGATCTGACTTATCCTCGTAAGCGAAGGATTTCTTATCTTTATTTACATGGGACGGGTAAGTCCACAGAGGCTTCCATGTCGTTCCGCCAACTTGAAAAACTATAATAGCATAGAGGGACAAAAAGCACTAGCCAACCACAGCGCGTTTCCACAACACGTTTTCCTTCATAGCCAGCGTCACGTGACTGAAACCAGCTGAAGCGGACAAGGAGATCCGTGAGAGGCGCTGGTCACTGTCCCGGTAAATCTGAAAGGCTGCACTGCACGGTACTTCATAATGCAGGATCATACGTATGCCGAGCCACAGGAGAAGGAATCCTTAAAATTGCAGATTTAATCAGCTTTAACAGAGGTCTGAAACAATGGCTGAAGTCAAGTCAAAGCTGCACACATGCTAATGCTGTATGAAATGTATATTGATGATGTGTATTGTTTACCTTCTTAAATATTGTCCTGAGCAGTGCTTTATTTGTAAAGTGGGAGGTCCCGGAGCGCAGAGAGGGGGTGGATCCGGCGACTCAAAACGGGGGTTGGAGGAAACGGAACAAAAAAAAAAAAAAAAAAAAAAATGACACTGCCTACGTAGCTTCTCTGCAGGGACATGTGCTGAGTGGGTGCTGCTAGATCATTGACGGGGAGCTGCGCAAAACTTGGTCACTAAATATTTAATATTCAGTTATGTTAATGATCACAATTAAAGTTTTAATTTTATTAAATTGAACAAGCGCAACATTCCGCATTCAATCAAATAGGCCTATTCTAAAAGATGTAGGCTATTATTAATAATAATGTTATTTCAACACAATATCTCGTTATTTCGAAATAATATGTGTGCGTGCATCTGTAAATCCGGTGACACGTGTATTGATTTTTATTAATAAACAAGTGTTTTCTCTAAAAGTGTCGACTCGGCTGCAAAGATGAAGTTGACGATCGCCATCTCCGTGTGAACGCGCTTATAGAGAGAAATGCACATAAATAAGCCTAATAATGGATTACATAATCAGAGAGTAGCCTTTTTCTTTTTTCGTTTTGAATTATTTCGTTTAAAGACATTTCAAGCTTTGTGTATTTGATGTATTTGTCATGTCTGTGTGAGGCATACACTGAGTTTCGTTAAGTTAGGATGTGCTCTAGTTTACGTGCAATGCAAGTGAGCGCGCGGGCGCCTCCGTTATATTTGTTTCGTCGGCCTATTCATTAAATACAGGCAATTGGTTGATGAAAAATTGATTAAAATTAAGATACAATTTATACAAAACGAAATTCACTTTAAAGAAAGGCTTTCTATAACAACTTCAACGGTCAAAATCATGTCTGACCCGCTCCATGTCTCACATTGCGCATCCTATCTCGGTCGTGCTGTTCACTTTTCATAAATCAACATAAATGAAAAAAAATAAATAACATTAGGCCTATAATATTTTAACAAATATGAATTTTAATGGCTACAACAGTATAGTAGGCCTACATTGCCTACTCTCTATTTGTACACATTTCTGCACATTAATTTAACTCTGAAGTTTGCACACACAAGTTGAAAGGCATTTGTTAAAAAAAAAGTTAACGGATAATTGTGCGTGCATTTATTAGCCTAATCATTATGATACTAAAATCCTAACAAATAGGCTATGTACAAAAAATCAGATGAGCGCATAATATGAACGGGTAAGCATTTTCCTCCCATAGAAAACCATTAGGCTATAATAACATTAATGCTTAATGTGGCTTAATGCAGATTAGGATGTCCCCTTATTATGTCGAAATAACGAGATATCGATATAGGCTACTGTGTCCACCGTGGTCTCCTTTTTGATCAGCGGAAACGATTTTTGATTGTTTGGGATCTGACTGTCCAGCGTATTGAAAAAGTTAAGCAAACTTTCCTGTCTTTTTGACATTTTTCCCCTGAGTGAAACGATCGAGGCTAACAGCAATCTCAACTCGTACAACAAGCGCGCAAGTCATGCGTCACAAACATTGAACACTACACAAACAGTAATTATTATTTTTTCATCTATAGGCAATTAATTTTAGTGACACAGGAGGTGCCGGATCCAATAAAAAAGGTTCCGGATCCAGTGTCGGAGGTGACGGAACATGTTCCGGCGTGTTCCGGCTCAAATTAAGCCCTGGTCCTGAGTACTGTTTTGCACTGTGTTTTGTGAAATGTGTAGCTTCCTATGGACTAGTGTTGCATGCAAATTAGCAGTTTTGCTATAACACTAAAAAAACAATGTATATGGTTTGTCCAATGCTGTTGTTATGTCCATATCAAATAAATAAATTAAATAAATAAACTCTACAACCCGCACCCAGAAACATAACAAATAGTGTTCCAGCCAATAACCGACAAGAAAGATTTGAGGGTGGGATTTGAGGGGTTAGTGCGCACACACATGAAGTGGGTATGGAGGAGAGAGAAGCATTAGAGGAAAGTGTGAATTATGACCGACACACGACTAAAGAAACGACGACGTTCCGAAGAACAAATCAAAAAGAAGAGGGAAAAGGATAATGAACGCAGGAAGTCCCGAGTTTACATTAGCAAAGCATTTGAAAGGTGGCGAGAACTCCGCCGGCAGAAGGGATTCCAATCCGACATTGACGTCGCTCGGTTTTTGCTGGACAGGTAAATCCTTTTTTTTTTTTTTTTGCTAAATTGACGTTCATGTTTACCAAACCAAGACAATGATATAATTAGCTAGAACTATGAAGTCAGCGCTAACTTTGTTGAATACAACATATGTTTCTAGCAGCTAGCGATCGATCACTGTTGTAAATGACCAAGCAAACTCACAATATATGGAGACATTTTGTGTGAATGATTGTTTTCACCCACTCTTTGCTATTAAATAGAATGTTCATTTATAGACTATTGACAACTTTGACTAAATTTGTTTACGCTGGAGCCGTTGTTTATGGTCACTTGGGAACGCGAAGCTAAAGTTGTCTTGTTATTATTGCATCCTTGTATTTGAGCTAAAGTTATAACATCAGGTGGCGAAACGATTTTCAAGTAATGTTTCTCTTTTCAGCATTCTGTTCTGCAATGTATAAAAGTATAACTTGTAGACTTTACACATTGATTGAAGTATCAGTAAAATTCATCTTTGTTTGTATTAGCTACGATTGAGCCATCATTACAGCAGCAGCGTTAGCACGCGAGCAACTTCCACTTTAAGAAATGAGCGTTCACAACTGTTTCAGAAAACACGGCAGGGGGGGGGGGGGGGGGGGGGGACTGGATGAGGAGGAGGGAGGGTCTAGCTAGCCTCCGTTTTGTTTGACAATAATTTAGAACGCCAACAAGAGGTTAGGCCAACCGAGATCGCTGATAGCACCTTTAAATATAAAGTAAGGTCATTTTTGTTACTTTTAATACATAAATCAAATGACATTGTTCTGTTAAAATGACTGCTTTTGTATAATGTTTGTGCATTTTTGTAGGATCTATAATGTCTGCAGACTGGTGTGAGCACTGAGGATGAAGAGCACAGAGCTGAATCCTGGAAATGGTGCCATGGATGAGACCCTCCATCACTCCATCTGCCCTTATGAGTCCCTCGATCACTCCATCTGCCCTTATGAGTCCCTCGATCACTCCATCTGCCCTTATGAGTCCCTCGATCACTCCATCTGCCCTTATGAGACCCTCGATCACTCCATCTGCCCTTATGAGTCCCTCGATCACTCCATCTGCCCTTATGAGACCCTCGATCACTCCATCTGCCCTTATGAGACCCTCCATCACTCCACCGGTCCTTATGAGACCCTCCATCACTCCATCTGCCCTTATGAGATCCTCCATCACTCCATCTGCCCTTATAAGAC
Organism: Phoxinus phoxinus; assembly: GCF_949152265.1. Lineage (NCBI taxonomy): Eukaryota > Metazoa > Chordata > Actinopteri > Cypriniformes > Leuciscidae > Phoxinus > Phoxinus phoxinus. Next base: position 4,351,775 of record NC_136882.1, on the reverse strand, counting down.
CCTCCATCACTCCATCTGCCCTTATGAGACCATCCATCACTCCATCTGCCCTTATGAGACCCTCCATCACTCCATCTGTCCTTATGAGACCCTCCATCACTCCATCTGCCCTTATAAGACCATCCATCACTCCATCTGCCCTTATGAGACCATCCATCACTCCATCTGCCCTTATGAGACCCTCCATCACTCCATCTGCCCTTATGAGACCCTCCATCACTCCATCTGCCCTTATGAGATCCTCCATCACTCCATCTGCCCTTATAAGACCCTCCATCACTCCATCTGCCCTTATGAGACCATCCATCACTCCATCTGCCCTTATGAGACCCTCCATCACTCCATCTGCCCTTATGAGTCCCTCCATCACTCCATCTGCCCTTATGAGTCCCTCCATCACTCCATCTGCCCTTATGAGACCCTCCATCACTCCATCTGCCCTTATGAGTCCCTCTATCACTCCATCTGCCCTTATGAGACCCTCCATCACTCCATCTGCCCTTATGAGACCCTCCATCACTCCATCTGCCCTTATGAGTCCCTCCATCACTCCATCTGCCCTTATGAGTCCCTCCATCACTCCATCTGCCCTTATGAGACACTCCATCACTCCATCTGCCCTTATGAGACCCTCCATCACTCCATCTGCCCTTATGAGACCCTCCATCACTCCATCTGCCCTTATGAGACCCTCCATCACTCCATCTGCCCTTATGATGCCCTCCATCACTCCATCTGCCCTTATGAGACTCTCCATCACTCCATCTGCCCTTATGAGTCCCTCCATCACTCCATCTGCCCTTATGAGACCCTCCATCACTCCATCTGCCCTTATGAGACCATCCATCACTCCACCGGCCCTTATGAGTCCCTCCATCACTCCACCGGCCCTTATGAGTCCCTCCATCACTCCATCTGCCCTTATGAGACCCTCCATCACTCCATCTGCCCTTATGAGACCATCCATCACTCCATCTGCCCTTATGAGACCATCCATCACTCCATCTGCCCTTATGAGTCCCTCCATCACTCCATCTGCCCTTATGAGTCCCTCCATCACTCCATCTGCCCTTATAAGACCATCCATCACTCCATCTGCCCTTATGAGACCCTCCATCACTCCATCTGCCCTTATGAGACCCTCCATCACTCCATCTGCCCTTATGAGTCCCTCCATCACTCCATCTGCCCTTATAAGACCATCCATCACTCCATCTGCCCTTATGAGTCCCTCCATCACTCCATCTGCCCTTATGAGACCCTCCATCACTCCATCTGCCCTTATAAGACCATCCATCACTCCATCTGCCCTTATGAGACCATCCATCACTCCATCTGCCCTTATGAGACCCTCCATCACTCCATCTGCCCTTATGAGTCCCTCCATCACTCCATCTGCCCTTATGAGATCCTCCATCACTCCATCTGCCCTTGTGAGACCCTCCATCACTCCATCTGCCCTTATGAGACCCTCCATCACTCCATCTGCCCTTATGAGACCCTCCATCACTCCATCTGCCCTTATGAGACCCTCCATCACTCCATCTGCCCTTATAAGACCCTCCATCACTCCATCTGCCCTTATGAGACCCTCCATCACTCCATCATAACTTGTTATAATTGATTATTAATATTTGGATCAGTTAATCGGATTAACTTGATGTAGCTTAATTAACATTACAACCAATTACTCAGTTCATCCTGTGAACCGTCAATATTGGTTATTAATTGATTAATAGAAATGTACATTTCCGGGGCATGGGAAATGTCTTTCTTACTTGTACTACTAAGAGCAAGTAGCCACAAATCTATGATTATTGACTCCGGATATGAGCTTGAGACACAGACAACCTTACGTGTGATATTAACAAGACTTTATTAACTAGACTAAACATTTAAACTACTCTAACATACACATACATACATACATACATACAGGAAAGAGAGCTGAAGCAGAATATAGCAAAGCAAGAGGTTATAGCATTGTTTGAATTATCAGCAGATCATCAGCCTTGAGCAAACCATCAGTTTAGTTCTAACACGCCCTTCTTTAAAAGGGGTAAGGACACTTAATGTATCAAATAATGAGACTAAGTTTGATACTTGCATGTCTCGCCCATTTTAATTAAACTGTCCTGATGCAATTTGTTGGGGCTCCAGTTGATCTCGGTTGATGTTGTCTTGATGAGAGAGAACCAGTGTGAGTCAGAGTCTCTTTGGTGAATGGAAAGACAAGGCCGCAGCCTGACACAAGCTTGTGGGTCCTTGGGGGACTTTTAGTTCAGCATCATCTTCATATTAGACTTCTCAGGAAGGACCACGAGAGTAAGAGAGAGGCTAAGAGAAAGGCTGATCTTGAGATCAGTGATTTTATAGCGTGAAGATGTCACAGCCTCTGGGGGTCTGTGAGCCAATAAGAAGTGTTTCCTTTGGAGGGAAGATTTTACGACCCATTGTGTTCTAGGAGGCATTTGAATATGTAATTTCATTGGGCGTTTAAGAGAAGAATCTTCAAGATTCTTATAATACTAATGCGTCACAAAGTTAGCAAAATGTAATGTAAATGAACAAATGGGGGACGAAGTTTGGAGTTTAGACCAAACGTGCCCCGCATGATTTTGGTTAACCATAGTTTGCAAAGTTTGAAACATTAACCCATTAGAGTTTACAATAAAACATAAGCCAAACCACATAAAAGGAAAATCATGAGATGGGAAAATTAGATGCATGTTTATACATTTCTCAAGTGGCTATATATATATATTTATATATATATATATAATATATATGATTAACAGGGTTTATTTCTCCTTCTCAGTCAGAATTAAGTGAGTGTCACAGCCCTCTGGAAATTCCTTTTGTCCGTCCTTCGGATGAGACGTTAAACCGAGGTCCTGACTCTCTGTGGTCACTAAAAAAAATCCCTGGATGTCTTTCGAAAGAGTAGGGGTGTAACCCCGGCATCCTGGCCAAAATTGCCCAGTGGCCTCTGTCCATCATGGCCTCCTAATTATCCTCCTATATATATACTAATTGGCTTCATCACTGTCTCCTCTCCACCAGTAAGCTGGTGTGTGGTGGGCGTTCTGGCGCAATATGGCTGCCGTCGCATCATCCAGGTGGATGCTGCACATTGGTGGTGGTTGAGGAGATTCCCCCTTCTATGTAAAGCGCTTTGAGTGTCCAGAAAGGCGCTATATAAATGTAATGAATTATTATTATTATTATTTTTGGGGTCGTAAAACTTGTTATCAGTCTTAATGTGTCCTGTAACAGGACACCAGGTTCTGCCAGTGGGTAAGCTTCATTTGTGATGTTAGTTTTGGGGGGAGTTTCATAGACCTTTGTTGGGAGAGTGAGTTTGCTGGATTATTCATTAAATACAATGAATTGTTAGTGCGTGTCTGATTGGTCCAGACGCTACACTGCCCACAAAATGTTTTTTTTTTATAGTTGTCAGTATATAAAATATAATTATTTAATCAATGTATGCATTCATTCATTGCTTGACTGACAATTGAGATGTTTCACTGCATTTATCTAGTGTGTATTCATGCATAACTATGTCATATGACAAAACAAATTACATTTTGCTTGTTTTATAAAAATTATATCATTTATAGCATATAAAAAAGGTAATATAATTAAGTATTAGTCAGCTTTTAACATTATTATTTTGTTTAAGTTTTGGGGTGGGCTAACAATGCAATTCATTCTGAGGTAATATAAATTTTTAAGGAGCGATACTTAAATTTTTCCAGTATAAAATCAACAGTTTTCTCCAAAGGAGAGATCTTCGAGCAGCTGCCCGTCTCCTCTGTGCAGACATTACAAACGCAGAGGAAAACTGTTCTAGGTTGGGCTGTCGAGTTACTGATATTATGAAGTGTTAGTGCTCCTGTCGCTCATATCATTTAAACTTATTACATACAAGATCATGGAAAGATACCATAGTTGTATCTAACAATGAACAATCATAATGACAAAACAGAAAACATAAAGATCATTGGTTTGTGTACATCATATGATATATATACACAGGAAAAAAAAAACAATAACAAGGCTAAATATAAATAGTTCTTCATAATACATAAAAAAAATGTTTTGTTGTTGTTATAAGTCTGAGGGATGAAACGAGAGGTAAATTCATCAAGAAAAAAAGGAAAACTTAAAGGATAAACTTTTTGGGTATAAAATAAATAAAGTAACAACATATTCAAGAGATGATGATTTTGGGGTTTCTTAATAAAAAATTATGTCGTTATAAGGATAAACCGTACTCGGTTACCTAACGTAACCTCGGTTCTCTCCAGAAGAGGGAACGAGTGCTGCGTAATGTAAAATTACACACCGGGTAAAGTCTCTTTGCTCGAGATATTGAAGCCAAGATTTATCCTTAAATTTGTATATATTGTCAACGCAGTGCAGCAGCAGTCAGACCTAGAGCGGGCTGTCTTGTGCGCTCATTGGCTGCCCCGCGGCAACTGCAGCAGCCTACCACTGAGCCGGGCGTGACGTCGCGCCCTTACGCGTCAAAGCCCGCCAAGATGGCCGTGGCTTAGCGTATAAAAGGACAGCTCAGGCTGCTTACCACTGGTTTTCATCGCCTGAAGCGAAATGAGCTCGGGGCGCGAGACGGCAGGGAGCGCAGTACTCGTTCCCTCTTCTAGAGAGAACCGAGGTTACGTTAGGAAACCGAGTACGTTCTCTTACGAGAGGTTCTCTCGTACTGCGTAATGTAAAATTAGGCACCGGGAACTCCTTGTCAACGCCGTATGCGCTAAGCATTCACTACATGAATCCCAGGGGGGGGGGGGGGGGGGGGAATGCCCCGGGGGACACAGATAAGTGAGAAACAGGCGGCCAACAGAGTGGGCTTGCACATGTACATAAGCACATAGAAGGGGATAAACATACAGAACGGCACCGCCGGTCTATACTGAACTCATCTACCCTTGTAGCGCAGCTCAACCAGGGCAGTCGTAGAGACTTTTTAGACTGAAAGAAGTCTAGCCTGCAGGGCGGGAACTTCCAGGTTATAAAACCTAACAAATGTAGAGGGGGAGGCCCAGCCTGCCGCCGTAGAAATGCCATGAATAGAAATCCCACTGGACCAAGCCCACGAAGAGGCCATGCCTCTGGTGGAGTGAGCCCTGACGCCCAGAGGGCATTGCAGGTCTTTTGACGCATAAGCCGCAGCAATCGCGTCCACTATCCATCTGGATAGGCTGTGTTTCGAGGTGGTGAGACCCTTGGTGCGCCCACCAAACGAAACAAAAAGCTGCTCCGAGCGCCTGAAGGCGGCGGAGCGCGTGATGTAAATTCTCAACGCTCTGACAAGGCAAAGGAGGTTCGCGTCGACCTTGCTGCCGGATGTCGGCAAAGCTGAGAGTGAAATGATCTGCGCTCTGAAGGGGGTGCCGATCGCTTTGGGGACATAATCATGTCTCGGTTTAAAGACAACTTTAGAGTCATTAGGTCCGAACTCGAGACACGCGCCGTTAACAGATAACGCGTGCAAGTCACCCACACGTTTAACTGATGCGAGAGCAATCAGAAACGCGGTTTTGAGCGCGAGGTACTTCAGATCCACAGAGTGTAACGGTTCAAAGGGATGTGCTTTCAGGGCCTCTAAGACCAAGGAAAGATCCCAGATAGGAACCGACAGGGGCCGCGGGGGATTCATCCTCCTGGCTCCTCTAAGGAAGCGAATGATGAGCTCGTTCCTTCCTATCGCCTGGCCGTGCGTCGACTCAGCGAACGCTGCGATGGCCGCAACATATTCTTTGAGCGTGGAGGGGGACCTGCCCATGTCCAACAGCTCTTGAAGGAAGCAAAGCACCCACGAAACTCCGCAAGTTTGTGGTTCTAAGCCTTTGCCCGTGCACCATTTAGGAAACACAGACCATTTAGACGCATAAAGCCGCCTGGTAGTGGGGGCTCTGTGATGGCTGTTCAAGCGTGATCGAGGGTGGCCGCCCTGTCGTCGCTGCGAAGGTGGCGGAGGCTGAGACGGGCGCTGTGCGGTGCTTCATGCAGGAGGCTGTGTCTGAGAGCGGCCTGCAGAGGAGCTAGAGCGCCGTGGAAGGAACAAGTTCATGGCCTGAGACGTTTTCTGAACCTCCGAAAACCGGTCCACAATCCCGCTTACCGCTGGGCAGAAGAGACTGGCGTGAGAGAGCGGGGCGTTGAGGAACACGGCGCGGAGCGTCAACCATCAAACATGTATTGCATAGATGACAGTATGGATCAGATCTAACCCGCATCCTATATAATACACTAGGAGTAATATAAGCCCTATTAATAAATTTATAATGTATCACCTGGTGAGCCAGGTTCTTAGATGAAGTGAAACATCTGGCCCATACCACATCCCAGTCAGGTTTAGCTAAACCATCCCTTTCCCAGGAGTGGACAGCTGGAATATATGAGTATTGCAATACAAGAATTGAATCATAGATCTTAGAAACTAAGCCACTAGAGGAAGTATTAGGGTCCAGCCATTTCCACAATGGATGTGGTAAAATGTTAGTGGTCCAAGGAACACCATATGCTTTCAGGGCTGACCTCAATCTCAAATATAAAAAAAAAGAAAATCCAGGTAAAGAAAATTCTGAGCTTAATTCCTGAAACGATTTGATGCCGTTTTTACAGAAAATGTCCTTCAAGGTATAAATACCAGCATCAGACCAAGCTTTAAAGACAAAAGGTTTGTTACCAGTACACAGACAAGTATTGTGCCACAATGGAGTTATTTTGGTATATAAGAAGGGGCCTCCCATACTTTTCTCAACCTTTTTCCATACCTCAAGGGAGTACTCAATGATTGGTCCATAATTTTTCTTAGAACATTTAGAAACACTTGCAAAGGGTAGATCTTGTAGCCGAACCGGATGGGTGATATTCACTTCTAAGTCTCGCCATGGAACTTAGGAAGTACATTCATTTTAATAGTAGATATTCTTCCATGAAGAGCTAAACATAAGGGGGACCACCTATCTAAATCTTCCTTAATCTTATTCAGGAGCGTTTGATAGTTAGATTTAGGGATAAGATGAATTAAAGGGGATATAATGATGCCCAAATATGTAAACTGTTTAACTATGGGGATCAAAGGAGGTAAGCTACTGGATTCCTGATTCGCTGCATCATTAAGGGGCATTAATGCTGATTTATTCCAATTAATTTTGTAACCCGAGAGAGTACCAAATAAATTAAAAAGATTGAAACATTCAGGAACAGACTCAGAAATATTGGAAACATAGAGCAAGATATCGTCTGCATAAAGAGAGATTTTGTGCGAGGTATCTACACAGATAATAGGTTGTATAGTTGATGACTGACGTACTGCTTGAGCCAAAGGCTCCACTGATAAAGTAAAAAGCAAAGGCGATAATGGACAGCCTTGGCGAGTGCCCCGACCAAGAGCAAAGGTTAAAGACATTAAGGATCCCGTAAGAACACGAGCTGAGCAGCTATTGTAGAGTGTTTTAACCGTTTTAATAAATCCTTGTCCGACCCCTACGTATTCAAGGACCGCCCATAGAAAGCTCCATTCAATTCTATCAAAGGCCTTCTCCGCGTCCAGTGAGAGAACTGCGGAGGAGGCTGAATAAGAATCGGATCTATGAATGATATGTAATAGTCGCCTGATATTATCAGACGCCAATCGGCCTTTGAGAAAACTGGACTGATCAAAGTGAACGATACTGTCTATGCATTTATTCAGTCTAAGAGCTAGAGCTTTGGCGAAAAGTTTAGCATCGGTGGTGATTAAACTAATAGGACGATAGCTAGCACATTCTAAAGGATATTTTCCTTTTTTAAGTAAAAGCGTTGTCAGAGCTGTGTTTTGGTCCCTGTGCAGGGCTCCGTTTTCAACTGCGTTTAAAATAAGTGGTGATACTATATCCCAAATAGCAGAGATTAATTCAGGGGGAATTCCATCTATTCCTGGAGATTTTTTCTTTGGCATAGAATCCAAGGCCAACTTCAATTCTTCCAGCGACAAGGGACAGTTTAACATCTCCTGATGATGTTTATCAATTTTAGGAAGATGAAGCTGTTGAAGAAAAGATGTATGTTGCTGGTGACTTGAAGAATTTGAAGTGTATAGTTGTTCATAGTAAGTTTTAAAAGTCTGATTTATATCTTCGGGTTGGGTGCATAAAGTGTCTTCATTCTTTGTAGCGTGTATGATTGCTCTAGATTCCATCTGCTTAATTCGTAATGCTAATAATTTACTTGGTCTCTCACTGTGGAAATAATAAGATTGCCTTGTTCGATGCATAATGAATTCAGCTCTGTGCAAAAGTAATCCTTTTAGCTCATATTTAATTGCACTAAGTTCTTCCTCCTTCCGTTGACAAAACTTGTTTTTAAGGTCTTGTTCCAACGTCTGAATTTGTTTCTCCAACTCATTTATACGGCTATTTCTTGATTTTTGACGAAAAGAAGAGAAAGAAATGCATTTCCCTCTAATAAAGCATTTTGTCACCTCCCATAAGGATTGTGGGTTGTTTGAAGAACCACTGTTCAAATCAATAAACTCTACTAAGGAGGTACGCAGTTGTGATATACATTTTTTGTCATGGAGTAAGGATGTGTTAAATCTCCAACGTTTACGTCCAGAGGGAGCGTAAAATGGGAGAAGACATAAAGTTACCGGGGAATGATCTGAAAGAAGAAGGGGTAATATATCAGCGTTGTCGATAAATGGAATATAGACAGGAGATACGAGCAGATAATCAATGCGTGAGTATGATTTGTGGCGAGCTGAAAAGAATGTATAGTCATTGGCGCTATCATTCTTTAGTCGCCATATGTCACACACATTGACCTGTTTTATAAAATCATTAAACAACTTTGAGGAGGTTAGATCAGAATGAGATATTTGGGACCTATCAAGTGAGGGATTATGCACAGCGTTGAAGTCACCGCCTATCACAAGATAATAGTCACTAAAACTTAGTATCATACGAACAAGCTGTTGATAAAACTCAGAATCATGTTCATTAGGGGCATAAACTGAAACAAAAGCACATTTAATATTGGACCATGTACCGAGTATACAAGTAATACGACCTTCTGCGTCACTCTTTGAACAATGTATGGAAAAGGGAAGGCGCCGAGCTACCAATATCAAAACCCCCTTAGTTTTCTTAGTAGAGGAAGAAAAAGAAACTAATTTATAGTTCTTATTCTGAAAACGATGTACATCACAAGCTTTCAAATGAGACTCCTGTATTAATACAACCGATGCTTGCTTAGTTCGTAAATAATCTAAGCATTTAGTTCTCTTAATGGCACCATTTAAACCATTAACATTCCAAGATACTACTTTAAGAGCCATAAATCATTAATAAAGTATCTCCCTTTGAATATAAAACAAACAATTGTGGACTTACATGGAAAAATCATGGCATCTGAAACTTTAAAGGAACAACAACAGGAACCGAATGAGAGGGCAGAAAGCAGAGAGTTAGAACGAACTCTCCTGCCTGCCAAAACAGAAACCTCGTCTGGATATGCGGCCAACATAACAGTCGATCACTCGAGTCCAAAGGTCGACTCGGCATCACAGTTCACCAATGAAATACTCGGCACGATCGCGGCATTAGTAAACTCCGTTCCTAGAGATTACGGGCTGTCGGCGTCCGTTAACATTCCCGCAGGTGTGTCATCAGATACGGGCAGAGGCGTAGTGAATGCCTGTTGCTGGGCAGCATACGATTCCACTTCAGCCGGCGTTTCGAGAAGAGAGGTTGATCCGCGGTGCATCACTTTGATCGTTGAGGGATAAATCATGAAGGATGTGACACCAAGTTGCGTGAGTTTTTTCCTAGATTGGTTCATCTCGCGTCTTTTCATGGCGGTTTGGTTACTGTAATCGGGGAAGAAAAGAAGCGAGCTACTCCTGTGGAGAATTTGACCCACAGATCGGGCTCCTTTAAGGATCGCGTTCCTGTCCTGAAAGCGTAGCAATTTGAAGATCAATGTTCGCGGGCCCTTTCTGTTGCTGTTTCCGGCGTAAATGCGATGTGCCCTTTCTATCTCTAGCGGTCTATCTTTAAGAGAGGGAATCCACAGGGGTAATTGAGTCTGCATGAAGCCCACAGCATCACTGCCCTCTTCACCTTCTTTAAGACCAACGAGGCGAATATTGCATTGACGACTCTTGTCTTCCAGCCTCGCCATCTTGTCTTGAAGCATATCTACGGCCAACTTAACTGCAGCCGAATCTTGCTTAACTTTCCGAACTGCCGTCTGACTATTATCAAAGTTGCTGCTAATCATTCTCATCTCTTTCTCCAGGGAACCAATTCTTTCTGCGATCGGTTGAAATTCCTCCTTAAATATTTCTCGCACGACGCCAAGCTGTAGTTTCAGCTCGTCGGACACCATGACACGCATTGCGTCGTTATCAGGATCCTTCAGCCGTTTTTTCTCCGGAGAGGCTGGTAAAAGTTGACGTTTAGCCATCACCACTGGCAACAAACCTATATGCTGCGATAATGCCGAAGTTTAAACTTAAACGGATGAATAATCGACGCCGAGTTGTGGAGCTCAAGACTCAAGCAGCCATCTCTGTCAGAGGGTCACGTGATCTCCAGGGCATGCTCTTCTGTTGCTGGTGACTGGTTTGCTGCCACCCTACAGCCCTCCTGGATCTCGGCCAGCTTCGTCAGGATTGTATCATGGCGCCACCTGAAGTGTCCCTGGGTCAGTGCCACTCTGCATCCTGACAAGGTGTGTCGGAGACTTGCCTTGGCACTCCCACACAGATGACAGCCTACTTCATCACCATACCACAGCGTGAGGTTCCTAGGGCATGGAAGTGTGTCGTAGGTCGCCCTCAACAGGAAACTGAGCCTGGATTGAGGCATCCTCCAGATATCCGCCCAGGTAACACGCCTGTTGATGGTAGCATCCCATCTCGTCCAGGCTCCTTGCGTGCCCTGGGATATTGCCTTTATTGGCTATAAAGTACCTACTCTTTTAGCGCTCGTTAAGTAAGTACTTATTGAAATTAAGTACTTACTCGGTGAGTATGCGGTTTAGAACGCAGCCGTTGTCTGTTCTCTCTAGTGGATACAACACTGTTACTCGCTACACTACTATCATGATTGTCTACACTCCTACCAAGAATTAATGTGCCTTCTACGTTATCCACTCTACCGCCACAGTCATCCTTCCTCTTCTCCAGGTATTTTCCTGTTACTGTTATTCCCTTCTGGTCATTGACTACTGAGGTGTGTGCATTTCATCCATTCTCTTCATTCACTCATCACTCAACTATATTCAAGTAAAGACTGTTATTCTCATCCTACATATCATCACCCTTGTTCTATTACATCCTGTTACCTGCCTGTTTTGACTGTCTCACAGCTGTTTCAATAAACGTGTTTAACTGTTCTCCCTTTGAGTCTGCATATCATTACAGTAATTTGGGTGATCAAAGATGAGTTTTAAGGGATAAAATTATTGACTACAGGGGGACTTTAAGTCAATAGAGCTCAGAGAAGGCAAGAGAGACACGGCCTCCTGCTGTAACTTCACCTGCGGGTGTCACTGTTGGACACTGCTACTTTATAAAAACAAGTGACTTATACACTTTTTCATGTCACATTTTGTAATATTTGTGTTTTAGTTTTTGTAATATCAATTATTTTCTCATCAATGGGCAAAGGACAGCCTGATGTCAAAAGCGGGATCCAGATTCCAGGACCATTGGCTTTTCAAGGCCATGTGAAATTAAATAAAATGTGTAAATTAGTGTAATGCATTTGATTTCACACCATTACCTTAAATATTTTCATATCCCTTTGGATTGTTTGGTCATACAGTAAAAAAAAAAAAATACATTCACGTGTGGTGTATCTTATATTCCTGCAGAAGGTGACAGTTTTAGGCTCCTACATATTACTGATTGAAAATAAAGTATAATTGTCCCTTACTTTGTTAAAACAGAAGGAAATTTTTAGAAGGTATTTCAGGAAAAACTGACCACTGCAGATGAGGGCTTTTGATTCTTCTTTTCATTACTGTGTTAAAGAGTGATAATTGCTTATATTTTCAGACGCAATGTACACCGCGTTGGCCAGCACTGTATAGATCACTTCTAACAACGCTTGCTTTCTTGTATTGCGCTCGCTACGTAAAGGATAGGCGATATGCCGGCTGTAATTATGTACAGAATTTGTGTAATAAGTTATTACTGGAACACCAGAAACATATGAATACTTTTGGCATGGGTTTTGCAGTGGCATGGAGGAAACCAGATGCTGCTCAAATTGAATTTTTAATTTCTTGATCACACAGTAAGGAGAACAACATGAGTCACTATTCATGTAATATTTTATATTGCAATAGACCCAAGAAATGGTTTTGCTGCAAAGATTGTAAAGCACATACAGCATCTGTATCGCAGGATGATTGTGTGACTGTTAATGTTCATTTTATTTGCAGTTCTGTCATTTAGTGAATATTTGGTTGACAGCTTTTGACATCTGTTAATATTTCTTGATAAAAGCTATGCTTTTAAATGATTGACATTGAAATTTTAATTCTAATGTCCTTTTTATTGCACATTTTGCAGACATGTTTATCTAAAGTAACTTACATTGCATTCCAGATATACATTTATTTCATGCTTTCCCTGGGAATCAAACCCATTAACTCGGCATTGCTCTACTGTTTGCTACAAGAATACCAGAATACAATAATATAAATGTTAAATAGGCTATAATAGTAAGCAAGAAGAGAACCAGACTTAGAATAATCAAAATATGATTACAAAGAGTTAAGAACTTTTGAGTATGCATGGTAGCAGTACTAAACAGATTAAAATATATATATATATATATATTTTTACTTGAAAAGATCCTCATGATCGTCTCAGTGGAACATAGTTGTTAATTTCAAGCTACTTCAAGAAATGTATTCCTCTATTTTTTCCAAAAGCTTTGTTGCAATATCTAGTGCACTTCTAGCATTATCAACGCTGAACTGCTTGTTTGGAATGTGAGGAAATGGGTGATAGTTCGGATACTGAGTTTTTTTGCCATCAACACCAAGTTCAGTCAGTTGCCTCACAGAGTTTGGTAAAGAAGTCAACTGTGCGCTGTAATGGGACACCTGCTGAGCAAGGCTAGTTATTGAGCAGTTTTTGGGATGTTCTCCACTTCTACTGTACATTGCTGCTATCAGGGCTTTTTCCACAGCCTGATGGACCTTAAACAGACACCACTCTGAGCAATCTCCTCCAGTGTCATTGTGAGCTGCTCTGATGTCACATTGAGCCTGTTCATGCCAGCGTTTTGCCTCTCCTCTGTTTGGCCTTGGTGTTTCTCTGTGGTATGACCAGAAGTTATAGTGTCTTCTGGAGTAGTTCTGATAGAACCTCTCGCGTCCCCTCCTGTGTCTTCGTGCCTCTGTGTTCCACGAGTCATAGAAATCTCGAAAGTCTCTCCAGGTTGAGGATGTGCTATGTGTAGTTTTCCCTTGTTGTAGTTCCTCAATTCTTTTCTGCAGGTATTTGAATGCCTCATTGGCAAGTTCTTCATTGCCTGGGTTTTTGTCTGGATGCCAACGGAGGTAGAGACGTTTAAGGGCTTTTTGTTTGTCCTCACTTGACATATTCCAGATTTCATTTAAGCTTTGGTCAATTTCTCTTTTGATCTCTTCAAATGTCTCTGGTAAGTCTCTTTTGGGTGGAGGCCTGGATGTCAAAAAACGTTCTATATCTGTGCAAGTGGACCCTGTGTTGGGTGGAGGCCTGGATGTCAAAAGACGTTCTATATCTGTGCAAGTGGACCCTGTTGACACAGTTGCCTTCTTTTCCCGTTTAAATTGGTAAAGGTCAAGAGAGCTTACTTCAATGAAGTCATCACTGCCAACTTGAATTTTATATCTGGCAGGAAATTGTCTCATTTGTCCCAATGGATGATCCAGTCGGTTGATAACAATGGCATAGAAATATTCACCGGATTCATCCTTGCTGAAGCCAACATACTCTCCACTTTCAAAGTTATTGAGGAAGTTCATATCAAGGCAGTCATGCCATTCTTCAGGTATGAGACATCCAGGTTTCGGTAAGGCATCGTGTCCTTCCTCTTGGCCACTGTTATGAATGCCATGCTTTGCCAAGGTTTTCTCAACATCCTCCATGTTATCACACAGCAGAAGTTGCCCAAGGACCAGAAGGCTTGAGGTGGTCAGACAGTTCTTTAGAAGAGCATTGATTTCTTTGGTAAGACACATGTTAGCTTCATTTACTATTTTGGGGACCATGTCATCATTGTGTTTCAAGTAGAAAGTGCATCCATCTTGCATTTTTTTCACATAAACCTCTGTTTCAGCCTTACTACCTTCAAGTGGCTCATGGTTTAACAGAAGTTCAGTCTGAAGAGTTTTGCAACAGATAATTTGAATCTTAGAAAAGATTTCTTCACACTTTCCTGCAGCTTCAGACTGTGAAACCCCACCTTTGCTCTCTTCTCTGATGAGACAGACTAGTCCATGAAGAAATGCAGCAGAAGACAAGTGTTTGTCAAACCAGCCCCTAAATTCACATTCCCCTTCATCGCAATATTGGACACTTGCTTCCTCCAGATTTTCAGAAACTACATCCGAGAGAAACTTGGGGCGAACTTGCAGGGGAAGTAACTGCAACAATGTTTGATGTTCATAATGATCATTTCCAAGATGACAGCAGTTTAATTTTTCCAGCAATGTCAGCTTGACTTCCAAAGGACCCTCAAGTCTTGCAGGCTGGAAGACTGTGTCGTTGAAAAACAAAGTGTTGGATTCACAGAGTCTTCCATCTGTTGATGGAAGATAAAGTAGGTCGTTTTGGAAAGAGGTTTTGTTCTGATACTCTTTCAGCAGGCAAAACAGCTGTTGTACAACACGCTTCACAGTTTTATGCTGATTTGCCTGAAGGCTGTCTTTGTCAGAACGATCAAAATAGATTTCTTGAAGAACAGTGATATATTGATTGACAGTGGGCCTCTCCTTTACACCAATCTTCTTAAAGAAATCTTCAAATTTTGTATACTTTGATGGAATGCGGTACAAATAAGGCCTAAACTCGAGATCATCATGTAGCACAAGTGCTGTCTGTTTGGCCTTTACAAGTTTTGCCCCGTTTTCCACCAAAATAATGGAGAGGTCTGAGAACAGAGAGGGGTCAAAAATGATTGACTGCAGGTATGCATATGATTTGCTAAATACTGTGTTTCTTGTTTTCAATAATGTGTCAGTGTGACATTGAGACGTACAGATGTTTTTCAAATTAGCAGCTATTTGTCCAAGGGGTGGAGTCTCCAAGGCTCCGACATCCTTCATTTTCTTTATGTGATGTGGAGAGCAGCGTTCTGAAGGTAGAATTGGCATAGATGTCCATATCAGATAATGGTGATCAGTGTCTCTGTCAATCAATGATCCACTGATTGCAACAACTTCCCTCTCTTGAGCAAAGGCCTTGTGATAATCACAAAGGTTTTGCTGAATTTGCATTGGGAAGATGAATTTCATGTTAGCAACTCTGTTTAGTAAATTTGAGTTTTTGTCATTACTCTTTGACAAAACACTCCTGAGCAAAAGTTTTGATCTTTTCTTAAGAACATCTAGAGGAGTGTTGCCTCTTGTTTCAGCTTCAATTTGTTTTGCAAACTGAATGATTTCCTCATCAGACACTTCATGTTTCAATCCAAGGCATTTTAAGAGAAGATGTGCTTTAGTTTGTTTACCTTGGACATTGTCCCTAACCTTTGCTTCAGTGCATTTATCTCTGAAAGTCTCCCAAAACGTCTCTGGCACAAATCTCTCTTTTGGAAGCATTGCACTGTAAAGGGATACACTGTCATCATAGAAGTATGAAGCCACCTGGAGAGAGCCATGGATGTCTCGAATAAATTTGACATCTCTCAATGCAGAGGCAATCCTGGGGTCCACTGATCCAAGTTCCACTAAAAACCGCATTAAATCAAGAAGCTTGGCCTCTTTCATCATGTGCACAGAAGGAAGAATAAACTGTACACAGAACTCCAGATCATCTAGAATCTGTATGTTTAGACATTCTGCCAAGTCTAGGTTGACCAAGGTGTTCTTCAGGAAAATACTGTCACATCCATCAACATGGTAGAGGTTTGGAAAGTCATTCTGATGCTTAGAATTCAGAATGAAAATCATTTTGTGTAAATCAATCCTTTCTCGTTTTCCGGTTATTGACTCAAACAGGGGCAAGGACTTGAGCATACCCACATGTCCACTCTTCTTTTTGGAATCTCTGATCCCATTCTGTAAGAAGCGTTGAAGATCTACACATTCATCTGTAGAAAGCTCCTCAAATTGTGAATGAGGTACATGATAAACCTCTTCTAAAACAGCACTGCTGTCTCCTGTTTGCAGGAGTTCTGGATACATATACTTGAGACGGAAGTCAAAAATGAGATCAAGAATGGGACCAATGGAGTTTAATTTCATGAACCCGAGATTTATGAGAATGGAAGCTATTTTTTCATCTGCCTTCAGAATCACTTTTGATATGTTTCCCAATGTTTGTAAGAAATGTGTGTTATTTTGACTGGGACAAATGACTGGTAAAATAGGACTGTCATCAAAGTGCTTTTTTATCTCACTGAAGACATTCGTGTTTTCATTTTTGTATAATTTATCTTGATCATCAAAGAAGCTCCATAATGTTTTCAGCCATTGTATTGTCTCTGCCTCCGCTTTGTAAAGCTGGCACGTTTGATCAGGTAATGACTGACTGAGGAGTTGAGCAAGTTCTGGTTTCAAATACGCTGCTGCGATGTCAATTGTTAAGTCCTTAATTAACTTTCCCTGACACAGAATTTGGAGATGACTTCTATTGACATAACTGTCTGCAAACATTTCCTGATGTCCTTGGAAAAGACAGTTAAATCTTGATATCAGCTTTGGGGATTTAGAGTCGAAGACTCTTAACATCTGATCTTCTGTGAGGAGAAGAGGCAGCCCATTGAGGTCATGGACATTTTTCTCATCAGCATTTGTCAAGCAGAAGCTCAGAAGGTTTGAACATCTTTTTTTGTTTTTGATCAAGGTCTGGTTGATGGGCAAAGGCAAACCACTAGTTGTCTGGGAAGGATCATTCAGTGTTTTTTGTTTCAAGAAATTCATCACAGTTGAAGCGCTGACTTCAGTCACATTTACACCAGCTGCTTTGAAGTTGGCTTTTATTTCATGCAATTTAAAAGTGTTTGGCACTAATTTCATCCCAGTATCGTCTAAAATTTCAAAAATGCCATCGTTGTCATTACTTGTAAAATATGGACAATTTTCTAAATATGGTTTAGATGTACTGCACCAGTTAACTGTGTATTTTTGTTGTGAAAGATGTGATGACTCAACAGAAACAGCATGTACAGTGGGTATGACAGGAAGATCAAGTTCTTTGACTGATCTATAGACCTCATGGATCATCTCATGCCAGCCTTTGTTCACTTTCTCTGAAATGCATGGAAAGTAATTAAGGCAAGAAGTCTCTAGCAGTGAGTTGAGGAATACAAGAGCTGTAGGTGTATCCGTCTTCATGACTGAACACAGATGTAACAGCAGATCAGCATAGAGTGGTGAAATTATGTTTACTTTCAGTGACTGGTTCCACTCTGTCTTCAGACTATCACCATCCTCTTTCCACAAGTCCCTTCTAGAAGAATCTACTTCAAAATTTGCATTCACATGAACTGGTAAACCAGTTTCTCCAGGTAATGGCAAAGAACAAAATGCCCTGCCAGTAAATTTGAAGTTAAATGAGCTTTTCCTACATGCAGCCAAAGCAGCTTGAGGAACTTTAAAATTACCTTGCTTGTTTTTTCCCTCATAGTTTTGTCTTGAAAAGCCAAAGCACTCTGCAATGACCCACTGACTTTGGTTATTTCCAGATGAGATTTGCAAGCCATAGATGGTTTTGCAGGGTTCAGCTGTTCCTAACATCAGGGATTCTCGAACATGTCTGTGAAAGTTGTCCTTACTTACTATGCTCTTCTCTGTGTGTTTTTTTTCAATAAGGAAAGGAACTTTTTTCAATTTTCCATCTTCACTGATCTCCAAGAACTGTATTTTTGTGATGTGTTTCAAGAAGAGAATTAGTCCTTCAGGATCTTCAGTCAAGGCATAGTAAAGTTCTTTCATGTCACGGTCTGTGACGGTGTGTCTAGATATTTCAGATTGTTCTGCCATTTCCTCTGTCCTGAGAGGGAGCCTGAACATGGTTCCAGAATTGAGTGCAAACATTTCTGGAAGAAATGTATGATAAACATCCTCAAAAGATGTTTTTAATTCATCATCAACTGAAAACATGCAGCCTGGGGACTGTTTTGTTATACCTTCCACATATTTTAGATTTGGATCAGAAATGCAGAGCCATTTGTCACCGGTCAGGATAGATGGACAATCTGTCAGATGATACACAGAATTGAAGCCAAGTCCATATTTTCCAGTTCTCCCTAAAGTGCCATGTTTTCCTCCTTCCCCCAGCTGTTGAATACCTCGCAGATCATCATCAGAAAATGTTCTGTTGTTGTACACACAAAGAGCCGGGCCTTGAACCAGTTCCCATTCCTTTCCAAATATCTTTTCTGTCTTATGTTTTCTTTTGTCCCACACAAAGTGAATTTCTGTTGCCTCTGCATCATCAGCATTTTGAATGAGCTCTTTCAGAATATCCTTTTTAGATGGATATGCATCAATTATATTTTTTATTCGGACAGGTAGTTTCTCAGTTTGTCCAAATTCTTTGGCATGAAGGGAAAACTCACTGACTAAATGATTTTTCAGAGTATGATGTCTTGTTGTTGTTACACCAAAATGGCAGGCCACAGGCCGAGGTATCAGATCATGGGTGAACTTGACACCAGCTGAGACAGGCATCCATGGGCTGTCATTAAATCTCAGCTCTTTAGTAGATGTCAACACACCTCTCTTATCAGGTATGAGACAGTTTGTAAACTTTTCATCTTTGAATTTGTATAGACCTTTTATGAGTATTGCGACACACTTATCGAGGTCTGACATGGAAAGAGGTTGAGATCCATTTAAAGCCTTAATTTCATCAAGTGCAGAAACAAATTGCTCTTTTGTGAATTGTTTGTTGACTCCAATGTATTCCCAAAGCCTCTCAAACTTGGAGAAGATGACTGGAAGCACATAGAGATATGGTTTCTCCTCAAATTCTTCACTTCTGGCCACTGACTTCACATTTACAAAGTGATCCTCAACAAAAATGAATGGAAATGATTTTGCATGACCAATAATGGGATTAGGATCTTTCTGTTCCAACAAGTAATTGTTGAGATATTCATAGCAAGTCTGGGCAATGTTGAAGATAGCCGTCTTTTTTATTGCATTGCAGTGTTGGTGTGCTTTTAACAGCTGCTGAAGAACCGTCTCAACTGGTGGATTTGTCAGCACTCTCAATTTTTGGAGAACTGGATCATAATTGTATATTTGGAGGTTTGAATAATCAACTGTGAATTCTGTCATGCTTACTAAATTGTAACAACTGTCATTGTAAACTTCAGAGGGTTTTTTAAGAACGGTGGCGTTCTTGTTTTGCTGAACTAAAGGAACTAAGGCAGGAAGGAATGGTATTTGAGACAGTGTGTGCCAGTGCAGAGAATTCACATCTTCTGATGAGTCTTTCATTGACTCTACAAGGCACTGAAGACGTTTACGATATTCAGATTTATCCAGTTGCCAAACACTGGATATCGTCCCTGCTCTTTCTATGATGTCTTCTAAAGGGAGGTGGTCACTCAGCATTCCCAAATCTGAAAGTCGTTGAATCCTTTTTGGTGAGAGAAAGTCATTTTCGGTTCCTTCGAGAAAGCGTCCTTCCTTAAGTTCATACAAACAAGCCATTTTGCCAGAAGGATTCACAAGTCGCTTGATTAATTGAAGATTCTTACAACTCTGTGTTGGAATACAAGGGTAGCTTTTCAGTAGGTTATCAACAGCAGGATCATTCAAGTCAATGGCATTCAGCACAAGAGTATTTCTGCTGTGTGTATCCACAGAACTCAAGTTCTCAAAAACAATTTTGTAAAACTCAGGCCAGTTGATTGTTCTCTGTTTGATCTCTAACTTGAAGCCACAATCGATGAAACTCTGTCTTACCCATGATGGGAGAGAAACAACACTGGAATATGAAACTCCCAAGCTCAAGAAAACTTTTATGGCAATGTCTCCAACTACTCGGCTCTCCTCAATTTTTGGATTCAGAAATCTCACATTGTCTATAGAACACCAATTATGTCCATTGCTGAAAAGCTCCAGAGATTTGCCATTGGCATTCTGCACAACTGCTGAGTAGAATGACTCAACCATGGGTAAAAATGCTTTGCTAACTGTCTCTGTGTTAGGCCAGAATGTATGGAAGGAATAGTTCTGGATATGTCCATTTTGGGCCATTTTTTTCAGCTCAAGCAGTGTAGTGATGTAAGCACATGTTATGGCATCTTTCATCAAAGCTTTGTTCCACTCAGACTTCACTCCTTTTTCCCATAGGCTTTTCCTATTAGATGTGACTGCAAAAGTTCCATTGACATGGACTGGAAGACCTGTCTCAATTGAGAGAGGAAGAAAGCAAAAAGCCTGGCCTTCATGCTTCAGGCTTTCATCAGGGGACCATGAATTCGTTTTTGCCACTTTATGCAAAGGTACAGCTATACCTCCAATTGGAAATGAAAAGACATGTTCTTGTTCAGTTCTTCTTTGGAACATTTGCAAAGAATCATACGTCCCGAAACAGGAGTACAAAAGCCAGTACTGGGTGAGGGATTTATCAGAGTTATCCTGAACTATTTTAACAATATGTGCTTTGTTGACATCAATATTGTTTTGGCATTTGATACCACTATTTCTGAAGGTGTTCTCGATCTCTTGGAGACGTTTGTCATTTGAGACAGCAAATGAATTCATGACTTCTCTGGATATTTTGAGAGGAGTCTGGATCTGATTATTCCATGGAGGAGTCGATGCGTTTTCAGGGACAATTTGGAGGGACATAGATGTAATGCTCTTCAGAAACAGTAGGTGTGTTTGTGAGTTGTCAGTCAAATGATTTTTAAAACTCCCAATTCGCTCCTCATCATATACCTTTGAACTGATCTCTGACTTGTTGGCCTCCTCCAGAGTGCGAAATGGTAATTTAATCAAGGTGCCATTGTAAGATTTCTCGCTGCTTTGCACTGACAAATCACAATCAAAAATTCCATCATAAGATTTAAACTGACCAGGAAACCTTTTGAACAGTCGTTCCTGGAATGGGTCAAGTTTAATTCCTGGTTTTCCTTTGTGGAGTATGTGCTTTTCCAAATGGGTGACATTGGGATCAAGTATGAGAAGGCTTTTTCCACTCAAAATCGAAGGAATATCACTCACATGGTAAACAGCATTAAATCCAAGCCCAAACTTTCCAATCATCTCAACTTTTTTTTCCTTTGATGCTGACCCCAATTTTACAATGTTTCTCCAGTCTTCTTGAGAAAAAAGCGCATTGTTGAAGATCCAAAGGCATGGTCCATTGCAGAGAGCCATTCCATGATCAAAGAGTGTTTCAGGGGGGTCTTTGTGCTTTCTGAAGTCAACGAGGAATTTACACGTGGTTGCCCCAGCATCCTCAGCATTTTGTAAGAGTTCTTTGAAAATGTCACTTTCTTCATCATACTCTTTAAGAATGTTTTTAATTCTTTGAGTAATTGGTTCAGATTGCCCACACTGTTCTATACCAAACGAGCCTTGCTCTGCTTGTATGAACTGTAGTTTTAAGATGCGAGTACTTAAGAATGGGACTTTCAACCATTTTGCAGTGATTGGCAAAACTTCTTCATGAATGACATAGAACTCCTCATTGTCTTGTATCAGGTCATCAAGTCCTTCGGCACTGATGTCACAGAAGACTGTTTTGGACAAAGGCTGCAGAGTAAAGTTTTGACTTTGTGCCACGACAGGCACAGGGGTACTGTCCTTTAAAAGCTTTTCATTCTTTCGCATCCAGTCAAGAATGGCGATTGACACTTTAAGTTCTGTCAAGTCTCCATGAGGAGGACACCTGCAGTCAATTCTTTGTTTTATGTCGTGGAGTATGTCTTCAATGTCTTCATCAGACAGTGTTTTCTTCACACCAAATTTTGTTAGAAGGTTTTCATATTTCAAAAACTCTTCAGGCACTTTCTTGATGTAGGGGCTTAGATCCAGTTCAGGAGGATAGGCTAAAACTATATCTCCTGGACAGACAAACTCACTTTTATTCCAAATCCAGGGGATGCTTTTTGTGTGCATTAAATCTGTGAAATTTCTCACATTGTCTTGCATGAATTTGTAAATACTGTGCAGCTCGGTTTTAAGCTGAAAATCTGAATTTGGGTTGACCATTGATCTCAGTGCAGAGAGGTTCTCCAAGACTTTTTCAACAGGAGGGGGCTCATAAAGTCCAAGATTTTTGCAGACATGTCCTGTTAGCTCAGAGGTAAGTGGCATTACATATCCAACAATTGAAGAATACTTTGAATCCCTTACTTCAGATGGCTTATACAGACCTCTCTTGAGATTTCTACAAATGCTTTCATTCAAGAACTTTGGATTTTCATAGGGAACCCACTGCCTTTGCTTCAGCTCTTCTATCTGTGTCTTGGTGAATTTTGAAAGGAAATCATTCTCATTCAGGACTCGAACAAGAGTATGTGCTTTTTTGAATGCCTTGTCTGGTGAGTGGACAAAAAGCTTTTCAGTATGATTTATGACTTGGAGTATGTTTTCTGTTGATATTTGTTTTTGCTCTGTCCTTAGGCCAATGCGCCGCAAACTCTGAAGCATTTCCTCTGTCTTTGTGTAAATAGGTGAGGGAAAGAAATCTGCCTCAAAAAGGTCTTGAAATGTCCTGTTTCTTGGATCAAAAACGTTTGAGGCTTGTTTGCGTTCTCCCTGAGTTGTCTCAATAAAATTGAGATGTTTGGTTTTCGCAAGAAGCTGCTCACTTTGTGAGAGTAGAATGCTACCATTAGTCAATATCCAGGTCATTACTGTCTGTTCCTCACCTTTTTGGAAAGATGCTGCCTCAATGCAATCAACCAAATGAACAGCCACCTTAGCTGCATCCAAGAGTTCAATATTCAGAAGAGTCAAAAGTCTGCGATCAGCTTCATTTGCACACTGTACAATGGTCTCAGGCATTGGCAGATCTTTTGGAATGGCTGGTTTGGTGGTTGAAACAACTGCTTGCTTTGATTGAACTGCAACATATTTCCCAGACATCATTCTGAAGATTGGCAACAGGGAAAGCAAGTTCTTTTCAGCATTTGAGAGAGAATCCAAAGAAGAGAGGTACACTTTCAACTCCTCTTTTTCCTCTGATGAAGCTGAGGCAATACCTTTGATGACCCGATCTCTGTGTGAGTTCACAAAGACTTGTAGAACACTTCTTGGTGAAGCAGGAAGAACATACCTCTCAATGTCATGATGTCTAAGACACTCATCTCTTTTTATGACTGTACACCCCACCATTCCTAACACTTTCTGAACATGATCTGACAAGCTAGACACTGTGCTACTCTGAAAAATCATAGTTGTGTTACTCTGCAACCTTGCTAACAGTACAGTATTGCCTGAACTCTGTATTGGCTCCAGTGGTATTAAAGGCACATCAATAAAGTTGTTTAACACTTTCAATTCATTGCCAAGAAATTTCCAGAATTCAGCCAGCCAGCTCTTTGGGGGATGATGATCTTCTGCTGTTTTCCATGTCACATGACCTTGGGTCACCTTCCAGTCCATGGGTAAGTGCTTCTTGGTGAGCGCAACAACGTCTTTAGCATCCAAATTGATTATGTTGTATATGTCTGAAAAAAAGTTAAATGATCAAGACCAAATTTCATAAACATGCATGATATTAATTTAATATCTTATAAGCACTCCCAATAAAATATATGAAACAGTTTTCTTACTCTTTGTTGCTAGTTTCCTTAGTTGCATAGTGCAAACATGGCTCAGATCGTTGGGTATAAATCTTTTTTTACAAAATGGCAGCAATGTTCTAAAAAAAGAAAAAAAAAGATTATTAGAACTTTGAAAACACAATATAAACATGCTAAACAATTAAAGTAGGAAAGAGACAACTGTATCACACCTTACCTTGGAAACTTCTCATTGTCGATCAAAACAGTGTTCTGCTCTCGGTTGCTAAATGAAGTGAAGGTTCCATCACTGAGAGGCAGAAGCTTAAGACCTTGTAGTTCTGTGTACTTCTCATCACTGAGAGCAAATTCAAGAAGAGAGTATTTGTCATCTTCGGTTATGTTTTCAGCCTTACTTCTGTGAAGGACATCTCTAACATAAGATGGAGTCACCCATGTCATGGTATCACTTTCAGGAAAGATTTCTTGAACATCTTTCAAAATATGCTCTGGGACTGTGACCAGGTTCTCTCCTTCAGCAATCAATAATCTTGACACTGCAGACATTGTGTCACTACATGTATTGTTAACTGGAAAAACTGCATCTGAGGGAGACACCCATATTTTCTCATCTCTGGCAAGGTGAAAGATCTTGTATTCAGTTAGACCCTTCAGAGTGTCTGTTGCAACTTCATGCCATCTGTCTTTATGTACAGTCTTGGATAGGTCAGGCCAAAGATTGTACACAGTGGCAGCAGGCAGAGTTGAGTTTCTGGATAACTGAATGGCATCCAGGATCATCATAAGATATACATGAGGAAGAATATCTTTTATAAGTAGCTCATTCCACTTTGCAGACTCGTCATTTTTCTGATCCTCCTCTTGCCACTTAATGAACCTCCGATTATCTGTCAGGCCAAAGCAAGCATTGATGTGAATGGGAAGCCCAGTTTTGTTTGAGTCATTATTTGGAAGTGGCAGAAAGCAACTGAGTCGGCCATTGCAAAGTGATCTGTCTTCATCTATTCGAAAAGCTGCATCAACTTGAGGGTAGAAGCTCAGCTTACTGGCTAGAGAGTCAATCTCTGGTTTATATCCGTCTTTCAGAAGGCAAGTTGTCACAAGCCACTGGGACCTTGTTTCTTCCATTTGATGGGGAATGTGTGATACTGTTTTGAAACAAGTTTTTCTGTCAAATGATTCCTGCTTGACATGAGAAATGTCAGAGTCAAATTGATTTGACACCGAAACTTTTAACCTATTGCTGCAGAAACCATTGGTGTCAATATGCAGCAAAGTAATGGATGACACATTTCTCAGGAAAAGAAGACTGATGTCTGCATCAGCAATGAAACTGTCAAAAAGCTGTGTAACTTTTGTGGAGTCATACAAGTTATCTGAGATCTCAGAAGCCTCATTACGCAGAGGGAAGCGGAAAAGCGTTCCTTTGAAGTATTGCTCCTCACTGATGACCTTCTCCCAGGAACAACTGATGACATGACTGACCACATTTTGAAAGGGCTGGAACTGATCTCTCAAGTTCAAAAGTCTCTCTCTGTCCTCTTCATCATCTAAAGACCATCGATAGCCTTCTTCATCATCTCCAAACATCTTCTTTTGTGGGTCAAAAATGGCCAGGTGTTTAGAACTGAATACACATGGCAAGTCTGTAAATAAACAATAATAATAATTATAAATATTGTTAGCGTCACCAGCGTAGTGCCAATTTACATGTCAGAATCCAACACCACAAGTACACTGAGAGGCATTTATTTGTAAAAACTGATGTTGCAGTTGATCAGAGGTCTCATTTATAAAACTGTGCGTAGGATCCTTACTAAAAGTGTACGTGCGCTAGAAAGCCAAAAATGGCATACGCAAAAAAATATTTTGACTTCTAAAACTCCATTTATAAAACCCAGTGTTTAATGGTAGACATTAGGAAAATATGAGATATTTTATATAAATATGGATGTGCCGTCACATTCCATTGCAAAAAATAATTTAGTAGTCTATATATTTGCCTTGTTTTTGAATAAATAAATCAAAATTGTATAAAATAAATTTTTAGAGAAAGTTTTCCTCCATCTTTTCCACTGGCTAAATTGTATTTTTAATTGCTTTATATATTTAAAGGAAACAGATAGGCCGTATTGTGCATTATTGATCATTATTGATCATTATTTGCGTGAAAATGTTTTCTTAGACCATGAGTTCTGCTGTTATCATGCGCTAAGCAATCCTCGCTGTAGTCAACACATTAAAACACAGCATGCCACAGGAAAAGTGTTCAAAAGCATTGCATTTATTAGAATATAAAAAAATGTTTTGTAACTTTTCAGTAATGATTTCATGTAATTTAAGTTCTTAACTCCATTAATGAGAATGCCATGTTTAATTTAAATGTGCAAATCAGATGTAAAACATAGTTAAAATGATTATTTTATTTATTTAAACTGTTATTGTGAACATGCACTGTATTTATGAATATGAATAGGACTCATAATGAGGATTTAAAGTGGTTTTCCTTCATCTGCCGTCAGTCCCTCAGCTCACCATCGGTGTCTCCAAAATATGCGTACGCATGGCGTACACTCTAAAAAATGCTGGGTTGTTTCAACCCAATTTTGGGTCAAATATGGACAAACCCAAACGTTGGGTTAAAAATGTAATTTAAAAATGTAACCCAACGGCTGGGTTTGTCCATATTTGACCCAAAATTGGGTTGAAACAACCCAGCATTTTTTAGAGTGTACCATCTATTTGTTTTTAATAGATCACAACCTTTGAGTGGGACGTGACGTACGCACGTTTCCAGACCCATTTTGTGTGTATGCCATGTTTATAAATGAGACCCCAGGTCAGTCAATGAAGTCATTATTAAACAATCACTGAGTGCTGATAGCCTATAATTAAGGATGCACCAATTATTAAAATGTTGCCCAATACAACAAGTCAATATTAACTCTTTCCCCGCCATTGATGAAATGTTCTGGCTTTCTGTGTTTTCACTTTTATACGGTAGGGGGCGTTATGACACATATTTTTAACTAGTACAGAATCTAGAGATCATAACTTGGGGGATAAAAGCATTGCATGTGCACGTTGTGTTCTTTGAAAACAAAATAATTTAGATTTATTTTTATTTTTTTTATGAAACTTACCCACATTCAAATAATGATAAAAAAAGAATGAATGAAGCTAGAATAAAGCTTTTATTTTTTTAAAGCAGAGGCTCTGATCTTTCATTTGATATATTGCTTGGTCAAATATTCCTATGACAAAATGTTCTGGGCGCCATGAACTTTTTGTAAAAAATTATCAAAAACGCTGGCGGTGGCTGACAACTTTTATTACCCCTTGCTAACCATTAGAAATCTGAAATTACAACTAACACAAAAATTACAAAAGTTATTGTGACCATTATTAGCTTTGTATATATAATGTTATATATATAATTTAAAAAGAAATTAACTGGCATATTGTGATGTTATCGCCACATAAATCAACAAGTGCTATTGTAGGATTCAGCAGGCACTAAGTAGAATACCCCAAACGGTTATAAGAGCCAATCTGTTAATGTAGTGTATTTCACCTGTAATGTGATAAACGGAGTTGAAGCCGATCCCAAATCTCCCGACTTTTGTGGGATCATCCTGCTTGATGCTTCTGCCAACTCTCTGGATTCCCTCCCAGTCTTCCTCTGTGAACGCTGCATCATTGAAGGCATAGAGAGCCGGTCCTGCCAGATCAAAGATGCAAACAGATGATCATACAAAAATGGCCAAATAACTTTGAAAATGACACACTTTGCCTATAGCACAGTAAAGATTTTCAGTATCTGGTCAAATATGACAGATAAGAATGAGTTATGTCTCTCATACTGTATTTACTGAATAAATACCCTTATTTTCAGATCATTTCTGAGACACAATACTGGTGACCGGAGATTTTCAAATTAGGAGAAGCACAGTTATTAATGGCAAAGTGGGTCTAATTAAGTTGGCTTGAGAGAGAGACAAATCAACTTATTATTATATATTAAATCCTAATAAACTTATTATTATGATTATTCTGAACCTAAATGTACAACTCTATCTCCTCCTAGAGCTTTAACTCTCTTTCTTTCTTTCTTTCTTTCTTTCTTTCTTTCTTTCTTTCTTTCTTTCTTTCTTTCTTTCTTTCTTTCTTTCGAACTACCGTATTTTCCAGACTATAAGTCGCACTTTTTTTCATAGTTTGGCTGGTCCTGCGACTTATTGTCAGGTGTGACTTATATCAAAATTACTTCATGCTGACTGAGATTAACCAAGAGAAAACATTACCGTCTACAGCCGCGAGAGGGCGCTCTAGTTAGCGGAGTTGTTCAGAAGCGACACCGAGGATGAAGAGTACAGTGTTGAGGAATGAGATCGGGAGCTTGGTGAACTTGCTGACCGGTAACTTGTTGGACTCGCTGGCTAATGTTAGTTTAGCCTATTCAGCCTCAGGTTTATGTTCTTTATGCTATTGTGTCACTGAATAACTGTTAATGTGTTACGCTAACACACCGGACACTATTCAGCTGTTGTTCTGTGTGCTATTGTATAGTTCAATAACTTGCCTTTCCAGATTAAATGTCTGTTCTTGGATTTTGTGAAATAAATTTCTAAATAGATGCAACTTATAGTCCAGTGCGAGTTATACCTGTATATGTTTTTTTCTCTTTATGACGCATTTTTTGACTTATACTCCGGAGCAACTTATAGTCCGGAAAATATGGTAATCTTTCTTTCTTTCTTTCTTTCTTTCTTTCTTTCTTTCTTTCTTTCGTTCGTTCGTTCGTTCGTTCGTTCGTTCGTTCGTTCGTTCGTTCTTTCTTTCTAACTAATCATTCTTTGTTTTTTTCTAATCATTCTTTGTTTTTTTCTAATCATTCTTTGTTTTTTTCTAATCATTCTTTGTTTTTTTCTAATCATTCTTTGTTTTTTTCTAATCATTCTTTGTTTTTTTCTAACCTTTCTTTCTAACTAATCTTCATTTCTAACTAATCTTTTTTTCTTTCTAACTAATCTTTCTTTCATTGAAACTAATCTATCTATTTTTTATTTTTTATCTATCTATTTATCTATTATTTATCTAACTTTCTAACTAATATTTTTCTTTCTTTCTAACTATTCTTTCTTTCTAACTAATCTATATATCAAACTTCAAACTACTTTAAACTTCAAACTACTTTAAAGGGGTGGTAAAATGCCATTTTCACAAGATGTACAATAAATCTCTGATGTCCCCAGAGTGTGTGTGTGAAGTTTTAGCACAAAATACCCCACAGATATTTTTATATAGCATGTTAAAGTTGTCACTTTTTGAGGATTTGCAAAAACGCACAGTTTTGTGCCTGGCCCTTTAAATGCAAATGAGCTGCTGCAGAGGGCGGGGTTTCAAGAGCTTGTGTGTGTGTGTGTGTGTGTGTGTGTGTGTGTGTGTGTGTGTGTGTGTGTGTGTGTGTGTGTGTGTGTGTGTGTGTGTGTGTGTGTGTGTGTGTGTGTGTGTGTGTGTGTGTTGTTAGCTGCGATTACCTCACGCAGACACACACTAAAATGACAGAAACTGTTCTGCCTTTAATGTTAAAACGGAGTCAGACAAAGATGGAAGAGACAACAAGAAGAAGTGACAACATGTAGAAGCAACAGGACGTCTCTGAATGGTTAGTTGATTAATTTATGTTGCTGATGTGGAGTTAACTATCTTCAATTAGCATATTCTGTCATGCTAATCTATAAATATCTAAAAAAAACTGAATTTCGAAGGTGAAAATTAATATTCAAATGTGGAAAAACACGCCCGCGTTAGCAGAGGCGTGGCTGTCTGCTTTGCGACCACTATCAACAAACAGAAACATTACTAAACTGTAGGCTACTGTACTATGAATAAGGGAGGTTAGATACAGCAGTTTCATGCACTTCCACTGGTTTGATTATTTACCGTTTCATGTCAAGGAAAAGTTCCATGTTTACCACAGCACAGTTCAATGTCGGTTCTATATACTGTAAAACTTCAATTAATGTAAATAATATTTGTTTCAATCACTGAATGAAGCCTGCTATTATTTGGGAGAAGAGTCGCGACCTTAAATTGCTTGCACAAAACTCAATACTCAGCTCAATATTTGTTTATTGGGTAACACTTTACAATAAGGGTGCACTAATAAGCATTAATTCATGCTTAACTAATGCACAGATAATACTGAATTAATGTATTACTAATGATTATCTAAGCTATTCATTAATGATTGCCTCATTAGCAACTAATGAAGAGTCTGGTTAATATATTAGTTCACATATGAATTGTTATTAATTAAATATGTAAGTGTGTATTAATTCTATAATATCTTATTTTATTAACTAATAGTGTTAATTAATTTGTTAATTACCACAATGAGCAAAAGCCTTATATTTCAACTTCCAGATAATACAGGAAAACTAATATGCATTAATACATTATTAATTACAGCATTAGTGGTGTGTCAATTACTACAATGTTTTTGGAAACCAGTGTTTAATAAACAGCTTTTATAAACTCTAGTGATGGTCATTAATGATTAATTAATCATTAGCTAACAATCATTATGTTGTGACTTTACTTGTTGAGGCACATCATTATTAACTCATCATCTAGTAATTGTAGTAATTGACACACTACTAATGCTGTAATTAATAATGTATTAATGCATATTAGGCTCATTGTGGTAATTAACAAATGAATGAACTGTATATTAGTTAATAAAATAAGGTATTATGAAATTAATCCACAATTACATATTTAATTAATAACAATTCATATATAAACTAATATATTAACCAGACAGACTAGTGGCTAATGAGGCAATCATTAATGAATAGCTTAGATAATCATTAATTCAGTATTATCTGTGCATTATTTGCTTATTAGTGCACCCTTATTGTAAAGTGTTACCGTTTATTGTTGTTGTTCATTTAAACCGCTATGTGCAGAGAGCGTGAGGGCGAGAGAGAGAGAGAGAGAGTGCCTGCGAGCGAGCGAGAGTGAGGTCTGCGGTCTTGGTTGATTTAGGCTACCTGTTTTTGTGTAGGTAATATGTTGCCAAATATGTTTAAACGAAAATAAACTACCTATACAAGTAGTTGTGTCTCTTTGTATTAATTTGTCCTGTTATTTGTGCATTGATAAAATGCACAACCAGATGTTCGAATAGTTCGAATATATGTGTTTTGTTTTTTAGAGGGAATATTCGAACGTCATTTTTGAGCAATTTTGACAGCCCTTGTCTCAACTAGTTTATTATTTTGGTTGCTCCTAAATCAGTCAAGCTGCCAATTATCATCAATGTCCAATCAACAATCAGATATATTTTTTCCCATGGAAATAGTTCTCATGATCCTCACAACATTTACAGAGCTTCAATTGAGCTTTAATCCACTCCTATACATTCACATTGAATTAAGCCAATCATATTAACAGTACACATTAGGCTGATGTTTTACACATACACTTTTATTCACTAAACTGAAAGATAAGCAAAATGCCCATCTTGTTGGCAGAGGCTATTTACACTAACTCCGCCCACTGACGTCTGTTTGGGCCAGACTAAATCACTGCATTATTAACAGTAGCAATAGTGTAGGGGTAAAGTGTGTGGCAGAAAGTTTTGATGTAAATCGACATGAAATCACAATCCGCCTTTTGCTGAACTCGCTCTACTTCCTTTTCCCATCGCATATCAGATCGGAAAGGCATGTAATAAAAATGAAGACAACATTCGAAAAGCGGAAATTAAGTGTCTAAGTTGTGTTTAATAATAAAGTGTTTAGGGTTAGGGGTTGGTGTAGGGACGGCTTTATTGTCCCAATAAGGCATCATCCATTTAATAATTTTAATAAATATTATAATTTACACTATGTTATTATTGCATACCGTGTAATGTACAACAACACTGAGGTCCAAATGCTATCTGCCACTATTTGAAGTGTAAATAGCATTTAACTACTATTTACACTTATTGTAGTGTAAATAGCCGCTGCCAAAAAGTTGGATTTGATATAAAAACATAGTGTAAAAAAAAAAAAAAAATTCTTCCCGTTAAAAAAAGGCAGAAGGTATAGTTGCAAATCTCTTCATGGTTGTGACATATGAATGAGGACAAATGTGAAACCCTAGACTGTAATATCCTTTGTTGCGGGCTATAAGTCTAGTTTGATTTAAAACTGTTTATGACACAAATACCCATAGACATCATATAGATAGACGCCCTATCGACCGCTACTGCCTATAGCGCGGTCGAGCCGTGGGGCCGCCATCTTAAACCGGTCACCCGCTGCACTCAGTGTATTCTGAATGGCAGGTGCAATGAGCTGTCAGCGCATTTAATTAATCATATCTCACTGAATACCGAACTGATTTACACGCGGGGTTTCTTTGCTGCAAATGTCATTCATGTAGCTATGATACCGGACACATGGTTCGGCATATTTTAATATTCATAGTAGGCTTAACAGTAATATAATATTCTGATATAAGATATAAAGTGACCAGACGTCCAAAATCAAAATATGTGATGTAGGATATACGGTATTTTATAAATCACACACTATAAATATGATAAAGAAGCAGAAACAGATAGTTGCAGTTAAGTAAGATATTTTAATAAGTTGAAGAAACAATAATGATTTGTGACACACACACTTACTCTCTCTCTCTCTCTCACACACACACACTCGATTTGCGCATCGCCGTGTGTATTAGTAATACATTACACAGAGGTAACGTTATTACATTGCTTCCTGATATCACGTGCGCAAACACAAATAACCTATATGTATATATGTTTATACTACAGGGCCGTTGAATGCTTGTATCTGATAACCGTGAAGCTCTAATTATTACTTTACCCAACCTCTCCATGCCGAGTGATGCAGTAAACATAGGCTAGCTAACGTTAGCTGGCTACGAGTTCAGTACAGTAATATCAAAGATCCTTGCTCCTTCTCA
Source organism: Phoxinus phoxinus (assembly GCF_949152265.1). Classification (NCBI taxonomy): domain Eukaryota; kingdom Metazoa; phylum Chordata; class Actinopteri; order Cypriniformes; family Leuciscidae; genus Phoxinus; species Phoxinus phoxinus. The sequence goes on along the minus strand of NC_136882.1, from coordinate 4,318,827 downwards.
ATTATCTGGTAATATTCTATTCACAAAATACAACCAAAAGTACGGTAAAGTTAAAATTTACTTGTGAAAAGTAATCCCGGGCCGATCCGCCGATTAGAACAGGAAAATGCTCCACAGTGCTCTGGAATCTAACTGCTGCTAAGCAACGAAACTAGGAGTACGACCGGTTTAAGATGGCCGCCGTATTTCTCAGTGCCCAGCGGCCAATAGGGCATCTAGTCTCTATATAATATCTATGCTAATACCTTGATACTTCCCGAGCTCTTCAGTCCACAGGCTCTGAGTCTCATAATGCCTCTCATCATGAATAAACACCACACGTGAAGCTCCTGCATCGTCTGCATTCTGGATCAGCTCCTGGTGCGTTACAGGGTTAATATTAAACACAGATACGATGACATATTTAAGATACATACTATTTAACAATGATGCACAAATATTTTTTTTAGCCTACCTTCAATATTTGTCCTCCATCTGGGTACCTTCTCAAAATTTCTTTCAGGTAATCAATGAATGGTGGAGACGTCGCACCAAATTTATTTCTGCATTGAACAATGTAAAGTTTATCACAAACTGCACAAAACACATACAGAGAAAAGTCAAGGTTCATGTTATTGTCACGTCTATTCAGTTTTGTTTGTTCTTAGTTTCTGTTTTCCTGACTTTCAGTTTGTTTTCATCATTCCCATGTGTCTCTTTGTCTCAGTTTCCCGCCAGTTTTCAGTTGTCATGGACACTCATCTGTCATCTAACAATCACAGCTGTTGGTTATCATCTTATCATCAATGTGTATTTAAGTTGCTCTGTTTCACTCCTCAGTTGTTGGTTAATGTTTGTGTGTGTTCATGTTTGCGTTTGTTGCACGCATACACTGTTACACTTTGAGTTTGCTTTATTATTAAAAGACATTTCGTATTGGAACCTGTAATCTTGGTGAATCACTGCAATATATAACTAAGTACATTTACATTACTGCACAAAAATAATAGATTTGCAGTTGTAAATAATGGCTTAAATGTGTTTACTGTACATTCACGATAATAAGTAATTACTAGCTTATTTTGGCTTATTTATGGGATCCTTCAATGTGTAAAATGTCCTTACAGTGTGTTAAGTTAATCCGCAAATACTAGTGAGTTTGTGCAATTTGCATTTAGAAGATATAAGTATTCAAAACTTATAGTCTCTCACTTCTGTCAATATGGATCAATTATTTTGATGACATCACTCTGCACTTCAGCTTCATCCGATTTTCTGTCCAATTAAATGCTCTCTAGAATCTGAAGCTCCGCCCCCTGTATTATGAATAGACTAGCAGGGGATTAGCAGCAGAAACGGTTAGAGATGAGGAGGAAACCGAGGCTTTACCGAACTCAAGGCTCTGGCTGAACTGTGATTTAAACTAAACACTATTGGCTATTTTAAAAAGGGGAGGAGCTGATCGATATGCCCCGCCCTGTCTTCATGTTTCAGTGGACCTTACGTCAACACATTGAATAATGCTGCGCGTTTCAAGGCACTCAGTGGGACTTTAAATGCATACAGGGATGATTACCATAACCAGGAACACATGTGAACTCAACCAAAAAACATGGAGACAAACTAGCAAAGGGAACACAGGCAAACAGGAACAAAACTGGACGTTACAAAAACATGCAGTGAATAAAACCACATACTTCTTTTTCTTCTTTTGCCTTGATGCTGAACTCATTGTTCTTCTTTTACATTCTCCTGTGTGGATAAAAAATGTAACTAAAAAACAATAATTCATTTCCAATTTCTCCAAATTCTTAAAAGAAGACAACTTTTTGAACAGTTATTCCATGGAAACTGTTACTGTAAATGTCATCTCAATAAAAATGTAAAATGTAATGCTTATAAGATTGCATACACCTCGCAGAATCTGCTAAATGTTAATCTCTAAAAAAAAATAAGAGGATCATAAAAATTGCCTTTTTTTCTTTATTTTGTGATGCCCTGAATAAGCTAAACAGCATTACTGATTTTTCCATATAGTCCACAAGAGAACATAATAACTGAATTTGCACAACTGAACCGTACAGAAGTTTACATGCTGCACACTTAGATCCACAGAGCTTCCCTTTGGCTACCACTTGGATACACATTCAATGTTCAAATCATATGTTGGATCTCATTCTGAACAACTTTGTCTCAAGAACCAGTGGTTTCAATCAAAATTGTACATTTTAAACCACTTTTTCTCTGCAAAACCAGTAGAACCAATCATTAAATTTCTGTTGTAAATTAGCCTACCTGAAATTGCTGGAAAAAAATCTCTGATTAATGTGCTATGGTTGCTAAATACATCATAGTTTTATGCATGCACTTAAAGTCTAAAGCACTTGAACCTCGACAACTGGTATTAAAACTTCTACATGCGGTTATCTCCTACCTTCAGTGGTCCTGATGCAGAGTGAATCCAGCGATCAGAAGTCTGGTAATAAACCGCTCAGCGCGAGTCTGATAAAGCCAGCACTGATTCTCTAGGTTTCTGTTCCCTAGAAGGATCCTGTTTGGCGAAAACGAAACTTACACTCCTCCTTCACTCATAGTTCATGAATGAGTCAAAACCTCTTTTTTTTAGGTCCGGTTTTGACACTTAAAGTAACTGTTGCAAACCAGAAAAACAGGATAGCCTACAATCATTTGTGGTTGCATGGTCCATGGCTTAACAAACAAAACCGTTTTGTGTGTGTGTGTGTTTTCATTGTAAAACCATGGTTAATTTGTGGAACCAACAACCATGTTTTTTTTTTTGTTTTTGTGGTTAATTGTTTGTTTGTAGTAAAACCGTGGATAATTTCGAGGAAATGACGCCTATACTGAATAGAAAAGAGCAGGGAAATAAAGAACAGGTTTATATCGCTCTCACTCTTCAAAATCGAAAAAGAAAGAAAGAAACAGATTCTGAAAACTTTTTAAAATATTAGAAGGAGATCCCTTTTTAATATGAGTTAGTAAAAAAATATAGGCTACCTTGTAAAAAAAAAAAAAAAAAAAAACCTGTAATGAATGCAGCTACATCCTGGAATCTGTATTTACTCTCGGGGATTTATAACTAGCTTAAATATGAAATAAATAATTAGGCTACTTTTATTTTGATAGCATGTGACCAGGCTGCTTTCTGTATGGCTTCCACCACGAAAGAGAGAACCTGATTTCCCTTTGTTAACAGTGTATTACATCTAACGTTACCAGTGATAATATCGCTGTCAGCTCGTGTGATTTTCGCCAAAAAAACTGCAAATGCTGATGTGTTTTTCATGGCGCCATATTCTACATCCATGTCCGTTCATCTGTGGTGAATTAGCTTATCTCACTATAACCAGATCTGACTGCACTGAATAATGTAACGAGAGACTCTGTAAAGCTTCAGTTCAGTGTGTGATGATGTTCTGTGTGGAAACTGGTGAAAGCGGTGAGTCTGCATTTGTGTTTTCTTGGATGTTGCGTAATCACGAACAGTGAAATGATGAAATCTGCATCAAGTATTTCAGCCCTCGATAAATGTTTCCCATTGAGTGAGTCATGTTTGCTTGTCTTTTGTGGGAAAAACATCCCTGTTGAGCATACAGACTTTATTCCACGCCAGTTATTAGCGAACATACTCAGCTAAGGCTATTTGCTGCATATTTTGGATCTGCGAATCTGTGACTTAGGTAAAGTTGGTTTTATATTCGCATATTCGCACATTCGCGGACTTCCGCGTTCAATAACTCGTGAACTAAACGTTGTTGCTACACAAAACACCTATCACATATAACTACACATATAACACCAGAAGCTACAACCTATTTTTCCTCAAAACGATCTTTCCTTCGCAGTGGACAAAATACATTGATCTCTATGCGCAGGCTTCTAAGAAGGGACCATCTGCAAAGTGCAAACCTGAAGGAAAGCTCGTTTTGAGGAAGATTAAAATATTGAAACAATGTTATTTGTGTAGGAACAATATTCAGCTCACGAGATATTGAATATCTCGGTGAATATCTGAATATAAAACCAAATTTACCCAAGGTTCAGACTGGATCATGACCTTCAGTACCACATACGTGGACAGCGCCACGAACATAGTCAAGTTTTCAAAAAAAAAAAGTTGCCAAACAGGGTAAACATAGTTATAGGTTTGATATTTGATGCGTATTCACCTAGACTGCTTTAGTTTACTTTTGTGTATTCTACATACAGTACGCAAATATTTTTATGTAAAACTTACAGTAATTCACCAAATGGATTTTTTCATGTTCCAAAGGTTGTAGTACTTTCCTAGTGACCAGATTGACTTACTACAGGTCAAACTGTGACAACAACTCCCTTACTGTACGTACAATTGACAAATAAGTTTATGAAAAAAATACTGTGATTCGCTGTAAGTATTTTTTCGTGTTTCAAAGGTTGTAGTACTTTCCTAGTGACCAGACTGACTTACTACAGGTCAAATTTTGACAATACCACCCTTACTGTACGTACAATTGACAAATATGTTTATGAAAAAATAACTGTAATTCGTTGCAAGTATTTTTTCGTGTTTCAAAGGTTGTAGTACTTTCCTAGTGACCAGACTGACTTACTACAGGTCAAATTGTGACAATACCTCCCTTACTGTACGTACAATTGACAAATATGTTTATGAAAAAATTACTGTAATTCGCTGTAAGTATTTTTTCGTGTTTCAAAGGTTGTAGTACTTTCCTAGTGACCAGACTGACTTACTACAGTGACATTTTGACAATACCACCCTTACTGTACGTACAATTGTCAAATATGTTTATGAAAAATTACTGTAATTCACCTAAAGTATTTTTTCGTGTTCCTAAGGGCGTAGTGCTTTCCTAATGACCAGACTGACTTACTACAGGTGAAATTTTGCCAATAACCCCCTTACTATACATACAGTACACAAACATTCAGGCTAACCATAAGCTACATTAGCATTAAGCTAATTTAGCTTGCTAATCTGGTTAACATGCTTTTGTGTTCTCATTCTTACACTGAAGCCTCTCCTCGGCAGTTTAGTAAGACAGTGTCAACTGAGTGGCACAAGCTGCTAAACCACGTATCACGAGCCCCGAACCATTCCGGTCGTGGGTTCGAATCCTGTGTGGCACATGCCCAGACCGCAAGAGGTACTGTGGCCTTAAGTGGTGGAAAAGTTGCTTCTTTTCCAGATATGGTGTCTATATGTAAAGGAACTCAATAAATACCAACATGCAGCAAATGTATATAAAAATGTATAATTTTGAGTTGCTTCTCACTTGAAGTATGGACCTTATGCACTAAAACACAACTTCCCAGTGGCACAATGAGATGAGAGTCAGGCATCTGACCCAGAGATAGTGGGTTCAAGCCCGTGTGGAACGACTTTATAAAATTGTGTGTAATGTTGTGTATTTGTATTTGTATTTATTTATAAAGGACAGCACACATTAATCAACATTACAGTAAATGTGTCAGTATTAGCCTACTGGCTAATTTCCAACTGTAGTCCTTTGGCAAGATGTTTTGAAGCCTTTAAAATGTTAAAATATACAGTAAACAGCATACATCAAGACATAATAAAGCAGCAAGTAAAACATAACAATTTGCACAACATAAAACCACACAGAACATCCAGAAACATTAAAACATCAGTACAGTTAATTGACAACGGACAGAAAACTTGGGAAGTATTAGCAGCAGGTTGAAGTATTACAGAATTAAATGTGCAATGCACTTTTTTTAATTAAAATGTTCACAAGTTTGATTTTTCAAGAGCCAGGCCTTAAGACTTCATATCGATTCCTTTATTATTTAACATTGTACTAATCTTTCTTCCTCTTGGGTTAGAAATAAGTTTGTCTTGTTCATTATGTGTTCATTCTCATCTGAACTTCTGTTCATTTTGAGTTAATTTTCACCTGTACTTCTGAACCAGCTGTTTTTTCATGTATGTTCAATTTCTGCTGTTTTTACTCTTCCTGCTCTTGCTGCTGCTTCAGGGGCTTGGCCCCGTATCGCTGCTTGCAGCTATATTTCCACTTGTTCCTTAACCTGTAACCAAGAATACTAACACACACAGACACAGTTTCTTCAAGATTGGATTTGGCCAGGCTTTAACAATAAACAGGAGAGTATTCTCAAAACATCAAGATAACATGTTCTTTCTCTCACACTTTAAATCAACTGTAAAGTAAAGACTTTAACTAAGAAATGGTCTCTCAACTATATACTTCAATGACCCCTGCTGAGACCATTGCTATCAGGGTACCCTAGAAAAGCAGATGAATGTAGTAACACCTGTTAAAGAAGTCCATATTTCATCTCTGGAAGTCGGGCTAAATGAGCAAGCACTGTTACTGCATTACTGGCATGGGCCAGACCCTTCAGTCACACCTCAGATATCAAATACAGACATTTAAAGGATACATTAAATAACATTTTCGATAATCACACTGGTAATTTCTATAACAAAGTAAAATCTCATAAGCCTAGAGAAGTCATTCAACTCATTTGATATTTAGAAGGAAAAATATTGATTAATACCTTGATTAAAATCACTCATTAGAATGCAGAATCCACTTCTTTGGGACTTCATAAAAAAAACTAAACTTGAATCATTACAATAAGGGTGTTGCTTATTTATAATGTTGAAAATATGATTAAGCTAAAATCTTTACCGTTATTTTAATCAATGAAAGAAATGTGTTGTACAAGGAACAGCAGTTCTAATACTTACTTTTATCTAAAACATTTATCAAAATGAATTGAGTAGAGTGATCACTAAGAACATACTATAACCTTTGGAACATGGAACGAGCTGAAATTACAGTAATTTTTTCATAATACTATGTATGTACTGTACTTACAGTAAGGTCGATATTGGCAATATTTAAACTGTAGTAAGTCAGTCTAATCACTAGGAAAGTACTACAACCTTTGGAATATATAAAAAAAAACATTATAGGTGAATTACAGTTTATTACATAAACATATGTAATAAACATGTAATAATGTGTATTACATAAACATATTTGATGATTGTACAGTAAGGGAGGTATTGTCAAAATGTCACCTGTAGTAAGTCAGTCGGGTCACTAGGAAAGTACTACAACCTTTGAAACACTAAAAAATACTTACAGTGAATTACAGTAATTTTTCATAAACAAATTTGACAATTGTACGTACAGTAAGGGAGGTATTGTCAAAATGTCACCTGTAGTAAGTCAGTCGGGTCACTAGGAAAGTACTACAACCTTTGGAACATAAAAAAATACTTACAGTGAATTACAGTAATTTTTTCATAAACTTATTTGTCAATTGTACGTACAGTAAGGGTGGTATTGTCACAATTTGACCTGTAGTAAGTCAGTCTGGTCACTAGGAAAGTACTACAACCTTTGAAACACGAAAAAATACTTACAGTGAATTACAGTAATTTTTTCATAAACTTATTTGTCAATTGTACGTACAGTAAGGGTGGTATTGTCAAAATGTCACCTGTAGTAAGTCAGTCGGGTCACTAGGAAAGTACTACAACCTTTGGAACATGAAAAAAATACTTACGGTGAATTACAGTAATTCTTTCATAAACATATTTGATAATTGTACGTACAGTAAGCGAGGTATTGTCACAATTTGACCTGTAGTAAGTCAGTCCTTTCACTAGGAAAGTACTACAACCTTTGGAATATTAAAATAAAATCACTATAGGTGAATTACAGTTTATTTCACAAACATATGCAATAAAAATATGTAATAATATATGTAATAATATGTTTATTACATAAACATATTTGATAATTGTACAGTAAGGGAGGTATTGTCAAAATTTCACCTGTAGTAAGTCAGTCTGGTCCGTAGGAAAGCACTACAGCCTTTTGAACACGAAAAAAAACTTACTGTGAATTACTGTAATTTTTTTAAAAACATATTTGTCAACTGTACGTACAGTAAGGGAGTTTTTGTAAAAAATCTCACCTGTAGTAAGTCAGACTGGTCACTGGGAACATGCTACAACCTTCGGATAGTAAAAAATCCCTTTGGTGAATTAATGTAATTTTATTCTAAAAAGTACTTATGTAAATTATGTACAGTGAGGCAGGTTTTATAAATACAATCATTATAATGCACTTTTTATTGTTGCTAAAGTACAATCAAGAGCATTAGAACACATAATGTGAGAGATATTTGCTGGTACATCTGTAGTTTGCGAAAATGTAGTTGTCTGTTTGCACACAATGAAAAAAAGAGACAACTTTTTAGACGGTCCCTATCTTGTTCACCGCACTACATTGGACATTCAGTGAACATTCGCAAGTTTGTATGCCATTAAAACAATACTTGCCCATTTTGATCGATTGTGGAAAATGTTGTAGTTCACCATCCTTGTCCTAAAGATCATGTAGCTGCTTTTATTTTGCAAAAATATGCTTTATTGCATATGTTATTGAGACACTTTTTAAGCAAAAAAGTGTGAATGTGCGAATATAAAACCAACTTTACCTAAGTGAATCTGTGAGGCAATTTTCCAGGAAGGAAATGTGTAAAATGTTGCTCAAACCTGCTGTCCTCAACCATTATAAAACTATATGTTTAAGGTCATTTTAATGATCTGGTTTTGCTACATACTATAAAATACACACATAAATAATGCGTTATTATCTTTCCAAGTTGCAAACATATTTCCAAACATTTTAAAATGAATGGAGATCCTCATCTAGACTAGTACCTGTATGTGTAGAGGAAATTCTCCCCTCCTTTATTAAGTCATTTATTCATTTTGAGTTATTCAGTGTTTTGGCTAAATTTGAAATAAGAAAGTATAATGTGCTGCCATTGGCAACAAACAGCTGTGACGTCAAAGGAAGCAGATAAGGGATAATATGTTAATAATAATAATTTATTATGTTACACTTTTAAGAGCACTTCATAAAATTCAGCCACTGGTTAAACATCTGCTATGTGATGAAATATTTGCAATTTAAATAAAATCATAATGCAGTGTACGAAACCTTACGTTTACCACAAGCTGATTGGTTGGAAAGATTTATATCCAGTAGCTAACAAAATTATGTCCTAAGAACGTTTTGCTTTGCTTGAAGTTATGAAAACTTTTTTATTTATTAATTTTCTCTGAATGTTCAAAACATCCAGTTTTTCAATGTTTTTTCTTGGTTATGCGAACATTAATAGAACATTCCATTTCATCGTTTTGCAAGCAGCGTTACTTTAGAATGTTCTCTGAACGTCCCGAAACAAAAATGTTAGACAAAGTCCAACCAAAACCTTTCAGTGGAAACGTTTCATGAATGATGATAATGTTTATGAGAACATTATTAAAAACCAGATAACTTTAAACAAACAGTCTATTAACATTATTGGAAGAACGTTTGTTTATAACTTTGAGAGAACCTTGCCACAACATTAACTAAAGTTCTGAGAATGTTCCCTGTTAACTGGATTATTCCATTGTTATTAGTTATGCAGGAAGAGGATATTTGTTTTCTCTTTTGGCTGAAACAAATGATATTGCATCAATTGCATATCTATTTAAATCGTTCTTATAGCGTTGTCAAAAAGTACCAACTTCGGTACCAAGTCAATACTGAAGTTTAAAAATGTGACGATACCAGTATTTCGCTATAGCATTTTTAGCACTGTTGAACGGATTCTTAAACACCTCTGATTGGCCATTGCGTTCACACGCTCAACAGATATGTTTGTGATTGGCCATTGCGTTCACACGCTCAACAGATATGTTTGTGATTGGCCATTGCGTTCAAACGCTCAACAGATATGTCTGTGATTGGCCATTGCGTTCACACGCTCAACAGATATGTTTGTGATTGGCCATTGCGTTCAAACGCTCAACAGATATGTCTGTGATTGGCCATTGCGTTCACACGCTCAACAGATATGTCTGTGATTGGCCATTGCGTTCACACGCTCAACAGATATGTATGTGATTGGCCATTGCATTCACACGCTCAACAGATATGTCTGTGATTGGCCATTGCATTCACACGCTCAACAGATATGTTTGTGATTGGCCATTGCGTTTACGCGCTCAACATATGTCTGTGATTGGCCATTGCGTTCACACGCTCAACAGATATGTTTGTGATTGGCCATTGCATTCACACGCTCAACAGATATGTCTGTGATTGGCCATTGCATTCACACGCTTAACAGATATGTCTGTGATTGGCCATTGCGTTCACATGCTCAACAGATATATCTGTGATTGGCCATTGCATTCACACGCTCAACAGATATGTTTGTGATTGGCCATTGCGTTCACAGGCTCAACAGATATGTTTGTGATTGGCCATTGTATTCACACGCTTAACAGATATGTTTGTGATTGGCCATTGCGTTCACAGGCTCAACAGATATGTTTGTGATTGGCCATTGTATTCACACGCTTAACAGATATGTCTGTGATTGGCCATTGCATTCACAGGCTCAACAGATATGTCTGTGATTGGCCATTGCATTCACACGCTCAACAGATATGTTTGTGATTGGCCATTGCGTTCACAGGCTCAACAGATATGTTTGTGATTGGCCATTGTATTCACACGCTTAACAGATATGTCTGTGATTGGCCATTGCATTCACAGGCTCAACAGATATGTCTGTGATTGGCCATTACGTTTACGCGCTCAACATATGTCTGTGATTGGCCATTGCGTTCACACGCTCAACAGATATGTTTGTGATTGGCCATTGCATTCACACGCTCAACAGATATGTCTGTGATTGGCCATTGCATTCACACGCTTAACAGATATGTCTGTGATTGGCCATTGCGTTCACATGCTCAACAGATATATCTGTGATTGGCCATTGCATTCACACACTCAACAGATATGTTTGTGATTGGCCATTGCGTTCACAGGCTCAACAGATATGTTTGTGATTGGCCATTGTATTCACACGCTTAACAGATATGTCTGTGATTGGCCATTGCGTTCACACGCTCAACAGATATGTCTGTGATTGGCCATTGCGTTCACATGCTCAACAGATATGTCTGTGATTGGCCATTGCGTTCACACGCTCAACAGATATGTCTGTGATTGGCCATTGCGTTCACATGCTCAACAGATATGTCTGTGATTGGCCATTGCGTTCACACGCTCAACAGATATGTCTGTGATTGGCCATTGCGTTCACACGCTTAACAGATATGTCTGTGATTGGCCATTGCGTTCACACGCTCAACAGATATGTCTGTGATTGGCCATTGCATTCACACGCTTAACAGATATGTCTGTGATTGGCCATTGCGTTCACACGCTCAACAGATATGTCTGTGATTGGCCATTGCGTTCACATGCTTAACAGATATGTCTGTGATTGGCCATTGCGTTCACATGCTCAACAGATATGTCTGTGATTGGCCATTGCGTTCACACGCTCAACAGATATATCTGTGATTGGCCATTGCGTTCACACGCTCAACAGATATGTCTGTGATTGGCCATTGCATTCACATGCTCAACAGATATGTTTGTGATTGGCCATTGCGTTCACACGCTCAACAGATATGTCTGTGATTGGCCATTGCGTTCACATGCTCAACAGATATGTCTGTGATTGGCCATTGCGTTCACACGCTCAACAGATATGTCTGTGATTGGCCATTGCGTTCACATGCTCAACAGATATGTCTGTGATTGGCCATTGCGTTCACACGCTCAACAGATATGTCTGTGATTGGCCATTGCGTTCACACGCTTAACAGATATGTCTGTGATTGGCCATTGCGTTCACACGCTCAACAGATATGTCTGTGATTGGCCATTGCATTCACACGCTTAACAGATATGTCTGTGATTGGCCATTGCGTTCACACGCTCAACAGATATGTCTGTGATTGGCCATTGCGTTCACATGCTTAACAGATATGTCTGTGATTGGCCATTGCGTTCACATGCTCAACAGATATGTCTGTGATTGGCCATTGCGTTCACACGCTCAACAGATATATCTGTGATTGGCCATTGCATTCACACGCTTAACAGATATGTCTGTGATTGGCCATTGCGTTCACATGCTCAACAGATATGTCTGTGATTGGCCATTGCGTTCACACGCTCAACAGATATGTCTGTGATTGGCCATTGCATTCACACGCTCAACAGATATGTCTGTGATTGGCCATTGCGTTCACATGCTTAACAGATATGTCTGTGATTGGCCATTGCGTTCACATGCTCAACAGATATGTCTGTGATTGGCCATTGCATTCACACGCTCAACAGATATATCTGTGATTGGCCATTGCATTCACACGCTTAACAGATATATCTGTGATTGGCCATTGCGTTCACATGCTCAACAGATATGTCTGTGATTGGCCATTGCGTTCACATGCTCAACAGATATGTCTGTGATTGGCTACAATGATCAATTATAACAATAGATACACATTTGAGCTTTTGAAAGCAGGCGTCTATCAGTGGATCCGCTGATAGACGCCACTTTCAAACGCCCCTGTGTGTATCTGTGTAACCGCTCGGTGAAGAACGTCAAGGACAACATGTTTTTGAAGCGTTGATCTTTGTAGCCAATCAGAGACATGTTGAGCGGTCAACACAATGGCCAATCAGAGGCGTTTAAGAATCTGTTCAACGGCGCTCAAAATGCTAGAGGGAAATGCTGCAAATGCACCTTTAAAAATCATGTTTAAAAAAATATTTTCTACGTTCTTATACAGTGTACATTAGTAAAGAGTGGATACTCCATTTGCTCTAGTTCTCTAACTTGTTTAGAATAAATGAGTGGACATTTAGACCGCCAATGTATGCTGACTCTCAATTACACCTGTAATACATTTCGAACTCACGGTATACCCATGTGTTAACTCAGCCAATGTTTTTGTCATTAGGTGTGATGGACTTTTGAATCATTCGGCATGTCCCACTCGTCCAAGCCTCGATCTCACCCTTGTGGCCTGTGTGACAAATCTTTTACCCAGATTTCCATGCTCACCAAACACCAGCGAATGCACACAGAAGACAAGCCCTACAAATGCCCCTACTGTGACAAATCTTTCTCTCTTTCTTCTCGTCTGGTCCTGCACAAACGCAGTCATGCCGGGGAGAAGCCTCACACCTGCCGGCTTTGCTCCAAGACCTTCATCTCTTCGTCCCACCTGTCTCTGCACATGCGATCGCACTCCGGAGAGAGGAAGTACAAATGCAGTGTGTGCTCCAAAATGTTCATGCAGTCGTCCCAACTTCTGCGCCACAAGACCATCCACACGGGCGAGAAGCCCTTCAAGTGCCCCGACTGCAACAAGAGCTTCGGCCGTGCCTCACACCTGAAGACCCATCGCCGGCTCCACACCGGCGAGAAGCCCTTCAAATGCACACAGTGCGACAGGGCTTTCACACAGAAGGCCGGGCTTGTTATACACCTGCGCTTGCACACAGGCGAGCGCCCGTTCAAGTGTGACAAGTGTGGAAAGGCCTTCCGCACGTCAGCACACCTGCTCAACCACCAGGCTCTGGAGCTGGGTGAGGGCCGGTTCGTGTGTGCCACGTGTCAGAAGGGCTTCCGGTCGGTGTCCATGTTGAAGCAGCACGAGAAGAGCCACCAGGGCGGCGGGACGCTCTGTTGTAGCGTTTGCTCCGGGAGCTTCGCTCAATCCTCTTATCTGCAGCTCAACCTACACTTGCACAACGGAGAGCAGCTCTTCCACTGCAAGGTGTGCAACAAAATATTCGTGAAGATGTCCACCTTTGAGAAACACTGCACAAAACATCAGATGGAGATGGACGAGGCATGTGAGGACGAGACCGTGAGAGAGGAAGATCCCCCTTTTGAGCTGCATTCTGCTGCATCCCCGACACCATCAACATCAGAGGTCAACACGCGCTCCAAAACAAGAGCCAAAATAAAGAGTACAATGGACAACTCGTAATCATGGACTGACAAGCTTTCTGCAACATTAAAGAGGAACTATTATGCCCTTTAAGTCTTGCTGTAGTTTTCAGGCTCCACTAGAACAGGTTTTCCTGCTTGAATGTTGATTATTCTCCTCATATTCTCCATTGTTGCGGCTCCTCTCTTCCCAGTCTGTCAGTAACGCTCTGTTCACTTCCTGTCTCTATGAAGCCCCTCCTTCTGAAAAGCACACTGTGCTCTGATTGGTCGGCTGGATCAGTGTGTTGTGATTGGTTCGAGCGCTTCGAGTGTGTTTGGGAGTACTGACTAACTCAACCAGGCCCCGCCCCTTTATTCTGCATATGAATTATTATAATGAGGAATATTATGACGTGTTCGTTCCCGGAAGAAACTCAAGACTACACTGGAGGCGTTTCAGGAGTTCAGAAACACTGACACTGATATAGAGGATAACTGGAGCTTTTGCTCATCCAGCAACATTACACACTAAAGAAAGATGAACGTGAAAAAGCATAAGAGGACCTCTTGAACATTACTGTATTTATGACTTATGATATAAATGATGCCTTCGTTTGCTCATATTTATGAACAACTCTCTGCGCTCATACACACGTGTAGATCATGTGCAGGTGTACAGAAACTTGCCTTTGCTGAGATTTTTGCACTTCATTTAATTAGTTGTTTTTTATCCATCATACTTATGAAAAAGTGGTAAAGCACTATAGGCACAAGCTCAGCTGGATTCTGCATGGCAGTGATGACACATTCATATCTGTGAAGATGCCATGCATAATCCAACTGAACATGTCTTTTCAATTCATATTCAATGTTTAATTCCTTGAATTGAGGTGGAAAACGGATTTAACTGCTACCTTAATATTTGTATTTATTTTAAATGTTGTATGTATCCTGAGGCTGGAAGGACACTTCTTTTCTATGTTGAATTTGACTGCTTTAGAACTCTTGATTTTTGTTGTTGCCCATTTTGATTCAAATTTAATCTCAATCATGGAACCAATTCTTCAGTTCTGAATTTTGCACAAACCTGATTAATACAAAAACGAGAAAAGAAAAAAAAAGACCTGCATAAAATCTGCAGCACTTCCTGTATTTTCTCTATAGATTTCCACAGAATTGAAAGGCTGTCATTCATAGCATTCTACAAATGTCCACTCCTGGAGAGACTATTTATTTAAAATAATAATAATATTTTACTTCTAAGATTGTTGTAATCTTGGCAACAAACTAATCTCAATTAAATGTTTAAAACCATTCCTCAGAACTCGGCAGAGAAAATGTGTCAGTCATATTGCACAATGCACATCTTATATTTCATAACGCACATAAGTTAAGGAGGATGATAAAAGACAATAGAACAGAACAGGAATATGACTTTTATTGCGCAATTTCAAAGAGCTGAAGTAAGGTATTGTTGACAGTGGGCATGTTGAGTTATGTAATAATGTGCAGTCAGCTGATTTCATATCCACACAGAAACTCACAATGCTTGGTATATTTATGCAGAGTTATCATATTCCTGAAGTCTATGATGACTGTTGATTGGATTATTTGTGTTAATACTGTATAGATGTTTATTTATTTTCTTAGTTTAAATGAAAGATATTGTTTCGATTTACTGTTAAATTTATATTACATGATTATGTATATGTTGTTTTAAAGCAATATAAGACAACATCTGTGATTGGCCCCTGAAATAAAACTATTCATTTCTTTAAAGAACATCGTGCTGACCCCAGACCTGTGAACGGTAGTAGTGTGCAATGCCTACAAGCGAGAACGGTTTCATCTTCAGCCCCACATGTAGCCGTGTGTCTAACCGTAGGACTGTGTTGAACACATGGACTTCTGGAGTAGGTTTAAAGGTGGCTACTTTTTACTCGAATTCTAATGAGAAAAATGTTAACAAATGCGTATGTATTCTAAGGGCATCATTTCTTTTTTACTCAAAGATGAGCGATGTCCTTTTTGCAAATGTATAGTGTATGTGTCATGCACTAATAATGTTGTTGCTGTATATCCACACTAGATGGCGCTGTATGGCTGGTAATGGGGAGAGCAGAACTGGTACTGGTTTCTTTGGGACTCGCTCTCTCTGCTGCTCTAGTTAAACTGGGTTGTGTGTTCTTGTGGTTTCTCCAGTGATCTGGTGTTTTAATGCTTATTTAGACTGGTGCACACAGATCCTTTCCTCGTCTTGATTAACCAACCCGTGACAACAATTGTTACCAATTAAAATTATGTAATTTTTTCACACCTCATGTTGTTCCAAATTCTATTGATTCTGTCTTTAATGAAACACAACAGGGGATGTTTGCAGAGGGGTTTTGCAAATAAAGTCATGGTTTTATATCTGGGGTATATCAGCTTATCCCTTCAGCTGTTCGAGCTAATCGTGTGTGTGTGTGTGTGTGTGTGTGTGTAAACTATGTTCTCTCTGTTTCTTTTAAATTAAACTACAGTTTAAAGTAATGGTCATGGGAGTACTTGAGAGAGCAACAAATAAATACTGTAAATATTCCTCTGCTCCCACATCCAATTAAACATCCTCTTTTGAATAAACTTGCATTTTGAGGTTGTCTTTATTGTGCACCTCTAAAAACTTAAATCTTAACTTAAAAACTTAAAATGTTGCACTGTTTCCTCATATTGTCCATTTCTGTCTTTACTGTATACTCTGTGAAAGACAAACAATAGTAAATATTTTAAATAGTAAATACTAATGATCTAAATAGCTGGCTAATCGTTAACTTGTCAACATCAGCAGTGTGTTCATATAAAATCCGATGACTTAGGAAGGGCATGTGTGGAGTAAGTATAAGTTCAGATCAAACAAGCTGGGTAGTTTAACCTAAGCAGAGAAAAAGCAGAGTTGGTGTGCATGGTGCCCAGTCAGTCGGCTCCTCTTGGCGTCATAAATCATGCCAAGCGTGCCGCACAAGCCATCTCGATCGCCCCCGGTGGCTGGTCTTAGTATAGGTCATACAGGGTGTCCAATAAAGTGGGCTGATGGGTTCTCTGCTGCTTTGTCTCTGCTTCCATAACCTCGTCCTGCTCTGGTCCTTCTGGTGGAGGGCTCGGGTCTTGTTCTCTGAGCTCGCCAAGCTCTTCAGCTTCCTCTTTTAGCCACAGTTTTTAGTTAGCCACATCCGCCATGTTTGTAGTTTTTAAACACTTTTTACTCTTGTTTGTAGTTCTGAACTGGATCCTCCTCAAAAGTGCAATGGGTTGTGGGTAATATAAGCGGTTATAGTGAGCACGGATCCACACTTCGAAATAGTAGATCATCCGGGGACTTCTGGCATACTATGCTTAATTGGGACACACTTATTCTAATCCCACATTTAGTATAGATGGACATTGGATACAGGGCTAGATTAAGACTGAGACGGGCTAGTAAGTTTGCATGGCTACGTCACACATGTTCCTGCCCACCGCTCACAGCATGGAAATACTATTAAAAATTGGAAAAATATTTTGTATTAAAAACCTTTATACTAACTGTCTTTTTATTAATGCAGTGAATGACAAGTGTCTGTGGTCTCCCAGTTTAGTGTTCAGTGATTCATTTACACCAAAACAAAAGAAAACATGTATGCCTTATCTCCAAAAACATTATGTTTGTCTTAAATTTCATAAGGAACTCAGATAACCTTTGTGTCGACTCGTTTTTCCGTCAGTTCTTTTTGCGTGAATTGGAATGTGTGCAAAGGATTGTGGGAGATTGATACACTTGATGCATCCTTCAAAATCAGCCGAATGAAGGACACGAGATTAAGGATGCCTTCAAAGGTATACTTGCAGCATTACGTCTGAGAAACACCGTTAGAACTGTCTTGGTTGTCGCTTCTGAAAGCCGCTCTCCGTTTGCATGAAGTTAAACAGCTCAGAGTCTCTCCAACGGTTGATGTCGCCAGGAATCGCCAGCTTGCTGTTGAAAATGAAGTGGTGGTGTGAACAGGGCTTTATTTTGTTGTGACACCAGGGATCGTTTATCATCAGTAATATCCGTGTACATACGCCATCCAGGTATACCACAAAATTAATGTTTGCCCATTTCTTTGTTATGCTAAAAAAAGATGCATTATACGGTTTAATGATTTTTTTTTACACGTAACGACGGACTTTAGTCACTGAAATATTTCGGTCACAACACCTGACCAGTAGGCCTGAATATCACAAGCTGTGTTTACTGCCTTAATAATATTTCAAAAGATAGCATTACTTTGTCTAATTTAACATGAGTTGTACTTTCTTGGAACTATATTGTTATACATTTTTTAGATGAGCTTTTTTCTTGACAAAGTCGCCTCTGACTGCTCATTGTGGCTCAAAGAGATTAAAGCAAATTAAGTGATTTAATTACACTGTACAAAATTTACTGTAAAATTGACAGCAATTTACTGGCAAGTTTGGTTGTCAGTAAGTCTGTAAATTTTACAGGATTACTGTAAATCATAAACTACAATTAAACTGTAAAAATACAGCACTCCTGTAAAAGCAGCAAAACAAGAGCAGCTGTGAATTTACAGTTCTTTACTGTAATACTTACATTATGAATTAAAATCTGTGTAAATTCATTTCATTTGAGGAAACCGATTATCTTAAATTGGTCATTTGCCATTTCATATTTGTGATTTTATTTCATTTGAGTCCACTAAAAAAAGTTTTAATTTAAATGAGTTAACAAAACATCACTTTAAAGGTGAACTGTGCAGGTTTTTTACCTTAACTGAACAGTCATTGGAATGGTTATATGACTTTTTTTCGGGTTTAATGGTGGTCGTTTCGCACCCCCCTCGCCTGTGAGCGGAAAAAACCACACTCGCAACTTTGGGGCAACGGGCTATAAACTATTTGTCTATAAATAGACAAATTGTCTATTTCACAAAAAATCGGCTAAAATTCTGTCATTATTGCGCTCCCTCACACTGTTCGAACCCGAATGAAGAAGACGTTGTACAGAATGTCCCGTCTGCTTTGATGGCGTTGATCTACTAGCCTCTTGTATCTGAGAGTCGCCAACACGTTTTTCGACAGTGTTGTCAAATATCTACTCCGAAGCTGTAGGGGGCGCTCTATAGAGACACCTGCGAAATTCCCGAAGCTGCATAGCCCTGCTTTAACTCACTCCTTGCACACAATTGTTAGCTAACAACGGCACACACTGGAAGAACTTATCAAAAAGATAATCAATGCATCAGCAAATACACATGTCTTTAAATAAAGCAACACACAGAATATCATCAGTGTTTCTCTGCTCATTAGGGGTGGACGGATCGATCCTGAAGTATCGATACTTTCGATACTGACTGGTATCGAAAAGGATCGATCCTCACATAAAAATATCGATCCAAGTGAGTGTTTTTTTACCAGTAAGATTTATTAATTTAGCACGCAATTCAGAGCGAAAAATAAGCTTCTAAGTGGAAAAATAACCGAATGTTAGTGGATAATTGTGTAGGATAGAACTATTTCTCCTAGTCATCTGGATACAAGACGAAACCAATCAATCACAGAGAGCGTTCGATGCTGGTGCTTCGCTGAGCTCACAGCCCAGTGCGTTTGGGAAACAAAGCCTTGCTTAGATGACAAAGAAACATTTATTTTTAAATAAATTTGGCAATAAACAAAACCAAAAGTGTACATAACGGTTCAAAATGTTGACGTCAGTAAGATTTTTTTAATGAAATTAATATTTTTATTCAACAAGGATCGATGCATTAAATTGATCAAAAGTGACACTCAAGGGTTTTACACTGTTAATTTTTTTTTACTTCATATAAATGCTTTTCTTTCAACTTTATTCATCAAATAATTCTGCATAAAATGTATCATGGTTTTCACAAAAATATGAAACTGTTTTCAACATTGATAATAATAAGAAAGTTTCCTGAGCAGCAAATCAGCATATTAAAATTCTCATCATGACTGAATTAATGGTGCCGAAAATTCAGCTTTGATCACATGAATAAATTACAGTTTACTATGACGTAAAAAAAAACGATAGCCCATGTTAAATTGTAATATTACAGTTTTTACTGTATTTTTGATCAAATAAATGCAGAAGAGAATTAAAAATCTTACAGACCACACACTTTTGAACAGCAGGCTAGTGTACAATAGTACATTTACTATAATTATGGTAGTTTGGTAAAAGTCACTGACTAATTACAGGCGGGTTGAGCGCATTTATTTAATAAAAAAATATTTAGTAGTCTTGCAAACGTATTCAGATTTAGCATATTAATGATGCATTCAGCTCATAAATCATGACACACTGCTCTAGCACAGGAAAGTGCTACAAGTTCAAGTGCAGGCTTTTAAAATGAAAAAGTATTGGTATTGGTATCGGTATCGGCGATACTGACCCTGTATTTACTTGGTATCGGATCGATACCGAAATTTTCAGTATCGCCCACCCCTACTGCTCATCCTGGACTGACGCTCAGGCTACTCTCCAACACAATGGAGACCCACCAAACTCAACAGAAATAGAAGAATAGACCCTGGTCAAGATCAGCCACTAGATGTTGATCAGGCAGATATCAATGCACAACCATTGACACCTGATTACATTCTTGCTTGGCTTTCACTGCCATAACACATATGTCTTATAAAGACATGGTTATTGCAGCCAAAGAAAAATTTTAGTTAAATAATGCAAGAGTCAAGAGCCCAACTAAAGCAAACACTGATCACGATCATGGTAACTTCAAATTTAATATTTTCAATAAATCATCACCATAAGTCAG
This sequence comes from Phoxinus phoxinus, assembly GCF_949152265.1. Classification (NCBI taxonomy): domain Eukaryota; kingdom Metazoa; phylum Chordata; class Actinopteri; order Cypriniformes; family Leuciscidae; genus Phoxinus; species Phoxinus phoxinus. The sequence goes on along the minus strand of NC_136882.1, from coordinate 4,298,137 downwards.
ATTAATGCAGAAATAAAGCCACTCTGTTAGTAATAAAGCCAGTAGTGAGGCTGGCAATGAGTTGTTGAATCCTCTGCTGAGATCTTCACAGATTGAATGTGTTTTCTCTTCGGTTGATTCCTCTAAGACAGAAGTCAGTAGTTTACAGTAAAATCTCACAGTAAAATTTACTAAGCAAGAAAAAAAAAATTATGTGAATTACTTTATGTGATTTTATGTGTTTTTGCACATACTGATAGTGGAGATCTGTTAGTGTTTAATGTTCTGTTGGGATTTAAAGTGTTTCTGTTGAGTTTTGTGGGTCTCCATTGTGTGGAGAGTAGAGCCTGAGCGTCAGGCCAGGATGAGCAGAGAAACACTGTGTGTTGCTTTATATACAGTCAGTAATTGTGTATTTGCTGATGCATTGAAGTCATTAAACTCATTCATGTGTGTGTTGTTATCTAGTAGGATTTAGTTAACTCATAAAGTCTTTTTCTTAGTGGACTCAAATGAAATAAGCTCACAGTATAACTATTTAATGGCAAATAACCAATTTAATTCAATGCATTATTAATAACAGTAACATACTGTAAATAATACAGTAAAGAACTGTAAATTCACAGCTGCTCTTGTTGTTCTGCTTTTACAGGTGTGCTGTATAATTTTACAGTTTAATTGTAGTTTATGATTTACAGTACTCCTGTAAAATTTACAGGCTTACTGGCAACCAAAATTGCCAGTAAGTTGCTGTAAATTTGACATGTTTTACTTGTTCATCAGGCCAGATGGCAGGAAACGTGCATTTTCTGTAAAGCTGAGTTGAAACAATCTCTGAAAGTGCCAAAGTATGGGGAAAAATATAGAAAATAAGCAATTTCTGATGATAATAATAATACTAAATTGTATTGATATTTTTAATTAATTCTTCATTCACATTAATTATGAAAGACACCTGCAGCAACAGAGACTGGACAAGAGACTCGCTCAAATCTAGATAACTAAGTTGTTCTTTTAATCTATTATTTGATTAAATATCATTTTATATCTCAAGTCAACAAATGAAAACTTAATTACTCATAGCTTGCAGCAGAAAATAGTGCACATGTGATGCTCAGCACATGACATGATTGGGTGTCTGAATGAAAGCCTCTTCTCACCAGTAGAGGGCCAAGTGTGTCCAAACCTGGACGATGACGTCACCGTTTTCTCCAGAGCTTTTTACAACAGGAATGAACCATCACTGAACTTGATTATGGCAATATTTTCTTCTAGATCTGCTGTACAACAGAAACCAACTGTGTCGCGTTATGTTCCTGTTATCTCTGTACAGCTGCTTTAAAATGATCTGTATTGTATTGTAAAAAGTGCCATATACTGTAAATAAAAGTGACTTTATTTGACCTACAATACAACCTTTTTGTGAGAAACTATAAAGCTTTTTATTTAAATGTATCCTTTAAGTTTTTTACAGTCACATTTCTCAATACTTAGGTCATGTTTTCTTCACTCTTCACACAGTTCTCCTGACCAGCGTTTGCTCGGCACAGCAGTTACTGTAATTTCACATTCACATGCACTAAAACTACCAAACACTTCATACGTGTCTCACATCACACTCTTCCAGAACACTAGCAAAGCTTGACAGCCGACACACACACTTTATCACCCACAAAACAACGACCTAAAAACACTAACAACAGGAGCTTTACACAATGTGTTCCTCTGTAAAACAACACCTCTACTGTTTATAATTCACTGCAATATGTGACTGGAATGAATCAGACATGAAGCTTCAATACTTTATATATCTTATGTCTTATAGGAGTAAATCCAAAGTACAAACATCTGTCCACACACATCCACCGATACAGAGACAGGAATCAGTCAAATTGTTTTTATACCATTTAATTTTTAGATTCGAAATATATTTCATTACAATATTACTGTAGAAATGTGGCAAAATGCTACGGTTTTGTATTATGTTATTGTTTTGAACTGAAGTTTAGCAGTTCTGAGATCAGTGTGTGAGCGTGTGCAGATCGGCCTGTAGACACACAGAGTTGTGGCGGTTGTCGTGTCGAAGTGAGAAAATAATTAATGTCATTTGAAAGATGTCGTCATGCATTTTGTGCCAAAGCAATGATAAATGATCCACAGTTTATCCCACACACACTTCTGTTGTGCTCACTGTGTGAAGAGTGAAGAAACAGTGACCTACAGTAAGTATTGAGAAATGTGTCCTAGCGACTGTAAAAAACTGTAAACTCAGAAGAAAGTTCTGTAACACTAACATACGTGTGTTTGTGTGTGTGTGTGTGTGTGTGTGTGTGTGTGTGTGTCTCAACACATTTCCTTTTACAACATTTGAGGCCATATAGGAACTTATTTGGGTAGCAGGTGAGGGTGATATAACATCTATAACATAGAATTTGACTTTTAAATCTTTTATTCCGCAAAAAAATAAAAAATATTGGGAATATAAGTAGCGTACACCTCTACATTTATGGCCCTCCTCATTAGAAAGAGTGTGTTTCTTACAACTGTCTATATGTGTTTTATTATATATTTGAAATTGTTTAAATGTGTGGACTGTTGAATTAATCTTTCATTTACAATATTACTGTTTTAACTGTATATTTGATCAAATAAATGCTATGTTGGTGCTATAATGGTAAAATGTTGCATGTGCCGTGAGAGAGAGGAAGGAGAAAGTGTTGTGTGTGAAGAATGGCGGTCCTATAAACATGTGCAGTGCGTATTAGAAAATCACCTTGATTCTCAAATCCATCATTTACAGTTTTTTACAATCGCTATGACAGTTTTTTCAATACATTTAACAATTTTCCTAAACTCTTAACACACCAACACACCTAAAACACACAATTGGCAAAACGGTTAATTTCATGTTCAAAATCACACATTGTAAACTAAACTCCAAAACTAATTTTCAAAATACAATAATACACTGACACAATACACTATATCTAACAAAACACTGCAAACATGTTTCAAAATCAAATAATTATTCAAAACACACATGTTCTCTTCCAACAGGAACATTTAGTCAATCATAACACAATGACAAAAAAACACCAACATCCGCTGAAATTACAGAAACTGCATTATGTTATGTGTCAGGTCTGGCCTTATACAATAGACAGTATATTGTATTGAATATACATTTTTCTCTACATTTTTGTTTTGTTGAGTTTAGTAAATGCATGCATTTCTTTTCTTTTGCTGCAGAAATTCAATACAAAAAATTAATGATCATCTCAGAGTAGCTTTATGTACAGTTTATGAAAAAAATAGACAGAGACAGAATTGCTGCTGTAAAGACTTTATTTGCAAAAGAACATTACTGCAAGATATACCTCTCCCTTGTCCTGGTCCTTGCCCCACTCCTCTCCCTTGTCCTGGTCCTTGCCCCACTCCTCTCCCTTGTCCTGGTCCTTGCCCCACTCCTCTCCCTTGTCCTGGTCCTTGCCCCACTCCTCTCCCTTGTCCTGGTCCTTGCCCCACTCCTCTCCCTTGTCCTGGTCCTTGCCCCACTCCTCTCCCTTGTCCTGGTCCTTGCCCCACACCTCTCCCTTGTCCTGGTCCTTGCCCCACTCCTCTCCCTTGTCCTGGTCCTTGCCCCACTCCTCTCCCTTGTCCTGGTCCTTGCCCCACTCCTCTCCCTTGTCCTTGCCCCACTCCTCTCCCTTGTCCTGGTCCTTGCCCCACTCCTCTCCCTTGTCCTGGTCCTTGCCCCACTCCTCTCCCTTGTCCTGGTACTTGCCCCACTCCTCTCCCTTGTCCTGGTCCTTGCCCCACTCCTCTCCCTTGTCCTGGTACTTGCCCCACTCCTCTCCCTTGTCCTGGTACTTGCCCCACTCCTCTCCCTTGTCCTGGTCCTTGCCCCACTCCTCTCCCTTGTCCTGGTACTTGCCCCACTCCTCTCCCTTGTCCTGGTCCTTGCCCCACTCCTCTCCCTTGTCCTGGTCCTTGCCCCACTCCTCTCCCTTGTCCTGGTCCTTGCCCCACTCCTCTCCCTTGTCCTGGTACTTGCCCCACTCCTCTCCCTTGTCCTGGTCCTTGCCCCACTCCTCTCCCTTGTCCTTGCCCCACTCCTCTCCCTTGTCCTGGTACTTGTCTTCCTCTCCCCCCGTGCAGGCATTTTTCTTTCTTTCTTTCTTTCTTTCTTTCTTTCTTTCTTTCTTTCTTTCTTTCTTTCTTTCTCTCGCTCTCTTTGTGTTGCTCTATATTGTTCCTCTTCCACACAAGATCAGCCCAAAGAGTCCTCTTTTACATTATAACATATGATCATGCGATTGAAAGAACCTCAACACCCGAGTGTGCTTCTGGATGGGAATCAGCTGTAATTTATATATTTGCATAACTTCAATAAGCTGTTTCTCAGTAGCAATGGAATAAAATACAGGGAATATATTTGTGTTTCAATTCACAATATGAACAGCTGTTCACTTTGACTTTAGCCTATATAAGTTATGTTTCGAACATGATGTTATCTGTTCTGACATACAGTGTGAAAGCATTTGTAAATTTGGCAGTAAAATTACATTGTTTTGGTATTGGTTGAGCTTGTGTGTAAAAGAAGTTCAAGCATTATAAATTTGTGTTAACTTTATGCATTTTGTGTCAAAGCAACAAGAAATGTGTTAATTGTATAGCCTACAAAGACGGATGTTGTGCTAACCGTGTTAAGAGTTTAGGAAACTTGTTAAATGTATTGAAAAAACTGTCATAGCAATTGTAAAAAACTGTAAAGAGCAAACACCTGTATAATAAACCATAACAAGACTTTTCCCCAATACAGTGTTTCCACATCACCATTTTGGTAGACTATCTTCCTAAACCAAATGTCCTTTAGTGGTTTCAGTCATGCAATGTGTTTTTGCACAGAAAGCGTTTCCTCTGTCTTCATCATGAGAACAGCCTTAACACAACCAAACCACATCCACAACATTATGATTGTCAGAGCATCTCGATTTCCTGTCTGGCTTGTGTGTGTGTGTGTGTGTGTGTGTGTGTGTGTGTGTGTGTGTGTGTGTGTGTGTGTGTGTGTGTGTGTGTGTGTGTGTGTGTGTGTGTGTGTGTGTGTGTGTGTGTGTGTGTCGAGATCTGACTCAGAAACCACAAGTGCTGTTCCTCATGTGAAGCAACTATAAAGAGAGGAATGGAGAGTAAAAGCCATTGATTTTAATTGAAAAATATCATCATCAAAACGGTTACAATTAATACATGCGTTTACAATGCACAATTCCAATGTGAACACTATAATACTGCGCAATACAACTGCAAGTTATGCAATTACAAATGGAAATTATGTAAAAGGTCCGTTCTGACAGGACTGTTAATAACTTGTACATTTTGATGTTGACATCCAAGGCTGTGCATGCAGACAAACTATCGGCTATGAGCAAAATTAAGCAAAGCAAAATACAGTAGAACCTAGAATGCATAAAATATGTGTTTACAGGAGATTAAATATGGTTTGTGCCCACTGTGTGATATTTGCAGTGAATTAAGAGCTGCAAAGAGAATAAATCTAAAATCTAATTCATTTACAAACCAAACACTCAAATACATACATGTACATCCATCATGGTCACAACTAACTACCAGTAATAAATTATCATTAAAGAGAAGACATTTCGATGTAGTTTAAGGACATTGTTATTTACTTTCGCATGATTTTGACTGTGTTTTAGGCACGGGTCTGTTCCACATGTACCGGATCTGGGCCGACACTATGTTGATGTCTGGATGCAGACACTCGATGTGAAATGTAAAATCTTGATCCTGAAACACCAGCTGAGAACAACTGCTTTAGGCCTCATCCACACTACTGCGCTTTAGTTGAGAAACGGAGAATTAAAACGAATACGATCTCCGTCCACACCAGCGTTTTAGCTGCGTATTAGAATGGATCTCCGTCCACATTAAAACGACTGAAAACGCGGATCACGTGACCACACCAACACAACAGGCGCATGTAGGCAGTTATAACATTGTAAAATGCAGAATTTACTTGCACAACAGCTGCTAGCAAAGACATCAACGTCAGTAACGCTTGTAATTCGTTATCCATGTTGCAGTCACTAACGTTACGTAGTCCAGGCTGTTTTTGTATGTTTTCTTCCCGGGGACGGGTCATGTGATGGGTGGCTGACGAATCAGGGAAGGATACGCCATGACTGATGACACCCAATCATAGAGCCGAGCGTGAGCCTCTGCGTCATCGTTTCTAAAGTCCGCCATTTTGACCGTCTTCACTAAAACGCCCTCCGGAGATTCAAAAGTCTGGACGGGAGGTGCAAACGTAGCAAAAGGTCTCCGTTTCTAAACGAAAACGCAGTAGTGTGGATGGGGCCTTAGTATCATGTATGTATATTTATCTTGCCTATTGAATTTATTTAGAGTAATATTAATCATATACTACAAAGGAGATAGTCTGGTTAGCAATATCATGAAATGTACGAGTAAATAAACTTGTATCTGAGTTCAAATAGATACCCCTCAGTGACAGCGTGTGTGTGTGTCGCAGGGCCGTGTGAGTAAACAGGGTCAGGAATGATCCGCTTCAGGACACGTGACCTCCGGCACAGGGGTAAGAGGGTTGTTTTCGGCCCACAGACACGCTTTCTTCTTCTTCAGATCACAACTCCTCGTGTGCTCTCTTCTCAACAACAATATTACAACCAACACAAGTAAACAGATCAGAGGAATAGTGATTCCCAGTGCTGGTCCTAACGGGTTTGTCTGTTTTTCAGGATCACCTGACAAAACAAATCAAATGTTAGATTGTTCCTTTTTTTAGAAAAGCAAAATATTAGTTGTTTTGTGTATACATTAGATTTGTAAGTTCATTTTAAAATAAGGTTAGGGTTAATGTTGTCATGATGTCATTTCCTGCAGCTCTAGAGTGATTAGTCAATTACGACTGAAGTGCTTGCCTCGAAATACACGTGTGCCCATAATGTGTGTGTGTGTGTGTGTGTGTGTGTGTGTGTACTTCCGGGGGATCTTGCGTCAACTAAGAAACTGGCATTGTGATGAATGGGAATGAATAGCTCTCTCTAGGTTTATAAGATGTCCGTGGAGTTTGCTGACTTTGCATTGAAAGTGTCTGTGTGTCAGGGGTCAACAAGATGGATGCTGATCCATTAACATCTTCTACTTAGTGTGGATGAAGCGATGTTGACAGAATCATTTAGTGACTAGAGTCCAGTGGAAATTATCAAAAATGGCTCAAATCACTTACAGCAGGGGTTTCCAAACTTTTTTTCTCAGACAAACCCTTAGACATAAAATATTTACTTGGAGTACCCCCGGAGATTTTAATTTCATATTAATAATTTATAGACACATTCACGGTTTTCTAATGACAGCTAACGGACACATGACATGCAAGTAAACAGATAAAATATGTCATGTTTTTTAGTAAGTGTTACATTTTAATTTTAAAATAATATATAAGGCTGAATAGCTTGGCCAAAAAAATACATTGAGATTATTTAGTCAAATATTGCATATTAAACTGTATAAGTCGCTCCGGACTATAAGTCGCTTCGGAGTATAAGTCGCTCCGGACTATAAGTCGCTCCGGACTATAAGTCGCTCCGGAGTATAAGTCGCTCCGGAGTATAAGTCGCTCCGGACTATAAGTCGCTCCGGACTATAAGTCGCTCCGGACTATAAGTCGCTCCGGAGTATAAGTCGCTCCGGACTATAAGTCGCTCCGGAGTATAAGTCGCTCCGGAGTATAAGTCGCTCCGGACTATAAGTCGATCCGGAGTATAAGTCGCTCCGGACTATAAGTCGCTCCGGAGTACAAGTTGCTCCGGACTATAAGTCACTCCGGAGTATAAGTCGCTCCGGACTACAAGTCGATCCGGACTATAAGTCGCTCCGGCTCCGGACTATAAGTCGCTCCGGAGTATAAGTATATATAAAAAGTGTGATATATAGTCCGGAAAATGTGTTATATTGCTTCTACTGCTGCTGAGACTTCCAGGACAGTATAACCAAATAGACATTGTTGTGTAATGTGCGGATGTGTGAATAAAGTGAACCTAATATTGAACCCCACATTGTGTTTCCAAGTGTTAAAGGCACAGCACATTCAGGGAGTTCACGAGAAGCAGCATTTGCTGTGAACTGAGCCGCTCTGAGATGCGGAAGACGCTGTATTATAAGCTGTACGTGTGTAAATGAACACAGTGCCACACTTCACACTATAGCTATACTACAATTTCAGTGTATTACGATTCAATTGAATTATTTGCTATTCATTAATCCACAAACCCTCTGCAGTTAATCTTGCAAACCCTTTTGGGAAACCCTTGCTTAAAGCACCTTTAAAGGAACCATATGTAAGATTGTGGCCAAAACTGGTACTGCAATCACTTTCAAATGACTGTAGAGCGGTGTATCCCCTCCCCCTCCCCCTGACTCGAGGTTGCCAGATAGGCTGCAGGATCCAGCAGGAACGTAGGCTGCTACAAGGAGCTTCCAATGGCAAGTGACAAATCCTTTTTTTATTTCAGACTTTGTCACGACGTATTTCGTAATCATAACGAGGTCTTTTAAGTTTCGTAACGTTAGAATTTTTTTATCCGACTAGAGTTAGGGTAGGTTAGAGCAGACTAGAGCAGAGCTGGCAACCCGGATGCCGAAACACTACTGACTTCGTGATTGGTAGATAGATAAAGGGTGGCGCATCCGGCCAAAACACAACATGACAACATCAACATCAGTTGAGGGCTCAACTGTGTCAGTTGATATAAGTATTTGAAATTAACATGATTTCTTAATGTCTACTGACATATCAGGGCCATTTTATGATTAATTGAAATACATTTCTTACATACGGTTCCTTTAAAATATCTTTAGTATAAAGACATGTTAGTTTAGTTTGTAGATAGTTACCTTCAGTGTGGACATGGACAGAGAGCTCTCCAGATTTATCTGAAACCAATTTCCTCCAGTTGTCAGCAGTTGGAAGCCACTCCTCTACCTGACAGTAGTATTGGCCCACATCAGTGGGGTTGATCTGCAGCACAGTCAGCTTGTAGTGTGTGGCAAGTGGTCGTCCAAACACCAGATGTTTATCACTGATTGGACTGTGTAAGGTACCGTCACGCCTGGCAGTGAATATAGCGACTTGTCCTTCTTCCTCCTGAACCTTGAACCAGGTGACCTCAAAGGCAGACTTATCACTGGACTGAGAGTCAATGACACAGTCAACGGTGAACCCGGCCTGATGATTGGTGATGTTGAGCATTCGGTTCTCCTTCTTAACATGCAGTTTACTTTCTGATTAAATCAAACACAACATCACAGATCAAACAAGAATGAAACAGAATACAGTGACACCATTAAAGACGGTCATATGTTGGTAGCCATTAGCAATGTGAGCAGGGTTTCGTAAGTTATTAATAAGACTACTAGTTGACGAAAACCGGATAAGGTGTAAATGGATGTATTACCTATACTGCGAACCGTGACGTTAGTTGAGCCTGACTGGGCTTGTGCCACTTGTTTCCACTGGCCCTCACAATCAAGCTGGTGCTGCTCAACTCTGCACTGGTAGACTCCACTATCAGCTGTATCTGAGTTTAATACAACCAGATTGAACGTACGAGAAGTAGGTCTAGAGAAGCGTAACCTGTCCTTTTTTTCTGTAAAGTACTGTAGACGACCATTATAAGAGTATGACAATAAAGATATCCAGCTAGTAGATTCCAGGCTAGTAAACACCCATTTGAGAGTGTAGTGACGTGTAGGATCCTCTTTTTCTACATGCACTGAGCATGCAAGCTCAAACTGCTCTCCTTCTTTGATGAAAAGATCCTTTTCAGTCCTGTCCATGGTAAAGCTGTCTGTTGTTTTGTTCTCCGCAGTGTCCACATGGACGGATAGCTCTCCAGACTTGTCTTCGCCGATCCTTCTCCACTTGTTCGCAGCTGTCTGAATCCATTCAGCAACCTGACAATAGTAAAGGCCAGTATCAGTGGGGTTGATGTTTGGCACAGTCAGCTTATAGTGCATGGCACTTGGGCGTCTAAACACCAGATCTTTATCATCGACTGCACTGTGTAAGGTCCCGTCACGGCTGGCATTGAAGATGATGATGGGTCGGTCGTTTCTCTGACCCCTGGACCAAGTCACCTCAAACACAGATACATCACTGGACCGTGAGTCAATGGTGCAGTCAACGGTGACCCCCTCTTGCAGATTGGTGATGTTGAGGCTTTGGTCCTCCTTGTGCACATGCAGATTGTTCTCTGATTTAATTTAAGAATAGAAAAATCAGCGTAAATGATCTTTTAAATAAATTTTTGTATGATTTCAGAACTCTAAATTAAAAAAATATAGAATACTCACCTATAAGAAGAACACTAACATTTGTGTAACCTGACTTGTCGCTTGCCTTAGATGACCATTGACCTTTACAGTCCAGCTGGTACTGCTGAACGTGACAGTGGTAGCGCCCCCTGTCTTCCTGGATGGCTCTATGTATAGCCAATTGAAAGACACCCACTGCTGGGCTGGAGAAGTGGAGGCGTCCCTCAAACTCTTCATAGCTGTTGAATATCAGACTGCCATCATAACTATAGGTCAGAAGTGGAAGTGTGGACTGATCTCGGTTATACAGCCAGGAGAGGGAATAGCGAAGTGTGGAATCAGACCCAATACCATCCACTGAGCAACTCAACACCAGTTGCTCTCCCTCTTCAACCTCCAGCTGAGTGTTATCTTTATTCATTCTGAAATCACTGGCTGAAACATAAAAGACAAGTACAACATCAGTAAGTGGGTTATGATATGAGGTCTTTTTTTGTCTGAATTTCTTAATTTATTCATAATTTCTATAAATCCATAAATGCAACGATTTGAATAAATCTCTTCTGTGATGTTTTAATTTCTGAATTAAAAGCCATTTTGATATTTTTGGTGGCATAAAGTAAAAAATGTGGTAAAAGCTTAATCCAAAGCACTTTCATGGCAATTTGTAACTATTTAATGTTTGAGTGAATTGGTGTCTAATTCGTATGAATTTGTTTGATCTCATTCGTACATTTTCGTACAAAATACTGATGATTAGGATTAGGGATGTGGTTAGGGGTGAACCTTCATGCTTACTTAAAAAAAAAGAAAATGAGACATTTATTCACAACTTACATTGTACAACACCTTTGTTCATATGAAATCGCAACATTGTTAAAGTCGGCATGAAATCAAAATTGACCCTATTTACTTTGTTAGCGGATATTACTAGACCTTGTGGTGAACAATTAATCCGTGGAAGTTAATACACAGAAAAAAATTGTTTGCCGTGGTTATCTTAATCAAAGTCTGAAAAGTTACTTCCGCTCTGGAATTGTTCTTTTTCTGATGACGTAGGCTTGACGGCTTGGGTTGTTTAAACGCTTAACCACTCCCTCAAACCGTTACTCTGCTATGGGCGAGAGATGGAGAGGAGGAGCGCTGAAGTAAAACCCGGCCCTCTGTTCAATATTCCCTTTCACTCGGAAATACATCACAACACTGGAGAAAAGTCGTTTGCAACTTCCGGTTCACACAGACTTTAAATAATAGTAATGTTTTCTCATTAGATCGGCTTGCCTGAATCTCATTATATCATATGGATAAAAAGGTCTTATAAAAAATATACAGTATATTGTATTATTTCTTAGAAAAAAGTAGTTTTGTTAAAATATTGGAAACACATTTTAAACTAGACTTTTATTTGAACCAAGTAAAGAATAGGTTTTTTAATCATTAAAAACGTACTTGTGTGAAGTATATTGCAGTTCAGTGAAAAGACCATTGCAATGAAGTGTGTGTGTGTGTGCGTGTGCGTGTGCGTGTGCGTGTGTGTGTGTGTGTGTGTGTAGGGTTGCCAACTTTGGGACTTAGGCTGGAGTGAGACTGTACTTATAGTATTAACGCTGATTTATGCACACACACAAAAAAACGAATAGAATGGAAACGATTTTTCAAAATGTACAATTAATCTATTGATTGCACTATAAAAAAATAAAGATTGAGGTGATTAAATAACAAACATTTAAAACAACAACATCAAAACAATAAGAAATCTCAACACAAAGGGACACATAATAGTTACTCCGCCACCCCAGAAAACCACAACACACAAGCTTCACACATTAGGCCTGGTGTATGGCAGTGGCAGTTGGCCTCTTCACTACTGCAGGAGCTCGTATGTGAAGCAGGGTTCAAAGCTATTGCGTTCATTGCGTCTGTCACGTGACAAACGAACGAAAGACTCGGAAGGTAAAGTAATTTTTTATGTTCCTTGTAAATTATTTTTGACTGCATTATAATGATTTCTTAATTCAGAATATGATAAAGACTGCATAGGTGGATGTGTTCGAGGAATTTGGCTGTCAAAAGTATAACATTTAAGTCCCTTAAATGAACGAAATAACTCGAAATTTTAATGAACCAGATCGAACAAGCGAGTCAGTAAAATGATCCGAACTTCCCATCACCCTTCAAGTGACAGTTTGTTCCTGACCTGGTGTCAGTCTTGTTTAGGCCAATAACTGAAGGTTCGCTCAGCATCCGCATTTGAGTGTGGCAGGCTCAACACAATCTGGGCAACCTTTGATAATTTGGGGGAAAAAGCCACCTGCCTGATTTGCCAAAACGTAATTTGTACCATGAGCCTATTTTTATTGAGCAATTAGCTAGCCCACATAAGGCACGTCAGACACCGTTTGCAACTATAGTTGAAGTCTGTACTTTCGGCACACAGACTGATTAGGCAAGGCTACGTCTGTAGTGACAAGGCACACCATTTTATTATCTGCTTACCTTGATTGTCATCCAAACTTTCAAACGTGCATCAGTGTGTTCTCCGACTCCGAACCTATGCTCTGAACTCTCACACGCAACTGACGTATCAGGCGCAAGGATTTCAGCGAATTACCGATCAGAGAATACTGCAGTAGGCAGATGGGTTTCACTTTATTTGGATGGTCCCTTTAACACATTCTGTTGTCTATAAGTAAAATTGCCCCTTCATGTCTACTAACTATCATTAGAGTGTCAGTAGAGCATTAGTAGACTGGTAGGGTTAGGGTTAGAATAAGTTGACATGCAGTTGCAAAGTTACTTATAGTCTGTAGAGTGTCTGTTGGAGGAGCATCACAATAAAGAGTTTGCAGATATTAAGCAGACACTCTACTAATCCTCTAATGAGAGTTAGTTGACATGTATTTGCACAGTTACTTATAGTTAACAGAATGTTCAAAAGGGACCATCCAAATAAAGTGTTACCGGCAGATGTTACAGCTGTGGGCTCAGCTAAACTCCTCTCCTGTCAATAATATGGCAGCTGTGGTCTCATCAACAGAAAATGAACGGATTGAGAGGGGAGAAAAATGGATTTTGGCGTGATAAGAGCGTGAGATTGATGCTGAAAGCGTGAATGTCACGCCAGATGCGTGAGAGTTGGCAACCCTGGTGTGTGTGTGTGTGTGTTTGTGTGTTTTCTTCACCTTTCTCGTTGACAACAAGCTCTGTGGAACCAGTCATTTTCTTTAGGGAATACCAGTCACCAATAGGATCCTGAAGCCACTCTTCCACCTCACAGCGATACTGTCCACTGTCAGATGTTCGGGCCTGATGGACAGTCAGCAGGAAGGTCTGTTTCTGTCTTACTTCCATGCGGATTCTCTGGTTCATCTCTAGTCCAGCTGCTGGGCCAAACTTGACAACAGCATCTAGGTCCATAGTTAAGAGCGTCTGGGACCCAATCATCCATGCAATCGTGAAACGAGAAGTATTTGTAGTTGTCGTCAGGACTGAGCATTCAATCTTAACATCAGTGTTGACAGTGGTTTCCAGACGAGACTTGAGTTTGGACAGGCTCATCTTGCTGACTGTTGGTAAACATTACAAAGTTAGGAGAATAGAGAGAGACAGAAATATTAATTAAATTGCTGAATCCACAGTTATCTAAATGCTTTATAAAAGCAGTTGGATATTTTATTTTGCCGCTCTGGGAAAGGATATGTACAAATGTTCTGTTATTTAATTTACATGCTTGAAACACACACACACACACACACACAATGTTGGCATATGTGGTCACGTGTTTATTCTGTCTGAGCCATGGTTAAGTTTCCAGTTCTCCTTTTCAATTGATATCTCTCATTTTTAATTTGTCTTCTCATTGTGAAAAGCTTTATGTCCTGAAGTGACAACATAAAATACAGTTTAAAACATTTTATAAAGTATATAATCTTAATATAGTCCCAGGTTCAGGAAGCTGTCGTCTGTAAAAAGCGCTGTACACAAGCTAACTTTTGTGTTTTACTGCTCAGGAACAGCGTTACAAATAAATCTTAACAACTAATTCCTAATTTCATCCAATTTCTGTAGGCCAAGGAACAGGGTTTTGCTTTCGCATGGAAAAACAGCGTCTCCAAGACATCGTGACAACACTACAATTCACTAAATCCTCATCTTCTTTCTTTGTGTATGCCTTTGGGTGGGCATTATGCTAATGTTGTGAAATAGCTGTTTGCAGAAATAATATCTGGACGGTGTAATATCAAGGTGTTTTAGGAAGGTCTGTGTAACAGGTGGCTGCTCCTTCTGTCTCCTTCCTGAATACTAATAGTCTTTAATCCAACAATGAAAGCCATACAAAGGAAACAACTTCTTAATACTGACAAGATCGGACAAAGAACTGAACAAAACAGGGAGTACTTATCCCAGAACTAAACGAGGGAACTAACAAGTTAATTAACAGAACAGGTGACCGGAATCATTAATCAGACACACTGGGAAACTAGGTCAAGTGACATGCACAGGGAAAATAGAACAAAAACACAGAACAGAAGATAACCCTGAAAGTACACCCCTCTCTGGAAATGTGTGTCCTCACGCCGTACAAGGTCCAACTGAGAAGGGAGGGCGGGGGCTTTGGAGGAGGACGTGGAAGAGGAAAGGGACCATAACGGTCAGAAACATTCCATGGGGGAGTGGAGGGAAGGAGGACCCAGGGGGACCCAGGAGCAGGAGAAGCCATACAGGGACCCAGGCCACAGCCAGCACTGTGGTCAAAGGTGGGGTCGCAGGAGGAAGGAGCCATGGTGGAGGCCTGGGAGCAGGGAGCAGGGTTGCGATCTCCTGCAAAGAGCCAGGATGACACCACAAGTCTGGAAGGCCAAGGTGGAGCTTTGGAGCTCGGTCTTGGAATCGAGGCAGAGGCCCAAAATACTGCAGTGGAGTCGGAAGGGCAGAGGACAATGGTGGCACCGGAGCCCGGTGGAGCCAAAGGCATCGAGGGTGGAGGCACAGCCAGAAGACAGGAATCCAGTGGTGGAACCAGGGTGATGCCTGACCAGGGCGGAGGCAGGGGGACGAGGGAGCCCGGTGAAACTGGTGGGATGAAGGACCATGGTGGAGCTGAGGGAGCATTGAGCCAATGCGAAGCCGATAGATCGGAGGACCAGGGTGGAGTCCGGGGCTCTGTGGCTGGAGGCAGAGAAGGTGTATACTCACACTGAGGCAGAGCTGGGTGCTGGAAGACCCAAAGGCATTGTAGCAATCTCGCACACCTGGTCAAGGCAAGGCAAGGCAAGGCAAGTTTATTTATATAGCACATTTCATACACAGTGGTAATTCAAAGTGCTTTACATAGAAGAAATAAAAATACAAATAATTACATAGATAATAAAAGAAATAAGAATAATTAAAACAGTTTAGAAAATAAAATACAGTGCAAACAGTCGGACGAACAGTGGCACAGTGCTCATTCAGTAAATGCAAAGCTAAACAGTGGTAATTTAAAGTGCCTTACATAGAAGAAATTAAAATAATCAAAAGAAATAAGAATAATTAAAACCGTGTCTGAGATGGAAGTGATTGAGCAGGTTTGCGGTGCCACTGGACCTACAATCCAGGGACGTCCTCTGCTCATGTCGTCAGACATGTCGGTCAGACATGTCCATGGGCTCAGCCCCCGGGGAAAGGTGTGGCTCAGCTTGATGTCCTGGCTCGTTGTGCACGGCAGGCTCTGGCTCCATGTCTGCGGTGAAGTTTTTCTGTAGCTCCATCAGGCAGGGTGAAGGCTGACTAGGCTCAGGGTCGGGGTCACTTTTTGTACAGTCTTTCTCTGTTGGGAACTTGTTTGACTGATAAGACCTATTCTGGATGTGCACACTTTGGGACAGTAAAGTAGAGGTCTACTACCCAACCTGAGCCAGATGGGTCCAGACGAACTAGCGGGTTTTGAGTTGGGTTTGGGTTAATGTCTCATTAATATCTTAGGGTACAGGTCGGGTTTGGGTTTGTAATTAAGAAAAACTATGTATATCTACCACGCTCTTTTGGTCACAACAGAGCAGACGGCACTCAAACCTAAACTATGTGTGTGATAAGGCAAACAATTACTGAGGGAAAACATATTGGGCTACAGTGCAAAATGATGCAGGGAAAGCTGCACTGCAACTAATTCTACCAAATTGGTTTGTAGCTAATTGCCAGCTGTTCTGTCCTCGGCTCTGGATTCGAGTTCTGCCACAGGAAAATCAACGTACTTAAGACATTTTTTGATACAGTCCTTGTAACGCTTTTTGGGCAACCTTGACTCCTGTGATCTTAAGTCAGCACTTTGTAGAGAATCTGACATGGATATGGGAACTTCCATAACATGTATAACATGGCCTGTCCAACAAACATGATCATGGCCTCGACACTGATCATTGTCCAAAACTCTGTCCTGCCATTTGATGCTGATGATTGATCATGGAGACCTCGGATGGAATTTTTCAAGCTGTTTCAGGTGCTTTCAGTACAGTGTCCAGGTTTCACAGCCATAGAAAAGACTAGTGAGCATGAACAACCTGTATATCCCGATCTGATCAAGCTGGTTAACAGCTTGCTCTTGTGGGTCTGTACTCTTGTATGCACACAACTGAGGGATTGGCTGGCTTTTATGATGCATGAAGAAATCTCCTTGTCTAGCGAGTCATCAGAAGTGATAATGCTTTGTTACTTCTATGGTCACTATGTGGAGGGGCTCTAGAGCCAGTAGCAGGCTAAAATAAGACCTCAGTGAGGCCTGATAAGACAGCCACTGATGGTGAGGCCAAAGAGATGTGCAACTTCTGTTCATAACGACTTGATCCAACACTGAGTGTGCCATAAGGGCACAGTCATCAGCAAACAGGATCAGTATCAGTTGTTCGATCGATTTGGTATTCAGTCTCCGGAGATCAAAAAGGGACCCATCCAATCTATATCACAGGTACAGTCCTCTCTCGAGTCCTTATAGAGAATGTGCCAGGAAGCAGGTAAAGAACAGGTTGAAAAGGATGGGAGTAAGCACACATTCTTGTCACATCCCATATGAAATGTCAAATGAAAGTGAAGCATCTCCATTGGAGAGGACAAGCCCATCATCCTGTGGTGAAAGAGGCAGATCAGGTTTGTAAAATTTCTGCGGCATCCAAACTTTACAAGAATGGTCCACAGGGCTTCTCTTTTTACAGGGTCAAAAGCCTTTGTAAGGTCGATGAAAACGGCATAGAAATTCATATGCTGCTTGATGCATTTTTCCTGAACCTGCCTGACTGTGAAGACCATATAAATGGTGCCATGGCCATGTCTGAATCCTCACTGAGTCTCTGGCAAGGACTTCTCTGAGATGGCCTATTCAGAATTCTTGCAATGATCTTTCCAGTAATTGACAGAAGTGAGATGCCTCTGTACTTGCCATAGTGTGCTTTCCTGCCCTTATTCTTAAAGATGGTTACCAATGTGGCCTCTTTGAATATTTGTGGCATGATTTCCTCATCCCAGATGTTGGTCAAGATGCATAGGAATGCGCAGAGCATTTCCAGGCTTGCCACTTTGAAAATCTCAGCAGGGATGCCATGCTTACTGGCCGCTTTACAACTGCTAGTCTGATTTATTGCCTAGTTTACCTCCCCCAGGGTTGGGAGCAGGTCAGTGTCTTTCAGTGTAGGTGTCACAGAGCTGCACTCTGTTCCCCTTGTCAGCCCTTTCTAGAAACACATGAACACATACTTGGGTTTTTAAAAGACACTTTATTTACCTTGATGTACCAGCGAAGGGAGAGATGGATTACACCCACACCCACACAAACATGCACCTACAACGAGACTGTTGTGTCTCAGACTGGCCACTTGAGCACTAGCCCAGTGGACATTTGGGCGTTTCGCGGGCCATTGACGTGTCACCTGGGTCAGCATGCATGGTGGCGGCCATCTTGATTTTAGTAAAAGACCGGAATGGACTTTTGTTGTGCTTTTTGTACCTGTACTGTGTTGCATCATGGGAGTGGGAGATACCAAGTATGGTGGGTAAGGGGTGGAATTGTGTTGAAGTTATTTATGTATAATTATTGTAGATTGATATAATTATATTTATACTTTCTATAATTATTGTTGAACTGAAGTTTGTGCTGTGTTATTTAAATTTGTGTGTTGAAGGAAATGGGGTTACTTGATCTTTAACACATGTTTATGGTATTTAATACTTCCCCATTTTATGATTGAGAAATGGTTGTACCCATGTGTATAAATGCTCACCTAAGGAAGTGGTCAGGAAGTCTATGACTGGTGGTAGTGAGTGCAGTATCTGCTGAGTACTCTGATTGAATTGTGTTATCTGATCCAAGGTGATTGTTTTTGTAGATTGAAGTCTTTTTTTTTTTTTTTTTTTTTTTTTTTTTTTTATGTTTCATGTTTTTGGCACCTGTGAGCACCTTGCACTTTCCTGGCTTGGGAGAACGGAGAATAAACTGAAAACTGGCATTTAACGTCCTCCATGTGTTGATTTGAAGAACTCCCACCATGCATGCTGACCCAGGTGACACGTCAACGGCCCGTGAAACGCCCAAATGTCCACTGGGCTAGTGCTCATGTGGCCAGTCTGAGACACAACAGTCTCGTTGTAGGTGCATATTTGTGTGGGTGTGGGTGTAATCCATCTCTCCCTTCGCTGGTACATCAAGGTAAATAAAGTGTCTTTTAAAAACCCAAGTATGTGTTCATGTATTTCTAAAAAGGGCTAACAAGGGGAACAGAGGGCAGCTCTGTGACAGTAGGCTTCTGTGGGATGGAATCCAAAGCTGAGGGGTCAATTTTATCAGGTAAATCAGATAAATGTTCCATGACGTGGCGTGATGCTTTGTCTTGAAGGGCCGTAGACTGCCTTCAGCGCACTGAAGAATTTCTTGAAATTGCTTGCAAAACGTCGTGCATTGCACGCAGCTCTTTCTGGGTCTTGTTCTGTAGGTGTTTGAAGCTGTCTTTCTTCACTATGGAGCTGTGGACGTTTTTCCACTCAATAAATGCCTTGTGTTTTTCTTCCAACACTCGTTAGTGTGGACATGAGGATGGAGTCAAGGTTTTCATAGAACACTTCCTTTGCTTCTTTTCTGCTGGCCGATGTAGGGGTGCAAGCGCTGATGACTGTGATGTACCTAGTACTGGTCAATGTAAAGGGAAGCTTCATTAGCTGCCCGCTGGAAAATCAGGCAGCAGGTGGAGGAACTTGGTCTGAATGGAAAAGCCAACCCCACGGAGTCTACCCTTGTTCTCCGTCTACCCCTTCCAGAAGAAAGTATAGACTCCCTCTGGTTCGCTGATGGATCCTTACTCCTCAATACAATCACAGCAGGGCTTGAACAGAGGTAATTGAAGAAGCGGGAATATGAGGAATATCTGCACAATACCTGCACGAGTAAGATATTTAGTTGGGAAGCTGTTGCGCTGAAGCAACCCCACCCTCTTGGCCACTGAAGTCCAGTGGCACGACAAGCTTTACGGCTGGTAATTTCTTTGGTTGCAGTAAATGGCCAGGCGTTCTTCAGTACTCCAGCCTGTCCTATGCACTCCACAGTGCAATGCTTCACTACCTTCCTGACCATTGAACCATAGTGGTTTAATTTGCCTGTTCGGTTTAGACTTTACATGCAACTATCCCTAAATCTAACCCTACCCTAAATTAATGGTAAGTAAATATCGTCAATTAACATTACCAAATACATATTTGTGTAATTATAAAAGAATGTGTGACCAGGTTGGGACATGGGTAGGGTTAGAAGAAGGGGTAGGTATAAAAGCAGTTTAATGGTTGTTTTAAGGTCAACAGTGTGATTACATGTGTAATTATGTGCAGATACTTTAAATATTAGTACAATGTAACATTTTGTATGTACATTGTGGCGAGCAGGACGAGGTCGAGGGCCGTGGGAGGACGGCGCGAGGCCGGTGGCGTGATTATAATGAGCGACACCTGCGCGACGCACCGGTCTCGTATCTCTCACGTTCCTCGACCTTGTCCTGCTCGCCACATACATATTTTATATATGTACATAGTAGTTATTGACACCTTATGTAACATCAGACTAAACAACTTATATTTGTCTACACAACTAATTAAAAAAAATTAGCATAGGCCTTAAAATCAAAAGATATGAGAGTATAAAGACTAATGTATGTTCAAATGTTTGATGTAGAATGTACCTTATTAATACAATTATAGAAAAATTAAAAATAAAAAGCTGTATTTACCAGGTTTATGTACAGTCACCGCCAACAGGTTGGAGTTCTTCATGGCTTTCTGTACATACTTTTGATAGGCATCAACTTGGCACTGGTACTGTCCTTCTTGTGGCTTGCTGGCTTGTGGCACTATGAGCAAATAATGTGTGGCTGACGGCTGTGTCTGGATGGACAGCTGATAGTTTCTCTGATCTGCTCCCCAGGCGATTTCTCCAGTGTGGCGTATGGATAAAATATTCCTCTGTACAGTTGAATTGGGCGGCTGAAACATCCAGCGTACAGCCAGAGACACTTTAGGCCCTTTGATTATACATAATAATTCTACTGAAGAATTTATAGGCACATTTGTTGTACGGCTTATCAAGGTCACCTTCATTAGAGATTCTGAAAAGAAATTTCTGCAATAATTATTCATACTCTGGTATCAGAAACATGCAGTAGAAATATTATTAATGACAAAGAATTTATGTCAGCATATCTAGACAGTTTCTCTGATCCTGAGAATAATGTGTGATTATATAACAGTCTTACCAACAGAATTAACTAAAATGGCTTTTTGCTGAAACTTTGCGTTGGCTTTCGTCATCTCTCCATTGCTCTGTACGGTCCATTCAGACACAATGCACTTGTATTCGCCTCTGTCAGATGTTGCAGATGCACCGATCTCCAGGGTAAAGTTTCCAGCTGGAGAATGGAGTGTTTGAACATGTCTGCTCTGATACTTTGTCCCAATATCTTTCATCACTCCCTCATGGGTCAGACTAATGACATCACTGAAGGAATCCCCTGAGTCTCTCTTGTGTTGCCATGACACTGATAAAGGACCTTTGAATCCCGACACCGAGCAGGTGACCTGTAGTGTATCTCCCTCAGTCACAGCATCCTCCACCACCATGACCAGCGTCAGATCACTCTCTGACCAGACAGGACAATAAACAGGCAATGTCAGTGTTTTGTAATACAATAAAATAATTGAATAACATTTTTATTATATGTGTATTTTTTTTGTATTTGGTATAAATAATAATTATATTTAGATATTCAGGATGTTCTTCACTAAAAGAAAATTTACACAATTTGATCTTGGAAATGACCAAAACACCTAAGCAACTGAATTGCAACACAAAGAGGAGAAACATTGTAGCATTATTTACCTTTGGCCGTGATGCTCACAGTCTCTGGACTGGACAGTTGTTTTTGTATTTTTCTGAAGGTGCCATCATCATTCATGTCTTCCTGCCATACTTCACACTGGTATTGGCCCTGGTCTTCAGCCCTAGCCGAACGGATGGTCAGCAAGTAGTCCGTGCGACTGCTTTTCACTGCTCTCATCTCCGCTGCATTCTCTCTCTCTTTATAACTGTCAAACACGGTGAGCATCCCAGAAGATCCAATCTGAGCCACGCTCTTCTGGTTCTTCAGCCAGGTCACAGAAAAGAAATGACCAGGAAGACTCTGTGCCTTCACACTGCAGTGGATGTCCAGGGCATCTCCCACCTGTAGGGGCCCGGTTGAGGCCTTCATGTAGACACTGAACGAACCTGCCTCAGGGGCCACTTATGAAACACAGGAAACAGCATGAGCAATTGTACTGTAAATTATTGACAGCAGAGAGCATAAAATTAATGAAATTTAAGAGACATTTAGAAAAATGTGTAGATAAATCAACCGTTTAAGTGCATTTTTTGTTACTTTCGTACGCTAAATTCTGTTGGGTCACTAGGTTTAAAGACTGGGTCCTGAAGCAAAACCAGTTGAGAAACTCTGGTTTAAATTACAAAATATCAATCTTACCAACTTGTTTGACCTCCACGTTGCATGGTGTGCTGGTTTTGTGGGCAATCTGTGTCCAGGAACGGTCTGGGTCTTGGATCCACTCAATGGCTTTGCAGTAGATGTTCCCCTGGTCTGACTGCTGCACTTGCAACATCTTCAGTCTGAAGGTTGTGTCCTCCACCTTATCCATGCTGATAAGACCTGCGCGGTAGCGATCCTCAAATCCAGCTCCTGGCTTTACAGTCAGATCTTTGTCCAGAGTGATGATTGGTCGGTGGTTCTCATCCGCTTCACTGTGGAGAAACCAGCTGACCGACAGATGAGTGTGCTGATAAGTTTCGCTGGAGACCTGGCACTCAAGCTGAAGAAGATCACCTTCAGACAAACTCTGAGAGGAAGAGCCAGAGTACGATGCCTTCAGGGTGTCCTCAATCACTGTGGATTTTGGCATTGAAAACATTAGTAACAACGATTTATCGACCAATATGTGTTTTTCAGTGGCAATACCAATATCTAGAGACTAACTGACGGCTGATATAATAGTCATTTAAATAAATATATGTACAACTTCAGCTTATAGCTGATAATCTTCTGTTCGGATGAATGGAAATGTCAATGGATGCTAGTTTAATTTCTCTAGATATAGATCTGCCAATGAAATATCAATAATCTCAAAATGGACAAATCATCTGATTAATCACCAAAACACTCAAGATAAAGAAATATCTTACCATTAAGTTTTGTTTTTGCTTCATAACTTCCGAAATATGCGCCATCTGTGTTCGGGGTTTGACAGAAGATATCACCCTCATCCCCTTTAAGCAAATGTTTGATCCTCAAGAGAACTGAAGATCCTGACAACCTCTCAATCTCAATATCTTTTTCCCTTACTCTATTGGAGAACATTGCGTAGGGAAAGTCCTGCTCTTTAGTACTGATGATATTTATATCCACGTTTGATTTCTTGACCTTAAATTCAAAATCCTGCTGAGATGAGCCTTTAAATCCACTAACAGTACAGGATATTGAGATGGGATATCCTTGCACTCTATACAGAGGACCTCCCTGGATCTGGACCTCACGCTGACCGTAGCACAGATCTGTGTGGAGAGATGCATTAGACAGGAATATCTTAAATATTTCATTTACTTCATTTACTCTCCCCAGTGTTGTTCCAAACATGTATGACTAACTTTCATTAGGGGTTTTTTTCATTTACACTGCTCTTTTCCATACAACAAAGTGAATGGGGGCTAGGGATGTCAAGCTCCAAAAACGACAAAATAGCAACAAAAATTATCCTAAAAGTGATCCATGCACTATACATCCTATAAGTCAACTGAACCCATATGATAGATTTGTGTGACAGCATTAGCTCTCTTATCTTTTCACACAGCAACACTGAATATGTAGAAGTGCAAAATAAGATTTAAGAACGTCAGCAGAGTGATTTTAACTGAGTAAATAGAGTAAATAACACTTAAATAGCACAAAGCTATTGTTTAGATTCAGAAGATTTTGAATGTATATCGTATAAAGCGGTGTAACTTTATTGTTTCGTAGTTTGGGTAATGGGTACTAGGTTGTTTCCTAGAATGGGTAGGTTTAAGGGTGGGTTAATGTGTAAGATACAGGTCAACAGTGTAATTATTGATGTATATATAGATAATAATTACAGCTGTAAATACATTCAGATATTTATATAAACATAAGTACCATGTAAAAACAATATATGTATACAATAAGTGCATTGCATCAAATTATTAATTCAAATTTTAGTACATAGTAGTCACCTAATACAGCGTCCAAGTGGGACCAAATTATAAATGCAGTCTATATATTTGTAATCTTTAAACTATAATGAAATGATATTCAGTCTTACCCCCCTGCAGGAGTCCTGTGAGAAACAGCAACAGCCAAAAGTCCACCATCCTGAATCTGATCGATCCTTTTGCTTTCTCTCTCATCTCCACAGTACAACTTCATCCAGGTTTGAGCAAGAGAACCTAAACCTGATATATGTTCTCTGACGCAAGTGACTGTGGCTCATCAGATAAAAAGGAGGAAGCTATTGCACTGAATATTGGTTTCCTGTTGTCTCGCACCGCTCTTCACACTTGCTTCATTTCCCCCAAGTTTTCGTCATTACACAAGTGAACAGTGCTTTATAACAGACCTGCAGTCTATATGGAGCATGACTGATATCATACACTGACTGAAGATCTGCAGTTTTGTGCTATTTCACCAAGTGGTGCATAGAGAGGAGAGTCAAACTTGTCAGTGAAAATTACTTACTATAAAATGACTTACCTTACCACTATGTTGTCATTTGGTTATTACTGCGATTGTTTCATGTGAGGTACAGGATGCTGGGAGAGAGGGACTGAAATTATCTGGCCAATGACAACCTGACTGCCCAAAGGAAACAGTAGGAAAGGAAATGCGCAAAAATCGTCATACTTGTATAACACCTTCACGGGGCCGGGCTGCGGCATAGGCGGAATTGGCAAATGCTGGGGACGCCACTCATCTATAGCGGCACCAAAATGAGTGAAACTATTTTTTTAGACAGGGTGCTGGAAAGGGCAGTGGTTGTGGCACTTTCCATAGGTGATCACAATACATCAGTTCTACCAGAAAGACTCGGGAGAATAAATACTGTGACAATTAACATTTATTAAGAGCCCAGCAAGCAATCAAGTTATTTGGCGTAGGCCCCGTCCGTAGCTTGCAATCCTAGGGTTCGGACTCTGCATATCCTGCCTGAAGACGAAGGCAGGGGCGCAACCGACCCCCTGCGAAGTAAAGGAAGGGGCCATCTGGTGGTGGTGGGGTGGATGGAGGAGAAAGACATCTTGGTGTTATGTGGAGGATGGAGAGTCTTGGTGGTGTTGGGGGGGATGAAGGGAAGGACCCGTCTTGGTGGTGTTGGGGGGGATGAAGGGAAGGACCCGTCTTGGAGGTGGTGGGGAGGGTGGAGGTGAATGGAGCGACAGCATCTGCGAACTCAGACGTGTGTAAGTACCAACCTTTTATACCAAAAGTATTAGGATATGATTGGATAGATGAGAAGGTAACAATTGAATCTTCCCGGCAGAACTCACGCTAGAGCTTCATTTCAGTCCGACGTAACGTTGAACGTGGCTGACTGATAGGGAGCGTCTAGGTTACTAATGTAACCCCTGTTCCTTGAAGGGGTGAACTGAGACATTACGTCCCGTTGCCACAACTCCTGTACCTCCGCTGAAATTGCCTGGACCCAATATATTTTCAGTCCGACATAACATCTCTGTTCCCTCCCAAAGTCTCCCGTTGCCACTGGTGTTGTACAGCTCCAAGTCTCCTGTCACTTGTTTTTCTTAGCTTGTTGCTGAAAATGTTGCTTTTTTAAAATTAAACTTACCCACATTCATGTGTTGATAAAAAAAGAATGCATTAAGCTAGCTTCTTTTTTTTTTAAGTAGAGGCTCTGTTCTTTCTTTTGATATATTGCATGTTCAGATATTCATATTATTCTGGGGGCCTTGAAGTTTGGGGAAAAAATACACCACAGCGAAGTGCATTTCTGAAACAAAACCTCACCAGTAATGTTCTCTGTCATCCAACTCCACAGGAGAATCATTTAAAACAAATTTGATGTTCAACCGTGTTAAATTTTATCGTGTTTTTTTTAATATTCAAAACTACTCTAAATGTTAACCCAGAATGCACTGCAACATGCTTTATAAATGTCACCGTTGTTGAGATTCACAGGCTGATTCATGATGTCTGTGTTTTTTTGTTTGTTTTTTTTGTACAAGAGAAACTTTTTAGAAATTATTTGGATTACATTGTAAAAGTTAAAAAATATTACGGTGTACAATGCCAGTGCTTCTATAGTTAATTAAGTTAACTTAACTCATAAACTGGACTCCATTTGAGTTCAGCGATTCAGGTCAAATGAATGTGAAATAATGATTATGTTAAAACACAACCTACACCATCAGATCACCGTTTGTTCATCTGGCTGTTATAACTCATGTACAGCAGCCAATCTAAACTTAAAGTTAATTATTTAAGGGTGAAGAGCCCAACTAAAACACACACTGATCTCCATAATGGTGACGTTAATTATGGTTTTCTCCTTCAGTGATTCTGCTTGTTAACATCAGGTGTCTTCAATGTTGGCAATAACATATATTTAGTAAATTTTACTCATTTTAAATGGTTAACATTTAAGGAATTAATTTGATTAATTATTACTCAATTCTAATTTGTTAAATTTAATTAATAATATTGCTTGTAATCTGTTGCCTCATTTTAATTAATTAAATATAAATAAAATCTATGTTTTATTTTTTACAGCCTTATACTTTGCTATATAGTGAAATGTAGGAAATAATCAATCATGTCTTTACTTAACAAAACACGTTTACATGAACAGAAACCGCTGTGGGTTGAGCGACAGAGGAAGAACAAACGCTTGTGCTCTCAGAGTCCTGAGCTTGACCACAATGTGAATGTGAATATAACAGGAAAAGGAAATGCTGATAGGAAAACCTGCGGCAGTGTAACTGCATACTGTGCTCTCCCCAGCCATTAAACTAAAATTATTTTCCATAATAAGTCTATTGTTCTAGTGTCATCTCATTACAGTTAGCATGGGTGTTGAAGCCCTGAATGAAGCATTGAAGGAGTCACTCTCTCCAATGCGATATTGTTAGGACGCCCTCTTGTGGATCAAACACTTCAAAAAAATCAATGAATGACAGTGCCTTTCTTAGTCTCTGACACACACCTAATTATTCATTCATACAATATCTAAACTAGGGCTGGGCGATATGGCCAAAAAAAAATATCACAATATTTTTTTTATATCAGTCGATATCGATAATTATCGATAAATGTCAAATCTTTATTTATTTCAAGTTTAAAGACAGATTTTTGCTCCTAAGTGAAAGCTGTAGAAACCAGAGCGTTGTGTTTTTAAACTACTCTTTATTGTCAGAACATATCATGACAAACACTTGCCAAATAGGTGAACATTCACAAATCCGAGGTAGAACATTCAAACATTTGTCATTTTTCCTTAACAAAATAAATATATTTATTTCAGTAGTAGCCTATTAGCTTGAGTTAGGATGCAGATTTACTTTATACAATTTATGTTCATTAACAAGAACAGTAACATCTGTTAAAAAAAAGTAACAACATTATTTTTATTTGGTAAAATGTAATATTCTTTAGTTTTATTAAAATTAACCATTGGTCATCCAGCATCATGCATTTAGATCATGATAACCACAGATAAAATGTAAATTTATGGTTTCTATGGTATTTATGAAAACCAGTAGCCTAAATACATTATTAAAAACTGTAATTATATTCCATTAGTCCTTTAATACATTGTCTACATTAATAATATTATACAATTCAATATATATATATATATCCCACATTTCATGGTGCAGTTAATATTACTAGGCTAACGTTACAGTAACGTTAAATTCGTGGTGAATGATGGGAATTTGTAGACGGAGAAGCTTCTGACTATCGTTGCACACGTGTTTCTCCTGTTTGTCAGCGCTGTTTCATCTGCCTTTAAACTGGTTTAAATCACTGAGACATTAGTGTTCTTCACTGAATTCAAGCGCTTCTCACTAGATCTCCTGACCGAGACGCGAGGCCGATCAGAGTAAACGCGTCTCTGCTCTAGTGAGCTCGCGCTGCGCTGCCGTTTGGACTTCGAGCCGAGCGGATAAACGGTCCGTGTGGCGCGCAGTTCAAATGAGATTCGTTCCGCTTTTGGCGCAAAAACATTATCGAACATTTATCGAACTCTTGATATCGTTTTATCGAGAAAAATTATATCGCGATAATTATCGTTATCGTTTTATCGCCCAGCCCTAATCTAAACAATATTATATTCCTTAATTTTGTAAGTTTTACATAACATAACAGCAGATGTAAACATCTTAAAAGTAATCGTAAATTAATTCTTACAACAATCAATACAAATTATTTAACCCCCCCTGATCTGCAAGTTATTCTAGTGAACACACTTTTATGAAAACCCATCAACTAAACATAAGTAAACATCATAGTGATTTGAATACACATCAGAGTGATTCTGAGAATGTAAAGTTGATATTAAGATCATATTGGCTCTAAAAAGGCAAATCCAAAATTATTCAACCCCCAGTGGTCAGTATTTTGTAGAGAATCCCTTACTCTTAATAACCCCCAATAAACATTGCTGACAAGCTTCTCAATCTCTACTGCAATGGTGAGTAACAGCGCACCAACCTTGGTGGCAGGCCGCAAATGGAGACCAGCCAGTGCGGTGGAGGCGGCAGCAGCCGCTCTCAGACTTGCGGACATAGTGGGACATGTCCAGCAGGGAAGGGGAGGCCTTGGGCTAACAACTAGGCTATCAACTTGGAATACAGCCATGGCACCAGAACGGAGGAAATTGGTGGTGGAGGAAATACACCGGCAAGAAGAAGCGGCAAGGTGGGCCAAGGCAGTATCTCTTGGCAAATAGGGACAGCGGACACGCTGGGGGAGTGTGGAGAGAAGGAGGATCCGCTGGAAGGAGTTGTGGAGCATGGAAGCGAATCAGCTTCATCATCAGGGCTACATGATGAACACTTCTTCCAACACCTAACAATCTCCATCAGTGGTTGGGTCCAGGGTTAGGGTTAGGGTTAGTTAAGATCCAGGATGTGCCCTCTGCTCCAAGTCAGGTTCTCTCAAGCACATACTGACCGGGTGTAGAGTCAGCCTGGGACGTTACTCTTGGCGTCATAACCAAGTCCTTAAGATCCTCGGAGCCACCCCGGAAAACAAACGGACCACTTCCAACTCCCTACCACCATCAGCACCCAATCCAGGTGCAGGCCCACTTCTCTGGAGCATGGTCAGCTTCGAGGGGCCTGTGACTGGAAGATGCTAGTGGATGTTGTTCGGCGGGCTCATTTTTCCTCCAGAGATTGCAATCACTACACTTAGGCCTGACATAGTTATCTGGTCCCCCTGTCTGAAGAAAGTCTTCATCATCGAACTCACTGTACCCTGGGAGGACTCAGTGGACGAGGCATACGAGCGACAACAACTACGCTATGCTGAGCTAGCTGCTGAAGCACAAGATCGCGGATGGAAAACTGAAGTCCGTCCAGTGGAGGTGGGGTGTTTGTGGCAGTGTCTACCACCAGACTGCTTGGAGACCTGGGAATCAGAGGCCAGAGCCTGCGCCAGGCCATCAAAGCAATGTCAGAGGCCGCTGAGAGAAGTAGCCAGTGGCTGTGGATAAAGAGACAAGACTCTTGCTGGGCTCCAGCTTGATTGGGTGATTGGGGTCGATGCACTGCGGGGACTTGATCACCCCGTAGGGCCTTCCTCAACCAAGGATGTCTAGTTATAATGGCCGAAACATCCAATGAAGCCTGAGGTGTACTACTGACGATGTGTCCCTCGGATGAGCCATCAAGGGAGGATGACTCCACTGTGAAAAATACACTGCCAAGGCCAAGTACATACTTCTGGTACGCGCTTGCACTTAAAGGATGTATAACATCTCGTCCTGTGTTTCCTGAAAACTGGAATCTTAGATCATTCCTCAGTAAAATCTTCCAGATCACTGATATTTGTTGGTATCCGGACCGTGCAACTGCTTTCTTCAATTCTCAACAAATATTTTCAAAGGGATGTAAAACTGGAGACTGCAGGTGTTCCCTGAGCCAAGCTTTATGTATATTAGGATCATTGTTCTGCTGGAAAGTCAAATGATCATCAAGCTTCAGTTTACACAATAAAAGCATCACAGTTTTTGCCAAAAATGTAAACAGCGAAAACAGCGCCATCTGCTGGCTTTTAAAATGGCATTTTTTTAGGCACGCCATTTCTTAAATAAGTAGATAAGCCTTAGTAAAAATGGTCACCAAACATCAAACCTCCAAAAAGTTGTCAAAAGTTGAAAAACCTAACTGACAAGTTAGACATATAGCATAAACTTTAGAAGTATACTTCACCCCTCACAATTCTACCAATCAGAAGTGTGCAAATTTAAGTAAAGATACAATACGCAAATCAAAACTGCTGTGGAGTCAGCTTTCTGGTGCACTAAGTCAAGGTCGTACATATAAGCTGAATGCCACAACATCATACATGTAACTACGAGTGGGAAACTGAGAAATTTCTTTAAGCCCAGGGTTTCTGAGTTGGGGTAAGTGTAAAAATAGGGCAGACACAACAGATGCAGAGTCTGTATTGATGGTAAATTTGCACCTGATGTAGTGATTACGACTTTCCAACCATACAGGGCTTCATTGGAAACGGCGCTCGGTACCTGCAAGGCCTACATGCGTTTGAGTCTCAGTGTCATATGTAAAAACATTCAGATTCACAAAAACAAATAACTTACAGAGAATGTTCCTGGAATTTTAGGAACTGAATCTGAAAACACAACCAAATGTGAACGATGCGCTAATGCTAAGGAAATACTGTGTTTGCTGGGAAAGCTCAGTGTATTTGTCTTCAAACATACACTTCAAGCATATGAACCCATTGACACGTGAAAATCAATGTCAAGTTCTAACGTTATTACCGTCACCTAGAGCAAAGACGAGAATATGGCACCTAAGTCTGACACTCGGTAAACACAAAGTTAATTTGATTTTACACACGGCACTCTTCAGGTTTATGTAATCCTCACCTGTACCGTACTCTATACGTGCTTGTACAGATGTAGGTCACTTCACAGACCTCCTGCCAAGTACTTTCTGGTGTTGGTCAACCATTACTTCTATAGTGATGTAGTGTAGTGCACTTCCCTTTGTCATACGAGACATTAATCATGTCAAGGTACGTACAAGTCCTCCACAGATTGTAACTGTAACTGCTATGATTGGTGGGTATGTTTTCCCTTAATAGTTTCAATTAGATTCAGTGGCACAACAGGACAATCCTGAGGGAGGAAGGGGAAGAGCAGGTCTGATGTCAGTTTGTTTACACTGTTGCCATGGCGAGCACGTTATCAACAAATAACACCACGCCCCTATTTACCCTCTCTCACATAATCTTAATGTTTGCCAGAGCTGTTCTTACCCACTCAAAACATCAGTACTTTAGTAAAGTATGTACTGTAGGGTCTGGGCTGAAAGTGCATAAAGATGTACAGCACAAGAATGAGCCTTCTCAGATAGTCCAGAGTGTGATAAAAGACATCAAAGTTCATAAGAAATCAATTGGTTCAAATGAAGGTTAGCAATGAATGCCTAGACTTGCACATCAGGAAAATGAAAGCACCTCTTTATAAGCACATGGCTCAGGGTCGAAGGTCAACGCAAGACTGTTTACGTTAAACCGGTTCAGATCCTCTAGAAATAAACTCTGCCTGACGTCACAAGATGACGCATGACTGAAAACTAGCATTCATGAGAAGAGATCCCCATGTTGAGACTTGTTGAGGGAGTTACACAAGTAACACATAAGTATTTGTTGAACTGACAATGACAAATACATGATTACACAAATGAACTTAGAAATGTGGAACATGTTCAAAATGGTGCATAATATATAAATGTAATACTCTTCAGAAGATGAAACTCATTAGATGAACGCTTATTACGGTAGAAACATTCCCTGCAAACGGACCCGATCAAATAGGAAGATGATCCGTGTATAAATTAGACTTACAGAACAAAACGTCATCTCGACTACTTTTATAGTGGGCTCTGTCCCTAAATTATATTATTTTACTTATTGAAATAATCAGAAAAAAAAAAAATGAAAAAAAAAAGTTGAAAACTCAAATTTACTAAAGTTTTATTGAAGAACACAGTTCTTGAAATATCTGGAGTCACAAAAAAACATGGTGTGGTTAATTCATTTAATGTAATCAATAATACAGGTTTCTGTAAAGAAAGCCAGCAGCTTTTGTCATGATGAGGGAAAGAGGACAAGTGACCAGGAAGAAGAGTAAATGAAGGAAAGCAACACTGAAATGAAATGACAAAGCGCCAGTCATCAGGAGAGGAAAGAAATATGACTGCATTTCTATGCATATAAAACAAATCTTCATTAATATTTTAAAAAAGACTGAGGCGTTTCCCAGGGGCTTCTGGGATAAACAGAAAGCTCAAGTCAACACAGTGTTATAGTTTTGTTTTATTAAGAAATACATTTTGTCGGTTTGCCATTGAGAACTGGAGTGAGTCACTGAACAAACAAAGAAAATACTTATTTCCTATTGGCAAAAAAAAAGAAAAAGAAAGATGGTTAAAGCGCATAAAATTTCACACAATAAAATAAAAAAACATTTTAATATCCATAACGGGACTACTGTATATAAAAGTAAAACATCTTGGGGACATTGGTCTATGAATGAGGCTCTGAACAGCTGGAAACTCTCGCGCATATACTCCGCTGGATACTGAGATGGATACTGATAATTCTCATCGTTTGTGGGAGTGAAAGTGAGGAAAGAGTTAATGCCAACAGTGTGTTGGTCTCAGTTATCAGAGCCTTTGAAATGCCAGACAAGCGTTCCTTAAGGAAGCCAAGCCGCGGATTGACGGTCAGTTGGGTCCGTTCCCGCGAGTGCTCACTTCTGGATCCCAGACGGATGCAGTCTTGAAGCGCCCGTCCATCAGCCACCCTGTGGATCAACGCTGCGCTACGCCACCGAGAGGAAAGGTCAGCCATTTTAGGTTCATAACTCTGACAGACGGGCAGGGTCACGGCGGATGTGACAGACCAATCCTCTGGGACTGCAGCGGTTTACAAGGCCAGTCTCTGCCACAGTCTTAACTGAGAGATTCGTGGCTCTTTCCCTAAGAGTCCTTCCTATTAATTGCTCAAATCAACTGTACAAAATCTAACATTGCTGGTCATAGTGCAGTCACATGTTAGTACCGAACGACAGGTTTCATTCCTGATGCTCTCATCCTATCAGCATTCAGGATGTGTTACAAGTTACAAGGGGGAAATAAAAACATCGGATGGGGCCGTCAGTGCTTTATTCCTGAGAATAAGAAGTGTATTGCTCCCGAGTTGGAATAAGGAGCCGTGGCTCAATCCTCGGAGTGCATGTCATCAGGTTCTCCGTCTCGTGTCAAGCAATGTGCATATCCACATCCAGTCCCAGAGTTGATAGAAGTGTTTTTGGGCCGGGTCGAGGACGGAGGACTGGTTTAGTCCATCTCCAGGTCCATAAGCTTGTTCCGGGGGCGAGGCGTGTGCATGGGGTTCCTGGAGAAACAGCAGTGGGCGACGGCAAGACCCAGCAGCACTGAGAGCACTCCAGCGATCACAGCGGCGAACACACCGTATCCCACCGGCATCTTCAGAGACTCCCACACTGCAGGACAACACACACAATCAGCAGCGCTCATGAGGACCACCACAGACGGGAACATGTGGGACCCTGCGTCACAAAACCTGTCACATGGGTCCATTTTCTTAAATGAAGATTTAAACATCATCTGAAAGCTGAATAAATAAGCTTTCCATTGATGTGTGGTTTGTTAGGATAGGACAATATTTGGTCGAGACACAACTATTGAAAATCTGGAATCTGAGGTGCAAAAAAATCCAAACATTGAGAAAATCTCCTTTAAAGTTGTAAATTTATGTTCACGATTGTGCTGCATTCACTCACAAACATACATGTTTTATATATTTACGGTAGGAGATTTACTAAATATCTTCATGGAACATGAGCTTTAGTTAATATCCTAATGATTTTTGGCATAAAAGAAAAATGGATAATTTTGACCCATACAATGTATAGTTGCTATTGCTACAGATATACCCGTGCGACTCCAGACTGGGTTTGTGATCCAGGGTTAAATATGAGAAAATATGGTATTCATTGGTTTTCAAATGGTATTGAAGATTCTTCATCATTAAATGCACATATTGTGAGCCTTCACAAGTGTGTATTGCTGTGGACATTGAGCGGCAGCGGATGCGGATGCGAGTTCAGCTTCGGAAGCAGAGTCTGGGAGGAGCGACTGGGGATGGAGATTTCTGAAGAGACGTCGGGGTCTTAAAGGATTAGTTCACTTTTAAAATGAAGATTCTGTCATCATATACTCACCCTTAAGTTGTTTCAAACCTGTATGAATTTCTTTCCTCTGCTGAACACAAAGGAAGATATTTAGAAGAATGTCAGTAACCAGACAGTTTTTGGTTCCCATTGACTTCCATAGTATATTTTTTTCTACTTAAGGGTGAGTATATGATGACAGAATTTTCACTTTAAAAGTGAACTAATCCTTTAAGGCAAAGACAAACGCCAACAAACACAAAGTTGAGGTTTATTTTCACTCGACTGAACAAGTTCAGTCAGCATTTGTCGGGTGTTGGACTGTCTGAGCAGTGTGATATGATGTATTAGAGTTTGTTGAAAATCATAAGACAGCGCAGGAAGCCGTCAACTGTCATCAGATCGCATACATCAATGGGATAATGAATAGAAATTATGATTCTGTCTAATAAATATTAAGTTAGCTTTTGTAATTATATCAATGTATATATATATATATATATATATATATATATATAAAATCAAATTCGTATTTCTATATATAATAAAATCATACAGCAAGTTTCATACTTCAAAGACAGCTCCCTAGATTAAATGATGAGTTTTTGTTTTCTACTCTTCTGAAACGGTAGGACTTGGCCCATTTTTCCTTCAGACGTCCTTTAACATGTAAATGAAGCAGGTGTGCTCTTCATAACTCGTGTCTGTCCATCATCACAAGAGCAATAGTGCTGTGTGAGATCTCCAGAAAGATGAGACTGTCTGATGTTGGTCCGTCCCTGAATGTAGACCAAGTGCAGCTCCAAACACTGCACAAACCCGTCCAAAAGATCCGGCTATTAGAAGTGCATGACTGAAGTTTATTTACTGCCGTGCCTGAGCGATTGAACAAGAACGAATTTTGTCTCATTTCACAACAGACTCTTCTTTAAGTCTCCATGTGGCGAAAATCAAGTTGTTAATGTTGTTTATGTGTGTATGTGGTGTTTTTAATACGCTTTAACCCTCTGGAGTCTAAGGTGTTTTTGGGGCCCTTGGGATGTTTTGAAATGCCCTGATATTTGTATTTTTTTCAGTTGCTTATAAACATATTAATGGCAAAGGTGTAATTACACTCTATTTAGCACGAACATGGCTATCATAATATGTGAGCAACATATATGTACATGTTTGCATTTTTGAGAGAATATTATTTATGCGTGGTTATTCAAAAAACTCAAACTTAAATTGTCTGATATAAGACCACAAACGACCAACTTCACATATTCCCACAATACTTTTGACTAATGGATCTTGTCGGCTAGAGTATTTACTTCAAAATGATCTGAAAATCATCCGGGCTAATCGTTCACATTAAACAATAGATTGATTTAAATTTTGTAAGACACTTTTTGTTTGGAAAGGCAATATGCAGGTGGGCGTGAATGATCCAACAAGGTCATGAATAATGTCCTCATTCACACCTGAAGACAAAGAAGACCTGCTAATGCTGCAGTGCATACTAATGAGCCTTAGGTGTCACTGTGGCTACAAGAAAAAAATGCAAAGACAACACACACACATATATACATACATATATACATACATACATATATATACCGGTATATATATATATATATATATATATATATATATATATATATATATACATATATATTACTACAGAATTGGTTCAGAGTTGGAAACATCTTGAAAAAAAGTGTATTTTTCCACAAACTGTATGCTTGCAAATTGTATAATATCCAAGGTAAACATTTCTAGTAATTGTGCAGTTAATTCTCATTCGTATTTTCAGAAAGTTTTGGATTATGTAGGCTATCCTCTCCCCAAATTTGTCACTAATAAAACACAAAAATAATTTATAGAGAAGGCTTATATTGACCTTTTAAGATTTTGTTTGCACCTTGTAAATTAGGTTTTGATGTGGCAGTAAAAGCTTTATAAATAATCTATCCAAAACGAAATTTTGTCTTTCATATTTCGTCTGTAACATATGGTCTTTTATAATATATATTAGGGCATAAATGTTAATTTGCAGTTTAATATGTTGCTTATACAAATACATTTTATTTCAACGTATTCAGTCGATTTTTACTCATCTCAGTAGGCAATATAGATAGTTTGCTAAAAGCGAAACACTCGCGCGAGCTGTAGTAAACAACATGCATATGTGCCGTGCATTCATTCAAACACAGAAACGCGATTCAAATTTAAACAGTCTTTTGCGGTTTACAGACACCATTTCATATCGCGATTAGAACAAAGCACTTACTGATGATCTGCAGCTGGGTCCGTTGTTCGGCTACTCCAGCACGTTTGAGGTAAAATTTCCAGAATTATCACGATATTATTATTCCTCACAGCGAGCGTGTTGTCCAGCTGTTGTGGGCGTTGACTGGTTTGCATGTGTTGCTTCAGATTATCTGCGTTTGAATAGCGCGCGCTCTCGATGGGCGTGTCACATTAGCGGAGTAATGAGGTGCCAGAAGGATAATGAGCACAGCTGATCTCTCGCTCTTTTTATATAGATTACATAAACAGAGAATATTTGTTTTAGTTTTGAATTAGATAATTTAAAACTACACACTTAAATGATTATAGAGATATATAGCTCATGTCTGAGTGAATAGTATTCGCTGAGATTTGTTTAAATTTAGAAACGTGCTTCAGAAAAAAAGTTCACGGAGACGGAGAGGCATAAAGCACTCCCTGTTTACTTTCTTTATTTTACAAAAGCACAATGTTTTATTTCGATTGTAAGTGGACACATAAAAAAGTAGACATTTAACAGCTTATTTTCTCATATTTCTTAAGGCTGTATGACCAAAACTGACTGAGTATTTTAGGTCTATTTTGCTGCTATGTAAAAAAAAACGAGCAAAACGCGCCCGCGCGTTTGCCGACCCCAGGGGGTTAAGACAAGCCATGAGTAAAGTAAAGTATTTTCTGCTTAAAACTGCAGTGAACCAAAGACACGGTTTGAAATCGCTGGTGTTTCTGACGTCACAAACTACCTTGTAACCAATCAGATCAACGTGTGATCATCAACCAGTGGATCTCTGAGTGAGTGAGTGGAGGCGGGGCTCATTTGCATATTCATAGAACCACGCATACTAAATGAGGCAAGGGTGTCGAGTTACATTCAAGCTATTTTAAGGCATGACTAAATTCAAGGAATAAAACGTTTACATATATGTCACTTTGGTGATGATGAGTTTAAAGGGGTAAAACGATTGACTACAGGGGGACTTTATTCTTCTCAACATGCTGCCACTTTTTCCTAAATATCTTGTATCGAAAGCTCTGGCAGTGTCAAGTACTTTGTCCTCGGGGGAATCGTTGTGGTTGCATTGGTTCATTTTAATTTGACTCTGGCTCAAACATACACGGCTCTATTACAGCGCTCTCCATCTTGAATGTCAAAACATACATGACACGGGCATGGATACGGTGGCCAATTACAGCAGTGGGGTTACTGCCGTTTCTGACAGCGGTAACACCTCTCAAGAGGAAGTGTTTGTGGCAGAGAGAAAACGAGGATGGAAAATTACCATTTTTAAGCTTTTTTTTTGTTTGTTTTTTTAGTAAGCTAACCTCCAGAATCGTAACACAACTCCCTGAAAAGGCCTTTCATGACCCCTTTAGCAACCCCATCCCTAGACTACATCTGAGGATCTTACATTGCGTCTGCACCGAGAGGAACGTTGGAGCCGAGGTGAGGTCCTTCTCCCGGCTCCAGGCTCCAGTGGCGGGGGACAGGAGCCAGGGAGTGGCGCTGCAGTGGTATTCTCCCGCATCCCTGTCCTGGGTCTTGTGCAGGCTGAGGACAAACGTGTGCCGGCCGGTGCGCTCCAGGCTGCTGTCGTTGGAGCTCTTCTTCACCACCCCCCAGCGGTCCATGCTGACGAGGGGCAGGACTCCTCCGTTATCCACGGCCCAGCCCGAGCCCTGGAACCAGCGGACGTCAAACGACACGTCCCCTGTGGACACACGGCGAAACGGTTCGGGTCAACAACTGAACTGACATTTAAACACCCGCCAGCAGAGCACGGAAGTGTTTTGTCATCGAATAACATATCTTACTCAGAAATATGTCTGATTATGGAAGTCAAATGGTCTCTGCGCTCTTTATTCATGAGAGGTACACTAAAGGCCAAACGTTTAGAATAATTAACAAGAAAAAATAGGACTATAAAATAAATTTTTCCCAGTAATTTATGAAAATAGAAAACCATTGTAATGATATTTCACAATATTTTAAAATGTCATTTATTCCTGTGGATGCAAAATAATTCCTCCAGTCTTCAGTGTCACATGATCCTTCAGAAATCATTCTGACATGATGATTTGATGATCAAGAAACAGTTTTCCTGCCAAACATTGAACATTTATTTATTTTTATCCAGCAAGGATGCATTAAATTGATCAGATGTGACAGTAAAGACATTTATAATGTTACAAAAGATTTCCATTTCAAATAAATGCTGTTCCTTTGAACTTCATATTCATCAAAGAATCCTGAAAAATGAAATGTATCAGTTTCCACAAAAATATGAATCAGCACAACGGTTTTCAACATTAATAATAATCAGAAATGTGCATCAAATCATATTATACTGATTTCAGAAGGATCATGTGACACTGAAGACTGGAATAATGATGCTAAAAATTCAGCTTTGATCACAGAAAATAATTAGTTTAACATATTCACATTGAAAAAAAGCTCTGAAATTGTAATAATTCGCTATTTTTCCTGTATTTTGATCAAATAAATGTAGCCTTTGTGAGCAGAAGAGACTTCTCTCAAAAGCATATAGGAAAATCTTAATGACTCCTAAGTTTTAACAGGTGGTGTGTATCTCGTGTGGATCGGGCGAATCGCCGCTCGTTCATAGGCGTTGTGTTTCTGCACTTCAAACATCCGTGCCGGTGCTGCAGATTATTCATGTACGTTTAACACAACCACAAGTGTATCCATCATGTGTATGGAAAGGATACCAAGCTAAAAAGTGTGTTTCCAGTTGTTTAGCACTACAGCTCCAGTGAGACAGACTCGGACAGGCCTGTGCACGCCGTCCCACTGCTATGTGAGGAATCCCGATGAAGGCCATTGGCTAATCAGAAACTCACAGCCAGATCAACACCGCATTCCCACAACCAAGCTGAGAACTACAAGATCCCATCTGCACACCACTCATGACTCTTAAACTGTCATATGGATCTTCACATTTATTTCGGTGTTCATGACAATCGCATTGCTCACAATTTCAGAATTGTTTTGCTATATATTTAGCTTTTTTTCAAAATCTTGATATTGATTTTGTTTGAGACTGGATTAAAGGTGACACATTAAGCCCCTTTTTCACAAGATGTAATCTCTGGTGTTCCCAGAATGTGTGTGAGAAATTTCAGCTCAAAATCCCCCAGATCATTTATTATTGCTCGTCAATTTTTTGGGTGTGAGCAAAAACACGACACTTTTTGTGTGTGTATGCAAATGATCTGTTGCTCCGCCTCCGTTCAGAAGAGGGAGGAGCCGAACTTCAGAAACTCTAGCAATAACAGAACTGGCCGATCTCACTCATCCCGAATCCCAGAATAACCAGTAGCGAGTGCAGGAGAGACTCAGGAAGAGTGTCTGATGTTAGTGGACACATTTGTGCAGTTGTTGTGGAGTTACACTGATCATCTCCTCATCATGTTGAACTCTTACACAAGTGTCCACAGTTCCTGAGGTGTGTATGAGACCGCGCTGACATGTGCTGGTCAGCAGTGTCCAGTGCTCGTCTGTGCTCGACCACAGAACAGCGTCATGCTTTACTGGAGCTAGAACTGGTCACTGCTGGCGCTGGTGTGTGTAAACGTGCAGATTAATGACCGTAATATTATAATAAGATCCGCTTCCTACGTCAGAAGGGGAGCGAAATCTGATCGGCTTATTTCTGACATGTTTGCAGAGAAAGGCTTAACAAAGCAAAGTCACTGGGTTTCACTCGTCATGTTTTCTGGGTTGGTAGATGCGCCGGGACCCGATTACACACTTACACACGGGACACGTCAGACTTTCATCATATGTCCTCTTTAAAAGTGTTTTTAGAGGAACCATAATTTCAGCCAAATGTTTATTACACACACACGTTAAAATATTTTTTTTCTGCTATATCGCCAAGTCCTGCTCTCTTTAAGAGTACAGTAATCGATTACCTCACAAGTCAATCTCCAGTTAAGATTCAGTCCAACTATGACGACGCTAGTTGGGAAATTAAGGAGAGCCTCTGGCACTGCAGGGGTCCTGATCATCTTTACTGTATATGTAATATGATCATCAGTGGACGAGGAATGACATTCGCTTCCGGGCCCGAGGGTGACGGCCGGCTGCGCTGACCGGTCCCTACATTCACTGGATAATGCCTTTTCTTTTCCAGACGGCTTCTAATGTGACGGGCCAGATGCGGGTTTGAGCATCACTGCTCTATCAGTGTACAGTAAATGACTATTAGTGTGGTGTTTCCCACTCCTCAAACACTTGCCCTGTGAGAAGAGAGATTTTTATGCACATGAAAATAGATTTTCATAGCCACATCTCACTGTTGCAAATGCCTAAATAATAAATAAAAGTCCTGTTTTCAAAGTAAAAAGGTTTGCTTCACAGCCTCCACAGTTTGCGTAGGACAGCTTCAGATCTCCGGCACAAGCGCTCTCTCTGAACCGGAGCCTGAGGGAGCCGCGCTGGCCTTGTTCTCCACCGCTGAACACAACTAGGACAAAACCAGCCTTAAAACAGCGTTCGTTCTGCAGAACAGAAGCAGGACTGGTGAGCAGCTCCGGCTCTTCGGGTTGAGTTGTCCTCGCGGGTCCTTCAGCTGAAGCACATGTTCTCGGATACTTTACTGGAGAACATTAGTCAGCCTGAGCGCAAGAACAAGCAATGCAGGCATTAAGATTTATGAGATTAATTAAAAATTAAACACTGTAATGTGATTTCACACTACAGAGCTGCAGAGGAATAGTTCACCCGAACCGAGGTGAACCTGTCGTGCCCAGCTTTATTCTATTATTATGGGCTTTTTGGGTGGGGGGGTGAAACACAAAATGTAATTATCACACAGCTCTGCAGGGATAGTTCATAAAATTGTTATTTTTGTTAATATTTCGGCCCTGTTTACAGCTGGTGTTGAGATGCGTTCTGTCGATCAGATCACAAGTGGACGACACTAAACACAGCTGTAAACGGCCGAAACACTGACAGAGCCGAAACTAAAGCTGATGCTCTCCGTGTGTTCCTGTCATCTCCGGGCACTTGCATTTGTCAATTCACCTTTGGCTAAGCCCCGCCCCCCTTAGTTACTGTTGCTACATCCGTCAACTTCATCTGGGCTCTGGTTTGGTATCAACATGGCTTATGCTGTGACGGCTCTTCCTGCTGAACTTTTATCAAACTTTTATAAAGCAGCAAATAAAGTGTCCGATAGAAGTAGGCAAAAGTGTCTGCAGTGTGCATTCGAAGGCTATATTCAAGACATACCGGAGAAACACAAGCAACAGCAAGGCATCCAAATAGAGGCAAAAGCATAACGGTCACAGTTAAAACATGACCCACCGCATTATATCCTAAAGGAGACGGAGGCTGGGACTCACAATATCAGGAGCAACACTGTTCATGCACAGCTGGTCTCTATTCACTTCTATAGTCGTTATTACAAAGCAAACGGACTACGCGAGTATAAAGTTGTATTTATTAGCAGCGTGTGCTAGCGTATCAACAATTAGGGTAGAGAACCGAAATCATGACCTAAACCAGCATAAAACTGTCTAACTAGTGTAACTTCACAGTAAGGTTAAAAGCTAAATGTATCTTAGAACACAAAAGTGTGTTGTTGATCTTGAGGGGTTTCGCTGACTGAGGACGTCCACACAGTTTAATCCAAAGACGACACTTGTCAGGATTTGACTTCGGTTTTGGGAAGGGGAAACGGACCCCCCCTCCAACCTCTCTGGGAAACACGTATCTGTGTTACTAATGCCCCAGGCACAACGTTTAACCGTATCTCTGATAAAACTACGACGGTGATAGCCTGCCGAGACCGAAAATATGAGACGCCGGTGTTAAAGTCAATGGAGCGCTGTGAACAAGTGTCGGACCGCTGTGGAGCTCGTTCTTGCTGCGCTGTGATTGGCTAAGCCACGCCCTAGAATGTAGATTGACCAAAGGCGAATTGCTTCAACTCATTTAATCCATTAGATCGAAAGATCTGAAAACACACACATTTACCCGCCTATAGACCCTCCCCTCGAAGAAATCCGGACAGAAGTGTCTGAAAGTGGACAGAAGAGCCGGATTAAAACACCAGATGTGAACGGGAATGAGTCCCTCGTCTACTTAACTCCAGGAGTAAACAGGGTTTTACTGCAACAAACTACTTCTTTATTTCTTCTGTGGAACATTAAAGATGTTTTGAGAAATGTCTTTCTTAAAGGTGCATTTAGGAGGATCCGTTACAGAAATGCAATATCATGTACATAACTATGTTTTTAGTGGTGTATAAAGACCTTACATAATGAACCGTTGTGTTTTTATCACCTTAGAACGAGCCTTTTCTATCTACACACACCGCGGGTCCGCTTACATTGAAATAGCCATGTTGCGCAGACATGTTTCTACAGTGGCCCTACAGGGACAAACGCGTTTCGTCACTGTGTTACTCTTTGTGTAAAGAAGCTAAAGCTAAAGTCAGCTAATAGAACACTGACACAATGATGAACACGTAACAATAATATTCACAATAACTTATCGTTTTACTGAATTATTAAGTAAACCTAATTTCCTAATTTATCTTTGTAAAGAAACCTCATTGCTTAACTGGCTACTCGACGACGACATCACTTCCTGTCGGCCACCGTAACTTCTGTTGGGTGCGATTCACACCCTCACCACTAGATGCCGCTAAAAATCACACAGTGCAGCTTTAAGTCAGACAATGGAAGTCAATGGGCTTCAATGCAGTTCAATGAGGGCGAGTTAATGATTAGACTCTTTAATTTGCTTTATGTTTCTCAAACTAAACGTACTGTGTGGCTTCAGACGCCTTGGAATATAGAGCATGCGTCATGTGGACTATTTCTACAGAAAATAAGAGCGGATTGGAATGACATACGGGT
Source organism: Phoxinus phoxinus (assembly GCF_949152265.1). NCBI lineage: Eukaryota > Metazoa > Chordata > Actinopteri > Cypriniformes > Leuciscidae > Phoxinus > Phoxinus phoxinus. The sequence goes on along the minus strand of NC_136882.1, from coordinate 4,254,610 downwards.
GAGTAAAAGACTGAAGACTCATTCTTCGGTGAACTGCTCTTTACAAACACAAATCCTCCGAGACACCGTACGGTCTGCTGCTGCTCGACTCCCTGGGGATTACACTTCGAGAAGCACAATGGGAACAGAAACCTTTTCCTTCAGGGCGACAATCTTTTCAGAATCCGAACAATAAAGGCAGCACAAAAACATCTCTCGTTTCTCTATACTGTACACTCAATAGAGAAGTGTGAACATTGTGCTGACATGTATCCATGACTTCAGCAAGTGTGTGCCTGTCTGTGGCTTCAGACGCATGAGGGAGGAACGCTTCACTTCTTACGCTCCGCATTACCCAACATTCAACCTCAAGAGTGCAACATTTCTGACTGATGCGGTCAGCATGATCCTCAACATGTTCAGATCACATGTTCAAGTACACATCCAACCACTGACGTCCAATAGGAGACAGCAGAGCTTGAAAGGCAGCAAAACACATCAAATGAGGCAAAAAACAAACACAAAACAGCCAATCAGAAGGGTTACCTGAACTTCCCTCTCGTTTCACGGTGTGGGTGTATTAGGTTTCGTATTAGGCGTTTTATGTCTATTTGCAGGTCCTTGTTGTGTTTTCTACCATTTTAAACAGAACTAATACTTCTAAAATGTTGATATCACAAATTAATATGCTAAAACAATTTACATACAAGAGGTTCTGTAGAACTTTAAAGTCACCATGAAATGTAAATTGTTCATTTTAATTATTTTGTGCAATATTGTTATAAATTATTTATACGTGCACACGTCATTATTGTTTTAAATTCAGATCAACTCCCTCTTGCAGCTTCTCTTCTCTTCTCTGATGACGAGGGTGGGGCGACCTGTCACTCACATGAGATCAGCCAATAGCAAACCAGAACCATCCAATCAACCAATCAATTCCCCACAGACGAAATCAATCGCCCTACATTTGTTCTTGTTCCAGAAGCGGTTCACTCGGATATACGGCACAACTCGGCGATATATTGCTTCTATAATATCGTGATTGTTGTTTTAACGGTGTGTGATCTGACATTATTGAGCACGTCCCTCACTTTACAGAAACACACAGAGTTGCACACACACATTACGTGATGGCGCTCGTGCTTTTAGAGCGCACGCTTCCACTGTGGGATTTAGTCTAGTAAAACTCAAAAAATATCTAGTATCTCTGTATGTCTTTTATATTTGTCATTTAATATAGTTAATCAGTCACACAAAGAGTCCTGCTTTTCTCCAAATCAGCATTATTGCAAATGTGATATTGATTTTATACAAAGCATTTGACTGTCTTAATGAGCGAGTCATTGAATCATTCATTCAACCGATTCGTTCATTCAGAAACAAAACACATCCGTGTGTTACTCAGAGACTGAACTACTTTCATTGGTGAAATAGAGCAAAAACAGGCAATATTGTGTCTAAAATGTTACATTTTACATAGCATCTCATATTTTCTCTGATTATGATAATTGTATCAAACACCCCTAGTCAAAATAGGTTAGAAAAGATGAGAGCAACTTTTGTTTCACTGTTTTAAAATGACGGACGTTTCAATTCTGCCAAAATCTGAAGAAAGGACCAGTTTACAACAAGGACCATCTTTCATGACATTTTACACATTGTACGTTTGTTAATTATAGACTTTGGCTAATGCGAGTTCCATTAAACACATCTTACCAGATTTAAATGGATTTTCACAAAAATATGTGTACAAACGCCAAAAGGCCTAGTTTTTAAATAGTAGACCAATAAGTAATAGTAAGTTTAAAGCACTTAAAAGAAGCACTTCAATGAACTACCCCATATAACAGCTCATACCATATTTATGAGTAACTATTAAGCAACAGCAACAAAAGGAAAAGACGTGATACAGGATGTGACTCAGGGGGCCAAGTTGAGGTAATAATTTCCAACTGTAGACATTAGTTTATAATATTGTCTGTGAATAACTGCAAAAACCCACAAAACATGAGCAACGGCATGTAACGGCATGTGACTTCTAAGGAGAAACGAAGACTCTGGTGCTGATGAATAAACTGAACACTGATGCCTTAAGAGTTCAACCTGGATATTGATATTAAAACACACCATCCGGAGAGCTTATAAGGTGAGCGGATTACGGCCAAGACTGAACCGTGCACAGACACTAGAATGACTGGTCAAAAGCTATAAAGTGTTTTACAAAAAACCTTTAAATAATTTAAATACTTAAAGCACTCGGCTACTTTTGAGGTTCTGTTCTTTTCTTACATCAGTGCTTTAAGCAGAATGTGACTGAACTGAACAGGGAGATTCAAGTTCACAAAACCCAAAATACATTCCTGTACAGTAAAATCTTATTCTCATTACTTATAGGTATACACTTTATAATGATTTGGACATAAACCTAAATTAAAATGCAATGTCATTGGATTAGATAAATTATTAAAAGAAATCACATTTGTTTGAAATTAGAATTAGACATCAGAAGGTTTGAAATTCTAAAAGAGAAAAACTATTGTGCATGTTTATTATGGTGGTATCTCAGCACTTGCCAGTGTTAGGAGAAGCGTCCAGGATGGAAATGATGCACTTCATCTGGACGGTCTCTCCTGGTAACACATTCTTTGCTTCTGAATGAATGGATATGTTGAACACTGGACCTGCAGATCGGGAAACACACACACATGCACTGTTATTAAAGTCTGGCTAGATCTCATAGTCTTTAAGTGGATGTTGAAGACTTCTATAAACATTTTACAAATCAGTTTGTTCATACGTTTGTTCTCATTCATAAAAAAAAAAATGGAGTAAAAGAGATAGTTCCAAAGAGAGAGAGAGAGTTCCAAAGAGAGAGAGAGTTCCAAAGTTCCAAAGAGAGAGAGTTCCAAAGAGAGAGAGAGTTCCAAAGTTTCAAAGAGAGAGAGTTCCAAAGAGAGAGAGAGTTCCAAAGTTTCAAAGAGAGAGAGTTCCAAAGAGAGAGAGAGTTCCAAAGTTTCAAAGAGAGAGAGTTCCAAAGAGAGAGAGAGTTCCAAGGTTCCAAAACTGTTGTCTACATAGGCAGCATCCTGACCGAATTTGAATCTCAAAAGTGATTGAATTGTAAAATTCCACATATTGGAACTCATAGGGCTTTGCATGAGAGATTCACCTCACAATTGATTTCAAGTTGCAATGATGCAATACTCTGCATATTAAAGAGCATAACACATTAAAATGGACCATTATACCCAACATTTGTGAACTATTATAATAGATAGTTTATCAGTGAATGAAATAAGTGCTGCAGGGATGACGCATTTATGTAAAAAGTTTCTAAAACGAGTTCGCTTCGTCCTGATGTCAGTGGGTTTGTTTTAAATGGACTTTGGATGAAGTGCCTGAAATAAACTGAGCTTGGGTTAACCCAGTGGCGGAGGCAGGAAGTAGATGATGGGTGGGCCGGAATATTGACTCTATAAACACCCATGACTTAAAGGTGCAGTATGTAAGGTAAAGATTAAACAGGGCACCAAAACGTCACAGGGAACAGGGCACTACAATGAACATTTCAATTCATCATCATCATCATGCACTCATTCAGAAAGACAAATGTTGCGACGAGCGGTGGTGTTTGAGTCGGGACAGGCTCAGGAGCGACGAGCGGTGGTGTTTGAGTCGGGACAGGCTCAGGAGCGACGAGCGGTGATGTTTGAGTCGGGACAGGCTCAGGAGTGACGAGCGGTGATGTTTGAGTCGGGACAGGCTCAGGAGCGACGAGCGGTGGTGTTTGAGTCGGGACAGGCTCAGGAGCGACGAGCGGTGATGTTTGAGTCGGGACAGGCTCAGGAGCGACGAGCGGTGATGTTTGAGTCGGGACAGGCTCAGGAGTGACGAGCGGTGATGTTTGAGTCGGGACAGGCTCAGGAGCGACGAGCGGTGATGTTTGAGTCGGGACAGGCTCAGGAGCGACGAGCGGTGGTGTTTGAGTCGGGACAGGCTCAGGAGTGACGAGCGGTGATGTTTGAGTCGGGACAGGCTCAGGAGCGACGAGCGGTGATGTTTGAGTCGGGACAGGCTCAGGAGTGACGAGCGGTGGTGTTTGAGTCGGGACAGGCTCAGGAGTGACGAGCGGTGATGTTTGAGTCGGGACAGGCTCAGGAGTGACGAGCGGTGGTGTTTGAGTCGGGACAGGCTCAGGAGTGACGAGCGGTGATGTTTGAGTCGGGACAGGCTCAGGAGCGACGAGCGGTGATGTTTGAGTCGGGACAGGCTCAGGAGTGACGAGCGGTGATGTTTGAGTCGGGACAGGCTCAGGAGCGACGAGCGGTGATGTTTGAGTCGGGACAGGCTCAGGAGCGACGAGCGGTGGTGTTTGAGTCGGGACAGGCTCAGGAGTGACGAGCGGTGATGTTTGAGTCGGGACAGGCTCAGGAGTGACGAGCGGTGGTGTTTGAGTCGGGACAGGCTCAGGAGTGACGAGCGGTGATGTTTGAGTCGGGACAGGCTCAGGAGTGACGAGCGGTGGTGTTTGAGTCGGGACAGGCTCAGGAGTGACGAGCGGTGGTGTTTGAGTCGGGACAGGCTCAGGAGTGACGAGCGGTGATGTTTGAGTCGGGACAGGCTCAGGAGTGACGAGCGGTGGTGTTTGAGTCGGGACAGGCTCAGGAGTGACGAGCGGTGGTGTTTGAGTCGGGACAGGCTCAGGAGTGACGAGCGGTGATGTTTGAGTCGGGACAGGCTCAGGAGTGACGAGCGGTGGTGTTTGAGTCGGGACAGGCTCAGGAGTGACGAGCGGTGATGTTTGAGTCGGGACAGGCTCAGGAGTGACGAGCGGTGGTGTTTGAGTCGGGACAGGCTCAGGAGTGACGAGCGGTGATGTTTGAGTCGGGACAGGCTCAGGAGTGACGAGCGGTGGTGTTTGAGTCGGGACAGGCTCAGGAGTGACGAGCGGTGATGTTTGAGTCGGGACAGGCTCAGGAGTGACGAGCGGTGGTGTTTGAGTCGGGACAGGCTCAGGAGTGACGAGCGGTGATGTTTGAGTCGGGACAGGCTCAGGAGTGACGAGCGGTGGTGTTTGAGTCGGGACAGGCTCAGGAGTGACGAGCGGTGATGTTTGAGTCGGGACAGGCTCAGGAGCGACGAGCGGTGGTGTTTGAGTCGGGACAGGCTCAGGAGCGACGAGCGGTGATGTTTGAGTCGGGACAGGCTCAGGAGCGACGAGCGGTGATGTTTGAGTCGGGACAGGCTCAGGAGCGACGAGCGGTGATGTTTGAGTCGGGACAGGCTCAGGAGTGACGAGCGGTGGTGTTTGAGTCGGGACAGGCTCAGGAGTGACGAGCGGTGGTGTTTGAGTCGGGACAGGCTCAGGAGCGACGAGCGGTGATGTTTGAGTCGGGACAGGCTCAGGAGTGACGAGCGGTGGTGTTTGAGTCGGGACAGGCTCAGGAGTGACGAGCGGTGATGTTTGAGTCGGGACAGGCTCAGGAGTGACGAGCGGTGGTGTTTGAGTCGGGACAGGCTCAGGAGTGACGAGCGGTGGTGTTTGAGTCGGGACAGGCTCAGGAGCGACGAGCGGTGATGTTTGAGTCGGGACAGGCTCAGGAGTGACGAGCGGTGATGTTTGAGTCGGGACAGGCTCAGGAGTGACGAGCGGTGGTGTTTGAGTCGGGACAGGCTCAGGAGTGACGAGCGGTGGTGTTTGAGTCGGGACAGGCTCAGGAGTGACGAGCGGTGGTGTTTGAGTCGGGACAGGCTCAGGAGTGACGAGCGGTGGTGTTTGAGTCGGGACAGGCTCAGGAGCGACGAGCGGTGATGTTTGAGTCGGGACAGGCTCAGGAGTGACGAGCGGTGATGTTTGAGTCGGGACAGGCTCAGGAGCGACGAGCGGTGATGTTTGAGTCGGGACAGGCTCAGGAGCGACGAGCGGTGATGTTTGAGTCGGGACAGGCTCAGGAGTGACGAGCGGTGGTGTTTGAGTCGGGACAGGCTCAGGAGTGACGAGCGGTGGTGTTTGAGTCGGGACAGGCTCAGGAGCGACGAGCGGTGATGTTTGAGTCGGGACAGGCTCAGGAGTGACGAGCGGTGGTGTTTGAGTCGGGACAGGCTCAGGAGCGACGAGCGGTGATGTTTGAGTCGGGACAGGCTCAGGAGCGACGAGCGGTGATGTTTGAGTCGGGACAGGCTCAGGAGCGACGAGCGGTGATGTTTGAGTCGGGACAGGCTCAGGAGCGACGAGCGGTGATGTTTGAGTCGGGACAGGCTCAGGAGTGACGAGCGGTGATGTTTGAGTCGGGACAGGCTCAGGAGTGACGAGCGGTGATGTTTGAGTCGGGACAGGCTCAGGAGCGACGAGCGGTGATGTTTGAGTCGGGACAGGCTTTGCGATGCGCGGAAGGCCGTTTGCAAGGTTGCTTTATTATTGTAACTCTGAAAGATGCCACTAGTGTCGCAGAAACTACTTCAGCGTTAAGCACTAAAGCACCAGCTCTACCTGCACCTGGCGATCAAGTGCGATCACGTGAAAACATTAATACACAACCAAAGCCAGAGAGATCTAACCCGAGTCCTGCTAACAACTCTATCAGCAAGAGGAGTCAGTGTCCTGCCATTGCTAATACAGCACATGTGGCTTATGTACATTTCAGAAAACCCCTTGCTCACACGGGTATGGCGAGCCAGACTAAAAACCTCTAGCTTACCTTGTATGATGATGTCCATTCTGCACAAGTGGGAGTCGGTTGGGTTTGGAATTTAACATGTTGATAATATTGTTGTAATTCTAATGATCTGTTAGTTATTTTTCTGAAGACAGAAGTGTCAAGTTCTTACAGCGTCCTATCGTTTCGGTCTAGACTTGTTTCTTTCTGAAACGTGCCATAATAGCATAAAAAGGGTGCGGCTAGTTGTAATCCAGATATTATAATGCATGACAAAAGAAATCGCATTTTAAATAATTACTGAAGAATTGTTAATTTTATAAAAACATTTTTAATAAATAAATAAATAAATACAGTATATCCCTGCATCTGACAGGGTGGGCAAGCTGTCAAGACCCACCCATAGATCTGGCACTCACGTTTTATTCTGTGACAAAATATATTGTTAATAAATACTCTACATTTTTTTTAAGCTTTTACTTAAAGGAGAACTCTGGTCAATTTTAACATTGAGCTCAATTTTTAGTAAATTTGGAGTGCTGTCAATACAGAGAACAACGACAAAAATCGGTGTTGCCTACACTGTGTTATCCTCTTTTTTAAATTTGCACCCTGTTGACTTGAATGGGGTCTAATTTTAAACCTGCTTTTATTTCTCTTATCATCCTTGATGTGTCATTACAATTTTTATTCATATCTTTCACATCTACTGCAGTCAGATTCACTCGTGTTCACACATGGCTGGGCACTTGTAATGACACATCAAGGATGATAAGAGAAATAAAAGCAGGTTTAAAATTAGACCCCATTCAAGTCAATAGGGTGCAAATTTTAAAAAGAGGATAACACGGTGTAGGCAACACCGATTTTTGTCGTTGTTCTCTGTATTGACAGCACTCCAAATTTACTAAAAATTGAGCTCAATGTTAAAATTGACCGGAGTTTTCCTTTAAAAGGTGTCTAAATGTGACCGTGGTGTTGCTCCTTTATATCCTACATTTAGCTTTTTACTTATGGCGGTTTATTTATCCATAAAAGTTTATTTAGTTTGAGAAGATTATCAGGATGAACAAAAAGTGCAAGAATCAAAAATATGTTATCACTGCAGCGCTCTATAATCAACGTTTCATTCGTTTGTTCTGCCATGTTGGAATAATGTTTTGTCCAGTATGGGATAGCCTTACAACTTTGCCTTAGTATTGGGCTTTATTTTAGCTTTTGGAACAAGCTTTAACATCAGGAGTGTCTAAGATGTTTTAAAATGCTGCCTATGGACAAGAGAGTAAGTGATTAAGAGAGAGCGACTGTGGACTGTGCCCTGAGGGAGAGACTATAGAGCGCTAGTCATCCAGAATCACACATGAAGAGGGAACTACAGCATTAGTGTGTGTGTGAAACATGACCTCAGCAGTACACACACCTACAGGCATCCCTCTTCTGAGTGCTAAAGCTCACTGTATGCGGAGTGTAGTCTGGTTAGCGGTGTAATACCTGTGTGTACAAAGGCAATCTCAATCTTGTTGGACTCGGCGCTGACGGCTTTGACCCAGTCTTGTTTCTGATCCCGAGTCCAGGCCGTGACGTCGCAGTAATAGAAGCCGCGGTCCGTGACCTGGACCCCATACAAGCGGAAGCGGTACTCGAGCTGCCCGGTCTTCTCCAGAACCACGCTGTCGACCCGGCTCGGCTCGCTCCACTCCTCCGACTGCAGAACCGAGTCCTGGCTGAGCGACAGCACCTTCCGGGACTTGCCTCCCGAGGTCTCCTCGAACCGGATGAGGACAGTGTAGCCGGGGTTCCTCAGGTTCTGCCCCGTCACCTGACAGGTCATCTCAAACGTGGATCCACCGGTCGACGCTTCTCTCACACGATGGGCCGCGACCCGCAACACTGGAGCTGAAAAGACCACACAAGAATACATCATGAAGCATTTGTAAAACACAGTCTTAAAACTCAGAGTTTCTACCCTTCTAAAAGAGACAGGTGTGTGTGTGTTCGTATCTGAGAGCAAGAATAGTGGGCTTGGCATGAGCCGAATAGCAAGAACCTATTCCAGTCCAAGCAGTTCAAAGGTTGAACTTTGACCAGTGGGTGAGGGAGCCACAAAACAGATCTAAAGAACAAGATGGCGGACAGGAAACTGAACAAATCAATCAATGAATTCGGTTTAAATCCAGCAACTATACTATACTTTTTTCTTTTTCTCACATTATTTTTACGCTGTCAGCAAACTCTCACAACACGGTGGCAATGACACAGCGTTTGGTTTAAATCGCCTGTTCGGAGGGGGAGGTCTATGTGCAATAGATTTTTCTGCAAGATTTTGCACAAAATATGTTTTGTCACGATCCCTTCTATGCAGATTTTTCCGTCCCAATCCTGTAAAGGCCGGGACACGCCAAGCTGACCATCAGGCAGTGCCAGGCTCTCTTAGTTTCCTCTGCGAGTCGCCGTCTAGGCCGTCTGGGGCGTCTGGGGCGACTCAGCATGTTTGTTGAATCGGGTCGTCGGTGAGAGAGAGACAGCTCTGATTGGCTGTTCAGCTTAGCGATCGAATCAGAGGACGTGAATAAAAGCGAAAGCAAGCAAAGACCGTTCTAACAGAAGGCGGTTATACTTTTCATCTTAGCTGAGCATTTTAATATTTTCATAATAACATGAGCCGACTGGAGTGAAGAAAGGGAAAGCAAGCACTGCTTTGTTTACAGCGTGTATATCTACAGTCCTAGTTTCGTTTTCCATTTTTGAATGACAGAAATAGACTATTGATACAGACTTCCACGCAGGCGCAGAACATTTGTGCTAGGTGACAATCACCTTTAGTCCTTTCAGTGTGTTCAAGCGCAGCTCTTCGGCCAAGACACAGCCACGGTCGGCCTGGTGTGTCCTGAGCTTTAGATTCAGTCTCCCTGTGGTGTCATGGGCTACTTCTCTGATTCCCCAACACACAGACCTCACATTGCTGCATGTTACGTCACAGCAAGCCGGTACTTTAACTCACGGATGCTTGCAATCGAAAAACATTGAAAATGTCAAACGTGTAAACTGCTTTTTCTGTGTGCAATGGACGAATAAAGCATATAACATTCTGCACCTTAAAAACTAAATTAATTTGAGCACCTTTCAATTTACTTCTGTATCCCACTTCCCTCGCACACATCAGTGTCTTCTCCGGGTCCCACTGCAAACCACTCAAATTTGACAGAGACCGATTGGAAACCCTTCAGAAATGTAAGACGCTTCAACTGAAGATCATCCGAAGCACCAAATCATCATAGGAATAGCACCAAAAAATTACCATAGCAAGTTCATAGGGAATGGGCTGTTGGTGGCGCTAGTGGATTTAAGAGAGATCCCAAAATCGCCATAAGGAATGTTTAGACTTTCAATCGGTGTACCAAATTTCTCAACTTTTTGCCATACGGCTCTTCCAGAAATGATACACAAAGAATACTAACAGACGCCATCACACCTTACAGGTGCTCTCCACCTCACAAGCATCAGAACCGCACATGTTGTCATCATCAGATATAGTTTCAGAGCACAGCATCAGTGAAAATGCCGTGGAAAGCGTCCAGTCCCAGACAGAGCGGCCATTGTGTGCTAACTCTGTCTTCACAGAGAAGACGCCATCACTGACACAATTCAACTCATTTACTCTAATCCCTCATTGAGCGCTGATAAATGAGAGACAGTGGAGACTTTCAAACACAGAGCTTTGATGCTTTTAACAGCGCTATAAGCGGAGCAATGGCCAGACGCTCTTAGCTCATCGGGTACAAATCCTGAAGATCCTGATCGGACAGGCTGGGCTAAACACATTCACAGTATATTTCTGGCTAAAGACATGTTTCATGGCCAACTTTATCAGATTAGATGTAATAGGGTGTGTAATGTCACGATTCGATACATATCATGATACGATATTATTGCGATGCTCCAAGACATATGATAAAAGATTAACAAAAAATGTACATTGATTAAAATGGTAAATTTGGTTTTACATTGTGGGAGTGGAAATGACTGTTCATTGGGTTTCCAGCACAAGTCCAAGACTATTCATTTCCACTGAATAACAATATTGACCAGACACCAGAATAACAATATTCATGATTCTGAAGCTGAAAATACATAATTATTGTAGATGAATATGCTTGTGCTCTTTCACTGACTAGATATATTTAAAATAATGTAGGCCACTTTTTACTGGAAAGTAACATCAGATATTCGGCATTATCAGGACCCACAAATATTGCATTATTATAGTCAACATTATATATAGCAGTTTAATGTAGTACTGGCACTAAAACTAATTTATTTCCTCACACAGAACTTTTCATTTTGGGTGAACTACACAATACAGATCGTCACTGTCCACCATATTGTTGCATGTTTGTATTGTGATATATTGTAGCTATGTAATAGACAATGAAAGGAAGGGATTTAGTGCTTACTCTGCGGTGTCCATTGAACAGAAACAGGAGTGGACTGGACCTCCTTCGCCTTTTCCCATCCCGCTTGCCGGACGGGCATCCACGTGCTCACGGCGCAGGAATACGAGCCCATGTCCTCGTCTAGAGTCTGCAGCAGTCGCAGAGCGAAGACGTTAGACTCTTTCCTGGTCACCGCTATCTCCCCGCTGTCCAGCCTCGGCCGGTACTCGCCGCCAGGGATCAGAGCTCCTTCCTCATTCAGGGAGGCTATTGTGATCTTCTTCTGGGATACGTCTCCTGGCGTGTTTGCGGAGTAAGACCAGGTCACGGCCAGGCGGCCATCTTGAAGGTGGAGGAGGTCGAGCACCTGACAGAGCAGTTCAGTGGGTTCACCGGAGGACTGGGGGTTCACAGACGCCGTGAGGGTCAGCTTGAGCTGCAGATCTGCGGAGAGAGGAAAGGGGGATGAAGACAGAAGAAGCCACACAAATACAGCTATACATTTACAGAAACATTTCCCTGCCCTCAACTGTGCCATTGGTCAGATAGTCCCACCTCAGACCATTGTTCAAGCAATCCAAGCAACGTTTTAAAGAGGGAATTACACGACAGCAGTGGTCGTCTTTACTTCCCTATTGTGACGTATATCTGAGGGAAACGCTTCTCACACTAGAAATACTCCCCAGATGACGATGCAAGATGGAGGAGAGCTTATTTTGATGAATGATTTTGAGGCACATGAATTTAAAAACAATAATGATGTTTTAATGCCGGAAAATTGCCAGAACTATTTACCAGTATTTTTGGTGGAGACTGTACGTGTGAAAGGAGCTAGAGGTTCATTTGAGCATCACTCAAAATCATTACTAAAGTCCCCACACTGCATTTTTATTAAAGAAATTAATACTTGTATTCATCATGCTTGCAATAAACTGATCAAAAGTGACAGTAAAGACATTTATTATGTCACTAAATATTATATTTCCAATAAATGCTGTTCTTTTGAACTTTCTATTCACAAAAAATCCTGAAAAAAATATGACCGTTTCCTCAGAAATATGAAGCAGCACAACTGTTCAATATTGTTAATAATCATAAATGTTTCTTGAGCATCAGATCCTCATATTATACTGATTTCTGAAGGATCATGTGACACTGAAGACTGGAGAAATGATGCTGAACATTCAGCTTTGACCACAGGAATAAATTACACTTTACTATATATTCACATAGAAAACAGCAGATTTACATTATAATAATATTTCACTGTTACAGTATTTTTGATCAAATATAAATGAGCAGAAGAGACTTCTTTCAAAAACATTAAAAAAAAATCTTACTGACTAAACTTCTGAAATTGAGTATATGCATGTAATTATTACTGCTGTTTACTATTAATTGGTATATATGAATGTGTACAAATATGTGCCGTATTAAACACTACAGTACGAAAAACATGCCTTGGTTATTTATATGAGATTATGTTTTATTTCTTGTTTAATGTGCTTCTTTAATTAAACATTGTAAATCTACTTGGCTCCAAACAACTATTTGAATGGTAGAAATCACCCCTTTACTGACATTTCACAAAAAAATAAATAAAAAGTTAAAAGAATGAAAACCCCTGAGATATAGTAGTTTTAGGCACAGGCTACATCACCAGTCTGTAGAGGTGTGCTAGTCGGCTAGTTTATGAGCTTTTCTCTGGGTACGAAGGGAAGGGCAAGGGTGCACATTCTCTCCATTTTCAGCTGTCATTGTTCAAGCCATGGTAAGCTCTCGCTCACACACACACACACACACACACACACACTGAGTCACAGCTGTTGTGTGCTTTGAGAAGAGACACCTGTTTGTATGTTTAAGAAAACACTTTATGCGGTTCGCTATTGTAACTGTTCTAATAAAGACAAAGACCTGAAGTGATAAAATTAGTCCCTGAACCAGTTCCTCTGCTTCTTATCTCACCCTGACCCACATCACACACACTATAACACACTCCTGCACTCGCTCTAGTCCTCAGAAACACACCGTATCAGAAGAGGTCTACGGCACAGGCGTTCAGAAGCTCGATGAGGCACAGCTTTGACTGTCCTGAACATGGAAACTCCCCGAGCTGAATCCACAGCGCAGTTCGAATATGCAAAACACTGATTAACATTTAACGCTGAGGGAGACGAGACTTCATGAATAAAGCTGCGTGTTGCACAGAAATCCTTGACATGATTCTTCTCTCACCGGCGGCAGAACACGCACGCAACCCACGGTCTGAAGACTCGACACAAACACACTTTTAAATGAGCAGTAATGTTCACAGCGAGACATTAGTATGAGAGACAGAGGAATATTCCTCAGAAACATATCCCGTCAGGAAATGTGTTTCTCTCTCGATTACAGGCCATTCAAGCACAATATTATATCAGCGTATCACAGATCATCTGTCAGTCAAATCTGCTGTAGTGTGATTGACATGTTTTATTTAAACAGTATTTGTGTGATCTAATTAGCTAATTAGGGTATGACTCAATAACTATTATTATACAAGTAATTATCATTAGGCACGTGGAGTGAAAATTCACTTGTGATTGAACAATCTATTGGGACTCCCTGAAAATGATCCTAACAGGAGAAATTAAGACATGTTAAAGCTCAGGAAACCTATTACTAATATTAATTCAAATGTATAGTTCTTGGGGTGTGACGCCTCCACATAACAGAAAGACATGATAATGGCAAATGTGCTTATTAACTTGTAATAACTTTCCCCTGAAGCTCAAGCCCTTCACTAATCCACTATTTCTACAGTACGCTGGTGTATAGCTCACACTTTACAGACTGCAGATATAGTTTTGTCTTATTCTCGTGATGTTCCTCATTTTAGGCTGCTTTGGATAAAAGCAATGAATAAAATGTAAATGTAACCACTGGAAACAGTGTCAAAATAGCTTAATAATACCTTAAAATATCCTCCAGTGTGACATACTAAACTATTTGCATGCCATTTTCATCATGTTGTACTTCTCACTCAACAGAAGGCCGTTAATAAAATGAGCCAGAAGACAAACAGTGATTAAAACCGACTAAACTGAAGTCAGCGCATGGGAACATTCACATTAGCTTATAATATATATATATAAAGCCTCACTGAAAACAAAAGAGTGTGTCCATTTGTGACCTACACCATCCAGACTAACTTCACATATGTTATGTTTCTCTTTCTATCATTCGACACTGTAAAGCGTGTGGTGGCTATTTTATGATATTCATTGTCTTTAGTAAAATATAGATGATTCAAAGAATGTCACATGTGTGACTCTCACTTGTTAGTGTGAGAAGATTCTGTTTATGTACCTGGGGAGGCAGAAGGGAGAGACACTCCAGAGAACAGACGAACAAGGACCTCTGACCTAGATGTCAGAAGGCCATTTGGTGAAGGAGGGCTTAGGAGTTGGCTCTAGTGACGAATCGAAACTAGTGTTATGGCTTCCTTGTCTATGGAAAATTACTGAATGGAAATCTACTGTGGGGGGAAGGCTCTGCGGAGAAGGCCTTGAAGATTAGGATAAAAAGCTGGTTCAGTCTGTCTGGGGGTGTGTCACTCTTCTGCACAGGGTAACAGCTGTGTATTAGACTGCTCCTTCTTGCAAGAATAAATACTTTAATTTTATAATTTGACTCTGAGTCTCCCTTACGCAGTGATGTTTGTTTGATGAATTTTTGCCACAACAATTTGGTGTCAGAAGTGAGATTCCTTGGACGATGCCTCCTGGACCTGAGATCGGACGGTGTTTGGCCACCTGGACTGAGTAAGTTCCAGCTCTACCTCGTAAACTTGAGAGAGAGAGGCCGGCCGATGTCAGAGCCCCGGGGGGATCGACCACTGGAATCAAAGAACTCAGGTGGCTCCGAACAAATATCTCTGGGTAAGGTATAATTCAATTAAGTTTAATTGGGGGAAGAGTGAAATTGAACCATATTGGCTGAGAACTGTTTTCTGTGGTACGTAATCTGAAATTAATTGAGATCTACGTACAGATCAAGATATTTCAAACAGATACGAGGAAAATAATCTGAAATTAATTGAGGTCTGTGACAGAACAAGATATTTCAAGCAGATAAATAATCTGGAATTAATTGAGAACTGTGACAGACCAAGACATTTCATACAGATAGGTACCTGGAAATTAATTGTTCCACCACGGAGCAAAGTATTTTTGGGTGCTGAGGCTAATTAGGGGGAGCCAAGAAAGTCGTAACAGATTTTTTGGTAAACCGTAATTAGGAGGACACTAATAGTGTAACCCGTCCGACTGGGTTAAAAGAAAGGTCGGGTTTGTCGGGGACGCTTGACAAATAAAGAGAACGCGCGTAAAAGAGAAATCCACAGAAAGCAGATAAGCGGTCAATATGGCGAAGTCTCAAAAGCAAGCTTGCGAAATTTGGTACACCGGTGTTTTGTCAAATGAGATAGAAATAAAGGGCAGAAATGTATGATATTGAGCGCCACAAGATGGTGCGGGAATCAGTTGAACAGGGCAGTGAGAAACAGAAAGGTTGTTGTGTCTGCGTTCAACGTGTGTAAAAGTGTGAAAAGACAATGAGTTGTTGGCTAGAATGTATTGCCATATAGTAAGATTGAATATAACTGATAAAAGTGTTTTTATTTTTCATCCATTAGATGGATGCATGACATTAGATGAGATTTGAGTAATATGATATTTTGGTTTCTGTAAAAACAGTAAGTAGGGTAAGTGGGACAGAGACAGTAATGATAATACTTGTTGAATCTGCAGAGTGCAGACTAACCATTTTGAGAAGAAAACAACTGTAGAAAATGTTATGAAAATAACATTTCTGATAAAAGTTATGGAACTATTTATGAACGGCTGTTAAGTCAGATTAAGAAATGGTATGAAAAGTGAGGTTCAGATTAAAAATAATAATGATAAGGTATTGAGTATGATTAACAGGGATTAACATGATTTAAGATAATGAATGTTTCATTAAGCAAAATGGGGAACAATTCTATATTTTAGTGGTAAAATAAAGAGTGAAATTATGTTTATTTTTGGTTTGACAACCATTATCTTTTGAACCTAAAGACTCCAGCTATGCTGGGAGTACAGCAACAGCGCGTGCTTATTCAGCCCGGCTTCCGGATGATAAATGTGTACTTGCTATTGTAATCACTGTTGTTGATGATAATACCGAATTAGAGCGATGTAAAGACAGATTTTGAAATTCAATAATGTAAAATGTCAGATATTTGGTTGATATTAAGTCATTGAAGGCAAAAGACATTGTCTGTTTTATAAAGGAAATTATGGGTCGGGGATAATTTCCCTGGACAAGTGTTAAAGTTAAACAGAAACTTTGTGAAAACTTTGTTAAAACAATTTATGCATTTCCGTGCAGAAAATTAATGTTCTGCCAATAATGATGAAAATTATGATTTGGCTAGTGTGACTGAATCCGCCACTGGTGGACTGTCAAAGAATAGAGAGAACTGCTTATCAGCTGTGTTTACAAACTGATTGGAACACACTGCTTCAAGGGTGTCAGTAAGCTGGAGCTGCTAGAAAGCTCACGGTGATCAAACTATAGGCAAGGGGACAGAGAGTGTTTTAATTGTGGTCAGCTGCGTTTAGCAGTAACTGTAAATGACCACTCAGAAAGGTGTAAAAGAAAGTTGATGGAATGTGAAAGTGACGTGGATTAATGTGGGTTTGAAAGTAGAACAGTATTTGAATGACGATATTAAAGTTTTCGTCTGAGAAAGAACTAAGAATGTGAATGAAAGAGAAAAGAAAGTTGATAGATGGAAGTCGTAAGTAGATTGAAAGAGAAAAGAAAGTTGAAAGATTTAAGTCGTAAGGAAATCCTTTTTAAAAGGAAAATAACTAAAGTACCAGTAAATGTAAAATTACAGATAGGGAAAATATTTGTAAAGGTAACTAAAAAGATGATTGTCTTTTAATGAAACGCTTAAACATTTTTTTTTTTTGCAGATTGTAATTGAGAATCTGACAACTAAAATTGAGATGTTATAATGAAACGTTATTGAGAAATAGAATAACTATTTGTATTTAAGATCAAATAAGCAGAAGCAGTAGCACTGGGTTGCTAAATGTAAAAACAATTTTGTAGAAAGGGATCTGATTAAACAAACAGCTTGGTGTTGACCATGAAGGAGCTAGAAGATGATGTTTTGGTTTCAAAAGATAAGCTTTGGGACTTGACTGAAACTGCCAGTGTGGCAGACTCATATGAGTGGAAAATTTTTAATGTCTAAATTCCCTGATGTATGGGCAAAAGACAACTTTAAAATTATTTTGATATTGAAAACGTATGTAATTTCTAGCAAAGGTGCCTTTAAACTGGGCTAGAATTAAAAGATAAAGTAGATAAAGTAGAGAATGTTTAGTATGAGAAACAGTGTGCCAGTCTTGAAGGTCTCAGAGTCTCTCTCTCATTCAATGTCAGAAGGCTGTTATCTTAGCCTGTCATGACAATAAGCTATAGTAAAGCACAGTGTTTCAGTTGAAAATTATAGCATAATGAGATGTTAAAAGAAATCATGTTAAGGGAAATCATTGCCATTCAGAGGGCAATTAGTACTTAAATATTTTAAATTGTAAAACTGAATGACTTTAAAGAAGTCTTTAAAATAATAATGTAGACCTGAATGACAGAAGTGACATTTTTGTACTTTGTTATTTTAGGACCAGTAATGTATTTGTCTGATCTTAGCCTTCACCATGACACAGGACCTATGACCATGCTATAGATGTACACTGAACAGACGATGTGAATTTTGTTCACTGAGATTTTGTTGATTCGGACATGTGATTAAATACTGTTGTTGTTAACCTGTCTCCCTTAACAATATTAGGCAGTCCAGATGGAGGTGAGGTGACTCTTGAATGTGTCTTTCCTAAGCTCCAGAAAAAACAGCTGAGTTCTGTTGAAGAAACTGATTGTGTGATGCGAGCGGGTCACCAGTGGGTACGTGGCTACTCAAAGACGGGATGATTTTCCTGGCCAGGAGACATTCTAACGCAGGGGGTCCCGGACACTGCATCTCCGGATGGAGGTGTTATATGTGAGAAGGTATGAGAGTTGAGCGCTGATTACCAGAGGCCACCGGGGTCAGCAGAGCATTGTGGGGTCAGCAGAGCATTGTTTGACCGAGAAAATGTGAGTTCCTCTATACCACTCACCAGAGAAAACCCCCCCTCGCAATTTACTGTATGGCTTGTTTTCAACTGTGACAAGTCTGATGGAAATTATAGATAAAGAGCTGATGGGAAATGTGCTTTCAAGAGCCAGCTGGGACCATCTGATTGTCATTATTTGTTGGGGAGACAGTAACATAACTTATTAATTTATATCAGGAACATGTTGGTTGCCTTATGGGCAAGGAAAATTAAAGAAGTTGATTTTGAACTAATATGTCTATAGGATGGTTTTATCTCCTGAAGGTTAGACATGGTGATAGTTAAAGATTAAGACAGTTTTTGTAGAGTTTGGATAACAAAGGTGAATTGAGAATTTATACAAGTATTCAAACTAAAGATAACCTTATAAATACTCAGAGCATAATGTATTTTAGATTATTGTAATGGTTCTAATTTGAGTTAAACATTTGTATATTAACATTTATGAACTATTAAGGGTTCTATGATTAATTAAGTTTCAGTCTTAGGAGGCTGTTTGAAAAGATTATTTGTGTAAGAGAGACTGCTGAGTGGAGGAAGGGATTGGGACGCTGTTTGTCTTTCTGTTATCAGGCCTGGTAAGGCAAGCTTAAACAAAATAATGATAATAAACCAAAACAACCCAGTTGACTTTTCTAAAGAAAAAATGAATAATGAACAGATAGAACATTTGAAACGGTTTTAGAGGCCATGTAAAATTATATAAAAGCTACAGAAAGATGTGAAGTTTAAATCTTATTTAAACCTTAAATATTATACTTTTAGAGTTAATATAAAAATAAAAAAAAAGCGAACATTGTAAATGAGCAGTTAACATATGTGTGTCTAGCATAAGTGTGTGTGATGGGGACAGCACTTTATGTCTTGTGTTAGTTTAGGGCAGCTATTCCGCCTGAATAGTGAGTATATTGTGTCTTTAACCTCTGGAGAGTGTTTTTTCATTACAGATGTGTTAAGGCAAGTGACAAATTGTAAAGAAGGCAAATGCTGAGTGAATCTGAGTGAATCTGTTTTTTTTTGACTGACATTGACCAAGTCTGTACAGCACGACCTGACCTGATAAACTATTGATGACTTTAAAATGGTTGAAGAGGACTGAGTTGAGAGACCAAACAACAGGCCTGGAAAAAAGCAGGATACGCTGTGAGATGGGCTGTTGCCCTTCAAATACTTCGATAAGAAAATGAGATTGTGGCTTTAAGTTTCAGAGACAGAGAAAGATGTCTGGAGGAAATTTGTCTGAAGACACTATGTTAAATGTTATGTTAAATTGATGATCGAGTTGTGTCGACCATCAAAAGGGGGATGCTTTATGTTTTATTAGGAATAAATGTTGGGAGAACACTAGGGGTAATTGGGTAAAAGCCCTGAAAGAAGCCATTCTTCTGCCTAACAAAATTGTTTCAACAGGACGTTTCCAAGGGCATCGAAGGCCGTGGCAGAATAGTAGACAAAAGAAAATACGTACTTTACTATCTGATGATAACCTCGAAATTTGTTTTGCTTTACAGAGAGCATGCAGAATTGGGAGACAGGGCAAAATGTGTTGAATAATGGCTATGGATGAATTTTGCTAACTGTCCTGGCCTGATTGTTATTATTGTGGCAGAAAGGTGCTACACCTTAACCTAAAATTTTCCTTTTGCAGAATGTCAGGAGGATTGCATCAAGCTGAACTGATTCTGTTTTTCCAAATGTATGAATACTGACTTGTGAACGATATGTGTTTTTCAGGGGAAAAGGACTCTGACTCTAATAAGCAAGAAATGTCTAATGATAATTGAAAATGAAATGGAAAATAATGATTTTTGAAAATTCCACAGGCCTACACCAACACGCCTGGAGGAGGATGTGGACCAACTAATGAATTAAGAATGTGGTTTTGGGATGATTTTGAGGACTTTATTTGAGCTTAGTATTGATATTGGTATATGACAAATGATTTGATTGGTTACTGATTAATTAGAAAATATTTAAGGCAAATGTTTCCAGGAAGAGAAGATCCATTAATTAATTTAAATTATAGGGATTATTATTGAAGCTTATCAAGTAGAACCACTGCCTGATTGAATTAAAAGTAAAATAACAAAATATGGGGAAAATGTTGACTGTGTAGGAGTTATGATTGTATGTGTTATGCTGATAATTTTGTTATTCATGGGTGAATATGAGAAAACTGGAATGTCTGTTCAATTGAAAATGACAGTCTATCTGGATGATGATGATGATGATGAACAAAATTATGCAGATGATTCAAGTAGAGATTACAGTTAAATGTGTTGATGTTTTCTTTTTCTTTCTGAGAACGATTGATATGTAAAGAGAGTTAAAAGTAGCAGTCATCCGTGTTACGAGATGGCGTACAAGGACAGGGTTTGAAACTGAGGGATTTTTTTTATTTTTTTATTTTTTATTTTTTTATTTATTTATTATCTGTTTGTTTTCCTACTGTGCTATAATCTTTTTCCTTACTAGTGTGACTGCGGTAGTGAGCCCGGCATTAGTAAATTGTTTACTTGCTTGCTAAATAATTAATGGGGCTTTCCCCCACAAAAAACAGCCTTATGTTTCTTCATTCTAAACTTTTTCTTCACAGGTTCAAGGAGACTGATTTTTATGATGTGATGTAATGACTTGAACTTGCATTTATTATTGTTGTTATTATTATTATTATGTTTGATTAATAATGATAAAAAGTGAGGAGTTGTGGTGGCTATTTTATGATATTCATTGTCTTTAGTAAAATATAGATGATTCAAAGAATGTCACATGTGTGTCTCTCACTTGTTAGTGTGAGAAGATTCTGTTTATGTACCTGGGGAGGCAGAAGGGAGAGACACTCCAGAGAACAGACGAACGAGGACCTCTGACCTAGATGTCAGAAGGCCATTTGATGCAGGGGGGGCTTAGGAGTTGGCTCTAGTGACGAATCGAAACTAGTGTTATGGCTTCCTTGTCTATGGAAAATTACTGAATGGAAATCTACTGTGGGGGGAAGGCTCTGCGGAGAAGGCCTTGAAGATTAGGATAAAAAGCTGGTTCAGTCTGTCTGGGGGTGTGTCACTCTTCTGCACAGGGTAACAGCTGTGTATTAGACTGCTCCTTCTTGCAAGAATAAATACTTTAATTTTATAATTTGACTCTGAGTCTCCCTTACGCAGTGATGTTTGTTTGATGAATTTTTGCCACAACAAGCGTTATGAAGTGAATGACCTCTCCCAGTCAGTCCAGTCCGGCAGGAAAAGCCCTGATCAATCATTCACAGATAAACAGCCGTTAGAGATTATGATGATCACCTCCGCTGACAGTGAACTATGATCAGACATACAGTTAGTGTTCCTCCACAGCGGACTGGACAACACAGAAAGTGGATGTGGAGTTACACTATCAGACAAAAGCTGGGAATAATTACGATTCGTTTCGAATGTTTTTGAAAGAAGTCTCTTATGCTCACCAAGGCTGCATTTATTAGATAAAAAAAAACATACAGTAAAACAGAGAAATATTATTACGATGTAAATCATCAGTTTTCTATGTGAATATATAGTAACCTGTAATGTATTCCTGCGATCAAAGCTGTAGTCGACTGAGATTAAGCAGCAGAGACTGTGTTTGACTGACACACACACACACACACACACACACACTCTGGAGACCACTGAGAGGGTCAAGAACCGAGATAACATCAGGGCCAACGGCACACACACCAGTGTTACACTGCCTGCTCTCCACATCAGTGATCTTGCACAGTTCAGAGGTGGTGTAGTACTTTACATCCATAGCGACTTACATTACATTTCAAGCTACTCATTATATTCTTGCATATATCCGTTCTTGCTTTCCCTGGGAATCGAACCCATGAGCTTGGCGTCGCCAGCGCTCGACTGTTTGAGCTACAGGGAGAACACGAGTTAAGAAAGTAAAGGTAAGGGTGAGTATCTGTGGGAGAAGGTTTGCTCGTCTGGAAGTGTTGGGAGTTTCTGGTCCTGTGAGATCAAAACTGAACGCGAGTGATTCCTTAAGCCAGCAACTATCATCTCAAGATTTCTCTCAGTTCTCCATGCATGTTGTGTTGTCAGTGAAGAAGTGTATCGGCCAATCTAAGATGCGGTGATCGACACACCAGAGGAATGTGCTCGTGATAACCAGTGCGAATAAATCAGAGAAGAGTGACGGATAAACAACAAAACCATCACATTATCATTATATATATATCGTATGACCTCAGACGTACGAGTATGGACTGCTCCAATGATACTTTAAAAGGGGTGGTTGATTATGATTTGACTTTTCTAACTGTAGTTAGTGTGTAATGTTGCTGTTTGATCATAAACAACATCTGCAAAGTTACAACGCTCAAAGTAAAGGGAGATATTTGCTTTTAAAGAAATAATTTAAGGACTACAACAAACGGCTGGTAGGAACTACACGAGCTTCCTCCCGGGTTAGTGACATCACCAACCCTAGAATTTACATAAACCCCGCCCCCTGAACACGATTTATAGATTATCATGACAGAATATGCTAATCAGTGACTAGAAGATAACTACACATAATCTACATAAATTCATCAACTAACCATTCACAAATGTCCTGTTCTTCTACATGTTGTCACTTCTTCTTGAGTCTCTCCATCATTGACTGACTCCGGTTTGAACATAAAAGGCTAAAAGTTTTTGACAATTTCAGTGTGTGTGTGTGTGTGTGATGTAAAAGGACAAGCGCTCTTGTAGCTCCGCCCCCTGTGCCGGGAGCAGCAGCTCATTTGCATTTAAAGGGACACACACAAAACAGTGTGTTTTTGCTCACCCTCAAAAAGTGACAATTTTAACATGATATATAAAAATATCTGTGGGGTATTTAGAGCTAAAACTTCACACACACTCTGGAGACATCAGAGACTTATTTTACATCTTGAAAAGTGCATTATACCACCCCTTTAATGGTAGTTTTTGCTGCAATGTACTGGGCATCCTTAGACAATCTGACTTTGAATATGTCCAGTCCTTGCCAATATCTGTAGGCCTCTTATATCTTCTCGACAAGCTGAGATAAAACGAGCAGATTTACTGAAGCAAGAGCCTTGTGAAAGCTTGGAGAGGCAGGAGGGCTTTAATAAAAGGTCACAGCTACAGTCTAGAAATCCCTTAGACTTCAGTATCATTGTTCATAATGCTTCATAATAACAGGGACTCAGAAAGCGCCATTGTCTCCTGTCTGATGTCTACAGGCAATCATTTCTCTTACAAATCCCAGCAGAACTGAAAAGAGTTAAAGCAGCAGTTTGTGTCACCCAGACAACTATTATAATCTCAGTCGGCGCGTCTACCGTACGCTCACTGGCTGTCCAACGCTCACTGCACACACACTACACACACACTACACACAGCAGAGCGCAGAGATCCGAGTTATGTCTTTAATTACAAACAACAAACTAAATGGTTTAATAGGCCTCATGTTGATATTGAGTGAGGTTGTGTTGTGTCTCTTCTAGCATACTCGATTTTAAAGGAACTATGTACCGGTAATGTTTAAAAAGGAAATAGTCATAATTTGCATTAATTTACGAGCAGCAGTGTGTGTGTGTGTGTGTGTGTGTGTGTGTGTGTAGCAGACAGCTCAAGTTTGCTTTTATAAAGCTAGAAACACATTAAATCTCATATTATTATCATACAATCATCTATTACTGAGGGGGAATACCCATAATGCCTTGCACTTGCATGCTTTCGTTTTGTGTGTTTGGTATAAACATGGGCAATTATGAGGATGTGTAGATTTACAGGATCTATTTAGTATTTTGATGGTGTTTTATCTTTTTTTTTTTTTATGTCAGTATGATTACTGTTACTTTTTGGTTAAGTTTGTTCAATTACCTGAATGTACTCGACTACCAACTGCTAAAATGTTTTGAGTTTCTTCAAAGACATACAGTTTTTCTGTAAAGTTAATTTAACCCCGTATTTAACTTAATGTCTTAAAGTCCCCATGTGGTGAAAATCCAGCTTTTAATGTTGTTTATGTGTCTATGTGGTGTTTTTAATCTGCTTTAAGACAAACCATGTGTAAGTTCATAAGTCGACAGCATTGCTGAGTATTTTCTGCTTAAAACTGCAGTGAACCAAAGACAGTCTCAAAAACACGGTTTGAAATCGCTGGTGTTTCTGACGTCACACACTACCTTGTAACCAATCAGATCAACGTGTGCTCGTCCACCAGTGGATCTCTGAGTGAGTGAGTGGAGGCGGGGTTCATTTGCATATTCATAGAGCCGGGAATACTAAATGAGGAAAGGGTGTCGAGTTACATTCAAGATATTTTAAGACAAAGACATTTTTTTCCCAAGAAAAAAAAAAGTTTAAATATGAAACAACTGTAAACAAATTGTAAATTGAACAAACTTGCTTTCCCAGGGAAAGCAAGAACTGACAAAATGTAAAATGTGTACCTTGAATGCAATGTAAGTCGCTTTGGATAAAAGCGTCTGCCAAATGCATAAATGTAAATGTAAATGTAAATGTAAATGTAAATGTAAATGAAATAAAATAGAAATTTCAACCAGAATGAAAAACTAAAACTAAACAAAAGAACAGTTACTGAAAAACTAACTGAAACTAAATAATAATTAGCAAAAATAAATCATCGTTTTCGTAATTAATAAGCTCTCATCCTGTACCAGAAAACACTTTTCCATTCCACTGCACTACTTTATTCGATGTATGACCGCTGCGCTCGAGGCTCGCGTATTTTGCAGCAAACGCGGCACTCGAGTCAAAATAAGAGCAACTTTTAAAAGACGCGTGTCGAGACCTTGCGCTTTTCCCCCATTCCTCTGCCCGACTCTTTCAAAGCAAAACCGCTTTCTGTGTGAACCAGCCCTAAGAAGCAGAAATAAGTATTTCCATCATATCTAGACCTCATGTAAATACAGCTGTACCTTAATTCCAGGTAAGATAACCATCTCGTGTGAAACTTAACAAGAGACACCACACAGATTAGACAAGAAACCACACTGAGCAGAACACGGGAAAACAAATAGCATGTGTATAGCCCAGGAATAGAGATCTGTCAGAGTAGAAGTAGCCTATACTAAATGCCTGCTCTGAATAGAACATTTTAATATTTTGAGTATAACTATGAGTATATGATTTTAAAGATGCAATCTAAAAAGCAGAAATGGATCAATATATTAAAAGAATAATGTTTGAAAGGATTAAATCATAGAAATAACCTTAAAGAATAATCATACGCATATCTTTTTCTTACACCAGGGTTAACAAGATTTCATTTTTAATATGATTGAATATGAATGAATAATTTGTACTTTTTAGTTGCATTTGTTTGGTTCTTTGTTCATCCTCAAACAATTATTTTATTTTCACAAGAGTTAACTGCAAACATTAAACTTTGCTGAAAGGAAATGTCTTTAACTGGAAGTGTTCTGTTAACTCTAAGCTAAACTATAATTACTAAAACTGAAACGTTCACAAAATAAAAAACTAAACTAAAACTAACAAAACTATTAAATGAAACAAACTAAAAATAAACTGAAATTTATAGGTAATTTGAAATTTATATTAAAATAAAAACGAATTAAAAGCTACACTGTGTAGGATTTTCTCCCATCTAGCGGTGAAATTGTACATGATTACCAACTGAATATTACTTTCTAGCTCCTCCCACTCCGAGGGTGTTTTAACTCCTACGGCGGCCGTATTATTTCAAATCTGCCGGCAGTCGTGAGTAATCTCCGCTCGCATTCGTCACGGTGCCGCTGAGTGTGAAAAGCTTGAATTTCCAGGTTTGTCCCTCTTTGGCTAATGTATTTTCAAGATGGAGGCGCACACGGCGTCCGCCATTCGAGCAGCTCACCCGTATGTATTATAAATGGCAGATTCTACGCTTACGAGAATACTTGATTAGTTGGTAGAAGTAATTATACATTAATGAGCACTAGGGGTGTAACGGTAAATGTATTCGTACCGGACCGTTTCGGTACAGGACTTTCGGTACGGTTCACATGTCCACCGAATGCAATCTTTCACGTAAATTAGACTAGTTTTGTGTGCGGAACATGCGTCAATTCCGAGTTTCCACACGAACATATTAAGTGTCGGAAGTCTCCGCGTTGCACTGATTAAATCTGATTAATCGTTTTTGTGATTCAAATACATGTAAAATATTACCATAACATCTGTCTTCCTGTGTGCGGAAATTTGTTTATGTTGCTGTGACAACGAAACGCGTGCATGCGCGCCTGTGTTAAGAGCGCTTGTTGCTCCATGCGCGCTGATGTGCTCATCTGTTGACATTTCCAAATGCCTTTCAGTTGCTTAATAAAAGCGGCCTTTCCACACAAACAAACGTACATGTGTCATTAGTATGAGAAAAAAAAAAGGGATTTTAACTCTCGGGTCGGGCTCGGACATAAATATCTTTATGCCTGTCGGGCTTGGGTCGGGTTCGGTTACTGCTGTCTAAAATCTACTGCCTAAAATTCGGCCCGATCACCACATACACGGCACGCTCGCTTTAACCCAGCCTCTCACTAGCGTCATGGCCAATATTGGTTTAAGATTATTTTATTTAGTGGAGAACTTTGCACCAGTATTTTATTTCTTATTCTTTTTTTATTTTATATATTTTTTATTAATTATATTTTATTAAAAAGTGTGTTTAAAAAAGTGTAAACAAATTGTTAAAAAAAGTTTATAGTAAACAACCAGCAGTTTAATGTTTTGCATTTCTTTCCCTTACTGTACCGAAAATGAACCGAACCGTGACTTTAAAACCGAGGTACGTAGGGCTGGGCACCGAGTCTCGATACTTTTTAGGTACCGACCCAATTGCCTCGATACTATCGAGTATCGAAAAATGACATGTTGTTCGGTTCCAGATTTCGATACCTAAGGAGTTAACTCGTCAACGTCAGTGCTCAAACAAATACATATGAAATGCACAACGACACACATAAAGTCGCTCACGCACATACACACAAACTCTATTCACACGAAACACGCGGAACTCTCCGCGCGCACACTCATATGAGACGCGCGCGCGCACGCACAAACTCTCGACACGCATACTTATGAGCCGCGAGCACACACACACACACACAAACTCTCCGCGCACATATTCATATGAGACGCGAGCACACACACATAATACCTTAAAGATGTGGAAAAGTCGATCAAAAGTGTGGGTACATTTCTCCAGGCTCGATGCCAACCGCGCGCGATGCAGTATTTGCGGTAAAATAATTGCTGCAAAGACCTGAAGACCTTGACAGCGCACGGAGTAAACATAAGAGCAGAAAGTTGCTCCGTCTTCGACTGGTAAATGAAGAGATATCTTGTTGATCATTCGGACAGTGTTTATATTGCAATAAATAATAACCTATAGCTACTGAATGTACACTGCCGTTCAAAAATGTGTTGGTTAATGGTTAGTCAGAATTTTTTTTCAGTAAGGATGCATTAAAGTTATCAAAGGTGACATTAAAACATGTGTAATGTTACAAAATATTTCGTTTTTAAATAAATGCTTTTCTTTAGATTTTTTTATTCATAAAAGAATCATGAAAAAAATTATCATAGTTTCCAAAATATTAAGCAGCAAACTGTTTTCATATTCTGAAGGGTCATGTGACACTGAAGTAATGATTTTGAACATTCATCTTTGACATCACAGGAATAAATTACATTTTGAAATATATTAGATTGAAATATATTAATTAGATTATTAGATTTATACGATTTTAAATTGTAATACTATTTCACAATATTACTAAAGTTTTACTGTATTTTTTTATTTAAAAATTCAGCTTTGGTGAGCATGAGCGCTTTATAAAACATTTTTTATTCCTTTGTGCACTGGCTAAGGAGCATGAGTCAAACTGAAAAAATAAAACTAAATACATAAAAAATAAAAGTTTTTCTGAGGTAATATGTTATGTAATCTTGTTAAAATGGATTTCATAAAATTGGTATCGAAAAAAGTATCGTTAGGAACCGGTATCGAAACTGAGGTATCGAAATTGGCACCGGATCGAAAGATTTTGAACGATGCCCAGCCCTAGAGGTACGTACCGAACCGTGATTTTTGCGTACCGTTACACCCCTAATGAGCACATATCATTTTGAAAGAACAAAGTGGTTTTTGCTAAGAATCAACTTAAAAAATTACACGGTATAGCTTTAAAAATGCAAAACTATAATAACCTTGCACTGCACATTACTTTATGAAACGGCATAATATCAGCTTCACTTTACCGCACACCCTCACAATCATGTCCCAGGAAAAGGACTCGCTATCCCAATGTTTGTACGTGGCCACACACACTCCAGCCTGAGACGAGCATGAGACGGGACTCACCTGTGGGCGTCACCGTGACCTTCCCCATCTCCTCAGACTTCTCCAGGATCTTCCTCCATCTTCTCCCCTCTTCTCCCTGCCTCACCCACTCCTGCGCCACACACACATACTCCGCTTGGTCTGCCGGCTTCGCTCTCTTCAGGACCAGTCCGTAAAAGCCCCCTCCTCGAAGGTCCAAGAGAAGCCCCCCGTCTGCGTAGCGCTGAGTGTAGTTGCTCCCGACTTTGATCTTATCGTCCGGCCCGAATGTCAAGATGTCCTCCACGGGGCCGGGGCCGGCTCTCCTGAGGGACCAGGACACGGAGAGGAAGGTGTGCTCTGTGAAGCTCCGTATCGTGTTGCACTGAAGCTCCACGGACTCTCCCTCGGACACCGCGGACTTGGGAATGGCTGGAGAAACCTTCAGACTGTCCCCGATCACTGCACACAACAGAGGACACTTTAAAATGAGCACTGTGTAATATTTAGGAGGATCTATTGACAGAAATGCAATATCATATACATAAATGTTTTCAGTGGTGTATAACAAACCCTTACATAATGAAGGGTCCGCTTACATCGACATGTTTCTACAGTGGCCCTACAGGGACAAACGCGTTTCGTATGTTGTTCTTCGTGTAAAGAAGCTAAAGCTAAAGTCAGCGAATAAAACACTGACACAATGATGAACACGTAACAATAATAGTCGCAGTAACATATCGTTTCACTGAATTATTAAGTAAACCTAATTTATTTATCTTTGTAAAGAAACCTCATTGCTTAACTGGCTACTCTCTGCGGTCTCAGACGACGACATCACTTCCTGTCGGCCACCGTAACTTCTGTTGAGTGCGATTCACAACCTTACCACTAGATGCCGCTAGAAATCACACAGTGCAGCTTTAAAGCTGGCGGGGGAGGAGAAGTGTGTGATTTACACGTCAACAGACTTGCACAAATATTGTTTAATACACCACCTGTCTCCATTGTTAGGACAAACAGATATTCACACACCAATCTCAAAATGTTGGCTTAGAACATGATATTTTTGACCCTGTTTATTGAAAAACTATTTAGTTTGTTGCCAGTGGAGCTGCAGACATAATCAGACAGATTCAGCACTAATACAACATTAATGGAATATGATGAAGGCAAACATACATCAGTTTCACTTTACTATATATAGAGGTATTTCGAGTAATAATATGTCATAGTTTTACTGTTTTTACTCCATATTTGTTCAAATAAATGCAGCCTTGATGAGCAGAACTTTTCTGATCTCAACTTCTTTTCAGGCCAAAACAATTATCTTCAAGAAAATGATCAGAAGTATAGTTAGTTCATTTTATATGTGAATGGAGAACTGCATCTTTTCAGATGAACGCATAAATCACACTTAGTTTCCAGGTCTCTCGTCGCTCTCTATGCTGAACTTCCTCCTCAATAACCTCAGAAACCAGAAGACTTTCATGCTGAAGCTCCTAAACTCATCATCACGTGGACACTTACAGAGAAAAGAAGATTTCGGTTAAAGGATAATTCCGGTATTTAACACCTTGAGTCTATATTGTAGTTTGTTTTGGATGAACAAGAGTGGTGGACAACATTTTTTTGACAATGGTTCCTCTCTCGAGTTTTTGACTATTCTTGTTCTTGAATTGGCCATGGACCCATTTAACATTGGAGTCAATGGGCATGTCCGAAAATGTCATTAAAACAGCCAATAATGTTCGTTTACAAAACTGTGCAACTCACTGAGTGATTAGTGATGTTCGTTGATGTTCCAGAAACAAAAAGTGTTGCGAAATACAGTTTCTGTCGTGTTTTATTCCTCATTTTGTAAAATCCCATTGAATTCTGTTGAAGGACTGAGTGCTCGTTAATATAAATGCGCTACCGGAGACGGAAAGGGGGCTGTTTACATTTGGTCGATGTAGTCTTTTTGCTCGCTTCCGTTTCTCATAAGGCTAGCGAGCAGAGCAACTGTGCTCCGGGAGAGTAAGCCAAATAAACAAACAAAACCTTGAAAATATTGAAAGACGTGACCACTGACCAGTGCAATATGAAGTTGAACTCGACTGTGACCGTGAGTGTCCCGCGAGACATAAACATCGGTTATCGCCATCAAGTGGTCGGGAGTGTGCTAACGCTTCAGATTCAAATATTGAGCGGAAGTTACACGGTTGTGAAGTGTCTGAAAAAATAGTTCCACTATAGCAAAATAAACGGATTGGAATCATATATTGCGACGATATATTGTTTATAATCATCAACGAACACCACTAATCACTCGGTGAGTTGCACAGTTTTGTAAACGAACATTATTGGCTGTTTTAATGACATTTTCGGACATGCCCATTGACTCCAATGTTAAATGGGTCCATGGCCAATTCTATTATAGTCAAAAACTCGAGAGAGGAACCATTGTCAAAAAAATTGTCCACCACTCTTGTTCATCCAAAACAAACTACAATATAGACTCAAGGTGTTAAATACCGGAATTATCCTTTAGCGTCACTGGTTTCCTCACACTTTCGGCTCAAGTTTATATT
This sequence comes from Phoxinus phoxinus, assembly GCF_949152265.1. Lineage (NCBI taxonomy): Eukaryota > Metazoa > Chordata > Actinopteri > Cypriniformes > Leuciscidae > Phoxinus > Phoxinus phoxinus. Next base: position 4,223,420 of record NC_136882.1, on the reverse strand, counting down.
GTTCTGCTAAACTGTGGTCGTAGCACAGGCTAAAAGAGCTAGCGTTTGACCCTTGACCTCTCTCACGCTCTGTGTCTGTCAGTGTCATAGTCTGTTAGTTCAAGTTTTAGGGAAATTCCTGATGGTGACGGCTTCCTTAACACTCTTCCCTATCTCGAAATCTACAAATGAAATGTTCACTTAGACATGAATGTGATTTACTGACCCAGAAATCCTGCAGGTATCAGTCAGGCGTAGCGTAAGCTTTAATCAGTAATCATCACACAAGGCCATCCAGTGGAAGTTAATATCGACTACTGTTATCCCACTATTACAGTGTCAAACTGTTGAAAAGAGATTATTGAAGATCCCTCAACTTACATATGTTGTGTTACACAGAGAAAATAACAGCATAACGTAGGGCTGTAAACGATTAATCGTGATTAATCGAATCCAAAATAAAAGTTTGTGTTTACATAATATATGTGTGTATTGTGTATAATTATTTTGTATATAAATACACACATGCATGTATACATTTAAGAAAAATGTGTTATTTATATATAAAATAGTTCTATTTTTTTTATATATATAAAATAAATAATATAAACATATATATGCCTTATATAAATGCAAATATTTCTCAAATATATACATGCATGTGTGTATTTATATACACAAAATAATTATACACAATACACACATATATTATGTAAACACAAACTTTTATTTTGGATTCGATTAATCGCGATTAATCGTTTACAGCTCGTTCAGAGACTTCAAGTTACAGCAAAGTGAGTAAAAGCAGCTTTAATTATTCTTTTATTTTTGGGTTAATATTTCTTTAAGAATAAAACAGACTCAGTTAGAATAGATATGTTTTATAAAGCAGAGCTGTTATTTGTCTGTTGGTGCGGATGAGTTAAGTGTGTCCATCTCCAGAAATGGAAACAGTGATAGAATCTCAATAAAAGCTCCAGATCTCCACAGACTTTCACTCGATTCTGCAGAACAAAGAATAAGTCTTTGTATTGTTGCGCCACTTCCAGCCTCGCAGCGAATCACATTCCTTCACACCTCTAGTTCAAACATGTAAAGCCGACTGTATCTGACACAACACAGGCCTGATCAACACGTCATCTTCAGCTCTCTGTCAGTACTGCAATATTTAACATTGACAAACTTCAGTTCATGAGATCAAATGAATCTGGTTAAAGTTATTTAACACAAATTTACAGAATAGGCAAATATCAGTAATTTCACATTTTGAGATTAACCCTACGAAGACTACTGTATTATTTGATACTCACATTTCTGAGGCCTGTAAATGATCAAATGTTTGCTGATAAGCCTGTCGTCCTGCAGTTCACACTGTTTTATCCAGTAAAGTCTCAGTTTAACTGTAAACGTCCTCCAGTTCGAGCGTCACGTGTTTCTGTGTCAAATCTGCTCTGATTCATCAAGGACACGCAAGAATAACTTAATATTTCGAGATGAACACTTACTGAAGCAGCTTTACTGGATTATCCATCATCATTTATTAGATCAAATATGATCACCAGGCTTTTGAGGAAGGTTTATTTGTTCATCTCTCAATCATTATTGTATGACACTGTATGTTTTAAAAAGCTTTGATCATAAAACTAAGCATTTAAATATCCTCTTACTAACACATTATTGGCAGATATAGAGTGACGACTGATGTTTACATGACTGTATGTCAGTATCTGCTACACTGTTATAAAGATCCCATTGATTTACATGAAAAGCATATAGGGTTGCAAAGGGGCTTTTCAAAGAACATTTCTAAAACTTTGCAACTCTACCGCATCAGAAGTAGACAGTATATGAAAAGCTATAAGCGTGTGCCGTGTGTTTGATGTTCTCGCTAGCCGAGCAGAAATACATAATCATGTTTCTCTTAGTCTTGGATTTTCTCCTCAGCGTAAAGGTTAAGAGGCTCATCTATCACTGTTTTACATGTTCATAGAGTTAGTTTCTGGAGTAAATACATAGGTTATAATCTGTGTGTTTACACAGCTTTTGTAAAAATGGCGGTTGCTGGTGTTTCGCGTGCGTTCGGCCAATCAGCGAACACTAACGTCACTGTAGTTCCTATAGCGCTGGTTTAGACCGACTCTGACGTAGGAGTAAATTAGTTCCTCCAAAAGGAGTTTCTAGAACTAAAATCATTCCTAGTTCCTGCGGTGCGAACGCTCCAACATCTGGGAACTTCCGCCAATAGCTCTAGGAACTATGAAAAGGTTCCTCCAGTGTGAAAGCTTCTAAACAGGCCTACAGAATGCTGTGTAAACCAATGTAAGGATAAAAACTGTAAGTAATAAGTCAGCTCCTGAAGCCAGAGGGTCTGGTAAGACTCACCCTTGAGCTCCACATCGGCCTGGTAGTTCCCGCTGATGACGGAGTCTGTGCTCGGCGTGCTGCAGCGATACACACCGCTGTCTGTCGCTCGCACCTTCTTGAACCGCAGCTCCACTGAATCATCGCCCAGCTTCTTATATCCGATGTCCCCGCTGTTGACCCGGTCCTTCACTGTCTGGTCCGTGAAGCCATCTCCCAAGGTAGAGACGAGCGGGACCGATTTATCATTGGCCTGGATCATAGACCAGTCGAAATCCTGTTCCCGGTGCCCCTGGTAGTCGGACACATTGCAGCGGATGGAGACGGCCTGTCCCTCGACATGCACCAGAGGACCGACCGGCACCTTCACCACACGGCCCTCGCTGACCGCCACTGAGAGAAAAAGACAGCAGAGATCACATATACAGTATCAGTGTGCATCCACACATTATAGAATACAAGTATAGCCTAGTCATCAAAACTATGATATAAATGCAAGTGATCACAAAACTACATTTTGTCAGCAAACAAAGTCGCTCGCATCCTGGGATGCTTTTTAAACAATACTGTTTCCTTCAATGTCCTGTTCAGCTCATCTATTTAAAACAGTTTTTATTAGGTGAAAAACTATTTATATTTAGGCACAATGTATGTTTGTATCGAAAACTAATTTCAAGCATTTACCTGGCCACAATATATCGGTCACCATATCGGTATTGGCAGATAATGTTCATTTTTAATGTTGTCGTTATTGGGCTGATAAGAAAATGTGTCCGATATCGATATATTAAAGCCGATGAATAATGTGTTATTCCTCCAGCTGAGACTCTTCAGATGTGCACTGTTCAACATGATGGATTTGAATTGCTTGAAATATGATTGTAATCACTTTGAAAAAGGAAAATCCAGTTCAGTGCAACGTGTGTCTGTCATATCGGCTACAAAATAATCATAATGAGAACATTATAACTGTGTGTTTGTGACGTGGCTTTTAATGTTGAGACTTTTCTTTTTGTAATCAGGCTCTCAAAAACTAGCCTATATAAAATTAGGATTAATCGGCCAATATATCGGTTATCGACTTTTAAATATAAAGCATTATCGTAGCGGCCAAAATTTTCATATCGGTGCATCCCTAATGAAAACTATTCCAGTGTCAATGTGCCATCTATGTTAAAATAATAAAACACTTTATTTATTTTACTTAAGATATCTGAATGTCACTTTGACATTTGAAGTTTGCCATTTTTAAAAGGAATAAGATCAAAAGATAGATCACACAACCAGAATCATTTAGGCCTGGGTTTACAGACAGGACTTAGATGAAATCAGGATTAGACCTTTAAAATTAAGTAGCTTTTATAAATGTGCCTTAGAAAAAAATATTACTGGTGCATCTTGAGACAAAACAATGGCACTGACATATTTAAATATATTGCTTTCATCTAAACAAGCTCAAACGTGCATTTTAGTCTGGGACCAGACTGTGAAACCAAGGGTTAAAGTCATAAAAACCAAATTCAGTCAAGTTTGTCCAAACCCTGCCACTCAATAAACCAAGCAACCGTGAAGACAGAAAGTGTGGTGATGTCAGAGATCGATCCCGAGTGCAGGATGAGTCATCAATATTCTTGCTCTGTTCTCCCAGAAGAGAAAGACTGTTCATTTTAAAAGTGTTTATCTGTACACTTCAAAGAGACGCGTCTGTTCATGGAAATGTTTATCGCAAATTACCATATTAGGTTCAAAGCACTGGAATGAAAACATGCAGTCGCAACTAAAGGTGGATATTAACATTTTATTGGGTTTGGGAAATAAGTGCTGAGAGACGAATTACAGCAGCCGAAGACATTACACTGGAGGAAAACCCACAGATAAACCAGAACACCGGGACAGAAACCAAAACTGAGAGAAGACGACATGTACCAACTCGTTTCCTCATGAGGGATCGGTTGTTCTCGAAAGGTGGAGGACAAACACTGTAGACACTGGAGAAATATATGGTACAATAAAACCTGCTGTCAAGCAACAGAGGTCAAAAGCTACTACAGTATTTAAAACAGGACACGGTGAAAGTGGACCAGAGCTGATTATATGAATGATAATGATGAATGTGAGCCAGGAGACGAGGCGGATCAGACAACACACACAAATGATCGGCACAGTTCAGCAAAACTCAGTACTTTAGCACACATTCATGTCAAGTTTTCAAGCAGATGCTAATATTCCCTCATCCTCAAATATTCAAGAATGAAGAGACCACATGTAGTCAATGTAAACTCAAATATTATTCTAAATATCAGGGGTCAATGTTCATGGAGGTTACAGCCATTTGTAAAAGAATAAATAAATGCATTTTGTGAATTATTGTCTGTCGAGAGCATGAAATTGACATTTAAGATACACTTTGAAGAGATATTGATCAATTTTCCTATTGTGCCTGTCTTGTTGAACTCATACAGTAGTAGCCTAATACTCAATACATTTTAATGTTTGATTTTAAGGCCATTTCTGAATGGTAAACTACTTTGCCACTTGACTCCAAGAGTCCTAAAGCAAAACCAGTGATATTCTAAGCATGATGCTTGAGAAACAGGTTTACTTTTCTGCTTTCAGTAAACACATTATACACCCAAACTAACCCCTGATCACTTCACTTATCCACTATTAGACAACTGAGACCTGGACTCGCACATTACATCACACAATACCTCAGCTTTGGGGATTTACAGTGCAATAAAGAGTAAAGGAAACACAAACTCAAGCTCATTAACGTACTAATGTTATATTGTTGGGTTATGTTACTATAGGCGATGTACGGTGAAAACGACCTTGTATTTTGAGCGAATTAGTTTGGATAACTACAAAAAAAAGTTACCCATGCATGTCTAACTTTTTTGTTGTCTTCTAAACTAAATTACACTTAAACACGCGTTTTATACAGGCGTTTCTTAATCAAGAACTAGTCAACTTACCAAGAGCAAACAACAAAATCACAGGACGAAGGAGTCGTCCCGTTCCTTTATCCATTTTGTGAAGGCGCGTGATTTTCCCACGGGATCGCCTTTGTCACTCAAACCGGGAAGAGAGTGAGAAATCCTGAACGAGTCTCTCCCACGAGCGCGGATTAAAGTTCAGTCCTTCAGTCCCTCAGTCCTGTGAGTGTGAACTGGTGGATCTGCGCGAGCTGCATGATAAAACCAGCACTGAGGACTGGATTGGCACAGTCGTGTCCGGAAGTGAGTGTGTGTGTGAGTCAGTGTGTGTGTGTATATGTTGGATGAGGGAGGGACTCGCCGCAGGTGAAGTTCCGCCGCACCCGAGCGAGCGCGCGCGCGCGTGTGTGTGTGTATGTGTGTGTGTGTGTGTGAGAGAGAGAGAGAGTGTGTGTGTGCGCGCGTCGTGACGGTGCAGGCAAAATACAGGCACTAATTATCTCCCAGAATAACTCAAAAGTCCAGAGAGACCCCGAAACACCCACTGATATCCTCCATGTTCCCAGAACGCTGCAGAATGAATCATTTATGGCGAGAAATCGTCCTCATTATTAGCCTGTCCTTTCATCTCCGAGAGAGAGAGAGAGAGAGAGAGAGAGAGAGAGAGAGAGAGGGGGGGGGGGGGGGGGAGAGGGGGGGGGGGGGGGAGAGAGAGAGTGAGAGAACTGAATGAATCTTCATACATCAGTAGTGAAGGCTAAGACCACACTGATTTATTTACATTTTAAACTAATTAAGTGTTTATGTTCTGACATTTTTAAAATGTCAATTGTTGTAAAATGAATATAAAATATATGTTATATTCTGCACTATTTCTTGGTCACACTGTTGCATTGATCATGTGAACTCTTGCAGGGACATCAGATTTTCTTGTTTCCACTGAAAAAATAACTTAGAAAAATATTTTCTTACTTTTTTTCAGTGTGTTTGGATCATTCTCAAATCTGCTGCGTAACATGATCATTGCTTTACACAAATCTGTGGCGCGCAGGTTCTCTACATAGGCCTATGCATTTTTATGTTTGCTGTTGTACAACTCAGCATTGGGACTGGTGTAGTTAAAGGAATCTGCTAAATAATGAAATGTAAATGATAATATAGTTTGTAACAAAAAAAATCCATTATAAAAGATGAATAGAAGCATTTTCATGAGTGGTCTCAGGATTTTGGACCCCATTGTAAATGCAAATATTTGTGACTGTGTACAAACACACTCTTATGGCAGTTCTCAACTAGTTTATGTTTTGTTGAATTGGTGGCTAATTCTTATGAATTCATACAATCTCATTTGTATGTTTTTGTACAAATTCACATCATGACAGTTAAAGTGTGTTTTCCTGTCAGATCAGTTTGTAAACTCACCTACATTTGAAATGCTTGTGTATATACAGCCAGACACACTTTACTACATGATTCAAGCGTGTTTGCTTGTGTGAATGTGTAGAGAAAGATCTGGGCAGAGGTCAGGTGGTGACTGGGGGTTCAGGGTCAAAGGTCAGTGTACCTTTTGGTAAAGCCACTGTGATTAACACTTGTGTTCTGTTCAAGTCATTGTGTCTATTTTTACTTGTTGATGCAGAGCATATGGTTGCAGTCAGACTGCAGTGACCCACTGCGACACACACACACACACACACACACACACACACACACACACACACACACACTCACGCGTGCGCGCACACACACACACACACTCACACTCACGCGCGCGCGCACGTACACACACACACCCACACACACACACACACACACACGCACACACACACACACACACACTCACGCGCCATGATCATAATTCGTTAAGGCACAATCAAACTCTTTTCACAGTTCCTTCAGTCCTCATTGTGAACGGCTCCTCCCTCAGAAGAAACACGACACACACACACACACACACCCTTCAGACAAAAGAGAGCGAGCCGAGTCTGAGCACCAGCACAACCCCGATCACCATAAACAAGCACACGTCAGCGACAGCTGTCAATCAAACACACAATGCTCTCACCAATACTGAATGTGATCTATCTTACGCATTTGGAGAATTGACTCATTTCAAACATACTGACGAACTTCTCCCTGCATTCAATTGTGCCGTTATTAATGTCCTGTCATAACAGAATCCAACAGTTATTCTTCTGCCTCATCTTGTAGGAATCTGATCATGTGTTCCTCACATCTGCTGTTGTGTCTGCTGTGGTTTCACAAACGCAAGCGTCATACAGATGTAGATGAGGTTTGCTAAATAAAGTAGAACACCTTTGTGTTGAGGAAGGAACAGAGAAAGTAGAGAAACTGTCCATGTCTGTCAAATGCAGTCATAAGTCCAGCATAGCTTGACCCAAAGCTCCCTCTAGTGGAGATGATCTGGACGTTCAGAGCTTGGAGGATGTGGGATTTTCTGTCCAGTGTTGAGGGAGTTTGTCATAATTTGTGACCTGCTCATAATTTAAATAGTTGTAAGGTTGGAAATAATCCAAGATTATTTCAATGCAACAAAGACACTGCTTTTCATTAAGACATTTCCAGCATAGCAGTGATTGGGACAATGGAGGAAATTGTGATGGTCTGATTGGTCAGTTTGAATGTCTCACACCTGGGTGCTGGGGACACGGTGGGGGGAGAAATGACAAAACTGGACAGCAAAGGTTCTTCACTCTCTTGTCTTTGGATGCCAAGCTGGGGAGAGGGTCTCTCTCCCTCTCCCTCTCGCTCTCTCTCTTTCTCTCTCTCCCTCTCTCTCTCTCTCTCTCTCTCCCTCTCCTCTCTCTCTCTCTCTCTCTCTCTCTCTCTCTCTCTCTCTCTCTCTCTCTCTCTCTCATGGAGTGGGTGTGCGTGAGTGGATGCGTGTGAGAGCGTTTTCTAATTGTGGTATATTTTGTTTTTTCCCTTTCTTTCTTTTTCTTTCTATATACTTTTTTGTCTTTTTCTTTCCTTTTCCTTTTCCTTTTCTTTTTCTTTTCTTTTCTTTTTCTTTATTTTTTGGGTAAGTTTAAGATAGTTTAGGGATTGGTTCCCGTGTGGGCTTTTCGGCGTCCGCATGGCGGGGGGAACGAGCGCGGTTTCCCTCCGGAATGGGTTTAGGTGTGTACCACAGCCGACCGCTTCGATTGAGGACGTGTTGATCGTAGTTGGTGATCAGGTTGGTCACGAAAATATAAATTCAGCCTCGCGCATGAATAAAGCTGTTGTTGTTTTTTTGAAGACAGAACAACTTGTTAATCAAATAATTGAAAATGGCCTTTGGGTGAAGGGGATGTTTGTGCCGGCAACTCCGTTGTATGCACCGGCTACAAAAGTTATAGTTTCAAACGTACCTCCGTTTATTAAAAATGAAGCGATCGTCAAAGAGTTGTCTCGTTTTGGGAAACTAGTTAGTCCAGTTAAGATGGTACCTTTAGGATGTAAAAACCCAGCTTTAAAACATGTATTATCATTCAGACATCAAGTTCATATGCTTTTAAATTCTCAGGAAAAAACTCTAGATGTGTCGTTTAGAGTAAATGATGGAGATAGTTCCTATGTGTTATATGCAAGCACTGAAAGCTTACAATGCTTTGAGTGTGGTGATATCGGCGACAAAAGATTCTCGTGTCCGCATAAAAAGAGACCAGAGGAGACTCGGGTTGAGAATGAAGCTACAATGGAGAGTCAGGTTGATCCGGTTCAAGCTACAATGGAGAGTCAGGTTGATCCGGTTCAAGCTACAATGGAGAGTCAGGTTGATCCGAGTCAAGCTACAATGGAGAGTCGGGGTGACCAAAATCAGGAACTAGAGAAAGTTTCAGAGGACCATGTGGATACAGGTGAAGGAAATGAGGTGAGTGCAAATTCTAGTAGATTTGCTGGTGTTTTGCAAGAAGAGCAGCCTTGTTGTAGCAGCGATATAGCCTTTAAGGTGGTGACTGTTGAAGATGTGGTTTCTGGAGAGATATCAATGAGTCAGGATGACGGATTAAATTATGAGGATTGTTGTTCTGATATATCTGATTGTCCGAAAGTAGGAGATGATTTGTATACAGTGGAACAGATTAATGAGTTTCTGGATGAAACAAAAGGAAAAAAGGTAGATGTTGCTGAGTATTTCCCGGATGCTGATAAGTTCGTTGCTTCAGTTGTGTCGGCGCGGAAAATGTATAATTTTTCTGTGTTATCGCAACAGAAACGTTTTCGTTTGAAAAAACATATAGCTACGGTAAGGCAAAGGAAAAGAGTGGGAAAGGAAATAGAGGGAAGTTTTAAATAAACGTAATGGCTGTTTCTCTGTCTCCCTTGTTTACTTTTCTTTTCTGTTTTTCCCTTCTTTTCTGTCTCATGGAGCCTTTGCGAGTAGCGTCTTTAAACGTAAATGGCCTTAGAGATAGAAGAAAACAAGCTTTGCTTTTAGAATGCCTAAAACTTAAAAATATTGGAGTGACTTTCCTTCAAGAGACCCATAGCGATAAAAATAATGAAGTAGAATGGGGCCTATGGTGGGAAGGAAAATATATTCTTAGTCATGGCTCTAATGTAAGTTCGGGTGTAGCTATATGTTTTAGTCCAAGCTGTAAATGTAACATTTTATCTGAACACGAGATAGAGCCAGGTCGTTTACTGGCTGTAAAAGCTAAAGTAAATACTCACAATGTAATCTTTGTGAATATTTATGCAAATAATAAAGGATCTGAGAGAACTGTTCTCTTTAAGAAAATAGCAGAGTTTTTAAATACATTAAAACAAAATGATATTGTGATTATGGGAGGCGATTTTAATTGTACTTTAGATTTTAATATGGATAGAAATAATGAGGAAACGCACCATCAGTCTTCATCTGTTTTGGCAAATATTATTAAGAAGTTCGAGTTAAATGATATATGGAGAACTGAAAACCCTTCTTTAAAACAGTATACTTGGGTAAAGGTTTCAGAAGGAACGGTTCATGCTGCAAGATTAGATAGGTTTTATATTTCAAATAACTCAAGGAATAGAGTCTGTAATGCTAATATTATCCCTAATATTATTTCAGATCATAAAATGATTACAATAGATTGTGTATTGTCAAAACAACATAAAGTGGGTTCATACTGGCATTTCAACAAGAAGCTGTTACAAGATGTTGTTTTTTGTGCAAATTTTAAGTTGTTTTGGCAGTCATGGCAGATGCAAAAAAATGATTTTAGAGATATTATACAGTGGTGGGAAGTTGGAAAAACCCAAGTTAAAGTTTTTTGCCAACAATATACTTGTTATTCCTCAAAAATAATGGAAAATACAATTAAAGAACTCGAAAATGAGATTCTTGAAATTGAAAATAAAATGTTGGAAAGACATGAAAATCAATTACAAAATGTTATATATGAAAAAAAACTGCAGTTAGAAAACATTTTACATGGGAAAGTAAAAGGAGCTCTTATTAGAGCTCGTTTTTCTCATATTAAAGATATTGACGGACCAACATCGTTCTTTTTTAATTTAGAGCGAAAAGTGTGTCAAGAGAAGCAAATGTTGTGTTTAAGGAATGATAGTGGCGATTTATTTTATGACCCATCTGAAATGAGCAATTTCGTAGTAGATTTTTATTCTAAACTGTATGACATGGAAATGACAGATTTGGGTAGTAAAACTGAACTTTTTGATTTAATCCCAAAACTTACACCAGAGCATAAAGAAGATTTAGATTGTATTTTAAGCTTTCAAGAGGTAACCAAAGCTGTGCAAGAATTATCGATTGGAAAATCCCCCAATAGCATCCAGCTGCAGCCCCGCAGACTCACCTCCGGCTAGACACCAGTGGCTGGACACCAGTGGATAGACAGCCTACGTGATTTCCTTTTTCTCCGTCATTTCCGTTTCGCCGCTAATTTCCGTTTTCACCTCTGGATTGACATGCATATATTCATTTTATATTTTCAAAATATTTATTTTCTGTTTTCACCAGTGGATAGACAATATTCTTTGCAGGCTTTTGCACACGTCTTTTCCATATTGTCATTTTACTTTTATGACTTAAAGGTTGGGTAAGGTAAGAATTGTCTAAAGAACTTTTTTTTCAAATTGGCTTAAACTTTCTTTATATACAAATACATAATTAAAATGTAAGTACTTTGAAAAAGAGAGTATAAAAATTGAGTGACTATAGTGTATTTAATCGTCAAAAAACACAGCTCATTAATTCCTACAGGGAATTTTATACTCTCTTTTTCAAATTACTTACATTTTAATTATGTATTGGTATATAAAGACAGTTTAAACAAATTTGAATAAAAGTTTTTTTAGACAATTCTGACCTACCCTACCTTTAAAATATATAATATAAAAGCTGTGTGCAAATTGAAATATGATCTTTATCATGTCTTTACATAAAACAATTCTCAATAATATATATATAATATAAAAGCTGTGTGCAAATTGAAATATGATCTTTATCATAATGTCTTTACATAAAACAATTCTCAATAATATACTTAATATTATAACATCAATAATTCATGCAAACTGCATACACAAGAAGCACCTCGAAAATATATATTGTTCAGATCATATCACTATTCTTTGTGACTTGAATTCAGCCTAGATCAATGGACTATAACGTTTTGTCAATACAACAGACTTGTACATGTTAATTGACCACAGTTTTTTGCCTTGCCCATTTGGATATTCTTATTTTTTTTTGTAAATGTAACCACTTCTGTTTTTTAAAATATACATAGATTCATATACATGATCAGACAATTTACCAAACAATCCAGATCAAATGAACAAATCATGGTTTTGCAATATTTATTGGAAATTACACAATCTGACCATCAGAATGAAGATGCCACAGTCAGGCCCGTAAGGTTGTGGGGGAAGTAACCTAGAGCAACCTAGCTCTAGAATTGAGGCACACCAGTTCACTAATACCTTTAAAAAACACGACACAGTACCTTGAAAACAAGACGATTTTTTTTAAATAGCTAGTTTGTGCATTTGAATTCTGACATGACCTATCATCATCGACAGTTTATTTATTTTTCTTACCGCTGACATGGCGCGTCAAATTTGAAAAGTGAATGACGATACGGAAATGACGTCAATTTGAAAAGGAAATGACGTCTGCTGTCCATCCACTGGTGTCCAGCCACTGGTGTCTAGCAAGAAGTGAGTCTGCGGGGCTGCAGCTGGATGCTTCTCAAATCCCCTGGATTAGATGGTCTTCCCTCTGAATTCTTTAAACAGTTTTGGGGAATCATTGGGAAAGATTACTATGAAGTGATTTTATGTTCAATGAAAACTGGACTTTTACCTACTAGTTGCAGAAGAGCAATTCTTTCTCTGCTACCAAAAAAAGGTGATCTTACTTTGCTTAAAAATTGGAGGCCTGTAGCCTTATTGACAACAGATTATAAGATTTTCTCTAAGAGTATCTCTAATAGATTGAATGAATATATGGGTGTATTAATTCATCCGGATCAATCATATTGTATTAAAAACAGGTGCATTAGAGATAATTTATTTCTTATAAGAGATGTCATTGACTACTCGATGTCAAACAATATTGATTTAGGAATACTATCCCTAGATCAAGAAAAGGCTTTCGACAGAGTGGATCACTCTTGAATATGGTTTTGGGAATGTTTTTATTTCATGGATTAGGTTACTTTATGAAAAAGCAGAATGTATGGTAAAAGTGCCTGGAGGGTTAAGCATGCCTATTAAAGTTCGAAGGGGAATCAGGCAGGGTTGCCCACTTTCCGGTCAGCTCTACAGTTTAGTAATTGAACCACTATTGTGTAAAATAAGAATTTCACTAAAGGGTTTGCACATCGAAGGTTCTTTCAATAAATCCATGAAACTTTCTGCATATGCTGATGACCTCACTGTGATAATTAAGGATAAAGAAGATATATTTTTAGGGGTTTTCTTAGGTTCAGATGTGTATAAAATGAAAAACTGGGATGGAATAATAGAAAAGATGTGTGTACGTTTGTCCAAATGGAAATGGATACTTCCTCGATTATCGTATAGAGGAAGAGTCTTGATAGTAAATAACCTAATTGCATCATCACTGTGGCATAAAATGGCCGTTGTGGACCCTCCTTTAAATCTCGTCAAAGATATTCAAAGACAATTGGTTAATTTTTTTTGGTCTGGGCAGCACTGGCTGAGAGCGGCTGTCCTGTATCTACCAATCTGCGAAGGAGGACAAGGACTTATTGACATTGAATGCAGAGTCACTGCTTTTAGATTACAGGCTGCTCAAAGACTTTTGTATAAAAGGCACATCAGCTGGACAGATGTAGCCTGTGGACTGTTGAGAAAAGGAGGACAGATGGGTCTTGATCGACACCTCTTTTTAATGGACCTTGATGGAGTGGACTTAACTGGTCTAACACCGTTTTATAAGACAATGCTTAGAGTTTGGAAAGTATTTTCAAACTCTCGAGAACAAGGGCCTGTCAATGGTTTCTGGGGGAAAGAAGAACCTGTAATTCATAACCCTGTGCTGTCTGTAAAAAGTTTGAATTCTGTTTCAGTGAGAAATGCACTTGTAAGAGCGGGTCTCACTAAGGTGTCATGTTTTTTGGATAAGGATGGGTGGTTAGCCCCAGAAAATATTGCACTAAAGATTGACGTGAAATCATTGCGGTTTTCTGAAAAACTTTTAACTGAAATTGTAACTGCTGTACCCTCTGATTTTAAATGTGCTCTGGAAAAAGAAGTATCTGAACAAAATGATGATGACAATGTTAAATATTTTCCAGAATTGGAAGTAAAAGTTGGTTTTGTCTCATGGCAGGAGGAGGAGGGAAAACAGCTCACTTTCAGTACTCCAGAACTAAAATCCTTTCGTGAGGTGGGCAAGAAATCCATGTATCATGTCTGCGTTAAAGTAATGCGGTTTCAAGAATTGAAACACGTACGTGAGTCAAAATGGCAAGAGATATTTGGCACAGATCTCTCACCCAAACGCAGCTGGAGAACTTTATATAAGATTCCTACTGATAAAAGAACTGGCGATTTACAGTGGAGGATCGTACATGGAATAGTAACAACTAATAAACATAAAGCTCACTTAGATTCCAGCGCTACTGATATGTGCCCTTTTTGTTCAGAAATTGAATCTATTTTTCATTTGTTTTTCGAGTGTAATAGATTAGAGCCGCTTTTCCAGATGTTAAAAGAGTGGTGTGATATGTTGGGTCATGTTTTTAGTCAAGAAAGTTTTATTTATGGTCCAAAGTACCGATATAAAACAAGGAATGTTGATGTCTTTTTGAATTATTTGTATGGACAAGCTAAATTGAGTATATGGTTGACTAGAAAAGCTAAGATTGTGGGAACAGGTTCCACCAATATTGTTTTAACATACAAAGGTTTGATCTCTGCTCGTTTAACGGTTGAATTTGCCTACTATGAACTTGTTGGAAAATTGGTTACTTTTGAGGAAGTCTGGTGTTTAAATGGAATCTTGTGCAAGATAAATGATGGTTGTTTAGAAAAGATGTTATAATTTTTTTTTTTTTTTTTTGGTTTTGTTTTTATTAATCATTTTTATATTTTTTTGTTTTTGTTTTTTTTGTGTGTGAGTGTATAATTGTGGAATTGTGAAAGTCTACTTTTAACTGTATAATTAAAGGTTTTTGTAAAGTCAAAAGTGTCTCTCTCTCTCTCTCTCTCTCTCTCTCTCTCTCAGGTAACATTTATGCTGGGTACAAATGGTTTAAATTCTCATTACATCATGTTGTAACTATTTAAGTGTAAACATAACCTTATTGCGCATTGAACTTTTATTTAATTCATGGAGTCAGATAAAACGAGATAATTGCATATGAGAACCTGTGTCTTATTTAACCAAAATTCCTTTAAAACGCTGGAAAGACTAGAACGCGCGCTTCCTTCCCCGTGCTACTGGAAACCCTCATTGGACCAAAATAGCGCGACTTTTACAGTGGTGACCCCGACGTGATCTCAGATGGATTTCGCGAGCAAAGTTCTTTCCAGCAAAATGGAATCTAAAATCAACACAGAGGTTTGAACATCTTCTCTTTCTTCCGCCGCTGTGGTAAGTCAACTTTTTCTGCCCTTTTTATAAGTGTTGAGAAAATGTTTGCATTGTTTACGGGTCGGAAGGCTCTTTGTCTAGAAACACGTGTGAGGACGTGATTAGATTAGCAGTGGCAGCGCAGATGAAGAATGAAAACACTTGTATAGATTTGAAAGATCTCCTTGTTTGCCTAAGCAACAAGAAACGAAACCTAAAATTGGAATAACATCTTCCAAATAATGAAAAACTCGACGAAGAACCGAAAAAATAAAGCCGAAAAGTTTTAAAATCAGCAGCATGTCTTTGCCATTGTTGTATTGGCTTGTAAACAAACCAGCAACACATGAAGAGAATGAGCAAACAACAGAAATAACAATCTAAGTTTGTAAACGATCGAAAAATGTGTGATTTTATAAATAAAAAGGCAGGTCGATGAATTGTTTATGAAAAGCAAAGAAAGTTTGGAAAAACAGGATGATATGATTTACACAGGCTAGAAATCAGATCTAGGCTAAGCTAAATGCTATTGTCCATGCTGCTTCCAAACGCTTAACCCTTTATGCCTCTGGCCCACCGTTAGGCCCAAAACTACATTGAAAGCATTAATATCCTATACTAAACCTAAACTAATCTTGACAAACTCTATATTAAATTTGAAAGCTTGAACTTTAACACAGATGAGATTAAAAAGCATGAAATAATTGTTAATTTTCAAATTTGTAACACAAGAATGAATTTGAAAATCCTGAAACAACAAAACACTCATATTCAAAGTTCCAGAGAACGTCGCGCATTAGGGTTCAGTAACTCTGAATCTTGAACAAAATGTATGCATTGTTACGTTTGAATTAATTCTAAATGACTCCGAGATTGTTTTTCCCAAATAAGATTGACGGATTCGTATGTTACCACAAGGCTGCTTCAGAGTTTAGCGACGGCTAAAAACTAATATCAGGAAGTTTGCAGGCTGCTTGGGTGGGAGGATGAGTGAGTCCGTCTAGGACCAGTTAGAGGCTGGTCGATTAATCTAGCTTGGACGCTTCCGATGACTTCTGTTCTAATTTAATGTTACCTTATGTAAGTGCACGTGAAAGATCACGGGCTTGGCCAATCCAAAGCCATTAAAGAGAAGTAAAGTTAATCTACTGGCGTCTTTAATGGTGGCCAAAACCTACTAAAGTAAAACCGTTGAATTAAGTTCCTGAAGGGCATCCTTGAGGGCTACTGAATGTATCTTTGATTGTTGCGTGTAGGGATTACGGCAAAATCCTAGATATGTAGCCATTGCCTCTGCTCCTGATCTTCAGGACTGATCACTTGTGCCGGAGACCTACTGGGTAAGGAACTCAAAGCGACATAGTTTCCTGGTCTAAGCGGGTAAAATATTATTAAAGAGTCAATAGAGAATAATTAAACATTAAAATGGTAATTTTGCCTTCACGTAGTCCTCAAAGAGACTAAAAATTAAAGAATAGGCATTTGAAATATAAAAAGAGAAACAATCGGAAAACACGTGATTTTATAAATAAAAAGGCAGATCGATGCATTGTTTATGGAAAGAAAATTTTGGGAAAACAGGATGATATGATGTACAGACTACAACTCAAATATTAAGGCTAATACTAAATGCTATTGGCATGCTGTTTTCAAAACGCTCAAGGCTACGCTAAATGCTAAAGCCATGCTGCAATCAAGGATAATGCTAAATGCTATTGTCCATGTTGCTTTCAAAACGCTCAAGGCTACGCTAAATGCTAAAGCCATGCTGCATTAAGGCTAATGCTAAATAATATTTAAGGCTTCAGAAAACTAAATATTGTTATGTTTAAATGTATTCTGAATTACTCTGAGATTTGTTTTTTCCAAAATAGATTAACGGATTCGTATATTTCCACAAGTTTGCGCCAGACACTGATATCAGATTCAAGTGTACTTGAATGAGGGGAGCGAGTTATTTCCGTCCAGAATCAGCGAATGCTTTTTGATCAACCTGGATTCGGGTGCGTTCCATAACCTCTGTTCTCATTTAAATGTTCCTTTAGATACGTGTACGTGGTTATACCACGGGCTTGATTAAACCAAAGCCATATTAAGAAAAGTAAGTTGATCGACGAACGTCTTTTTATGGTGATCATGACCTCTACTAAAGTGAAACAATTTGATTAAGTTCCTGAGGTGGCATTCAAGGGGGCTATGTAAGTGTCTGTTATTTTGTATGTGTGAATACGGCAAATCTCAGATATTTAGCCAATTACCTCTGTTTTGAGAATCAGACTGGCGAGATTGTGTCGTGCATCCTTAGGAGAAGGACTGCAAAGCGATATAGTTTCCTTATCTATAAACGGAAAAATATAAAGTAAGAGTAAATAGAAGAATCAAACGTTAAAATGGCCATTTAAAAAGACTAAATGAGCAGAAAAGATATTTGAAACCTAGCAAAGAGAAAAGAGAAACAGCCAATGTACATCTTATCAGTCCTGAGCCAGAAGCATTTTCATATTCAAATGTATTGACACGAGAACGTACAGAGCAAGGGCCGGATAAAAATAATCGCCTTTTGAAAAAACAAATACTTTGACAACAAAGTTGTTCCAGAGACCAGAAATAATATTATTTACCTTATATTATTTTAAATATAACATAATTGTATTATAACTCGAATTCTAATATACATTGTGTTATAATCGCCAAGCAGGGCATTAATTGGAAAAGTGTGACATCAGTCTTTAGAATTAGATTCTATTGGGATGTTAACCAGTGCCAAAAGGGCAGAGGATGTGCTTTTACGTTTGCAAATAAGTGTGGCACAGGTGACAGCCAAATAAAACTGAAATCTGATCAGAGAAGTAAAATTACGAGGTGGGTGTGAAATGCTAAACAGCAGACAGATACCACAGTTTCTTGCAGGTAAAAAAAAATAATATCTGCACTAACAAAATGTGTGAATGACACCATAAATAGGCAACACCGATCCAGGTGAACAAATTTCTGCCCACAGATCTGATTGTAATGAGCAACTTAAAATGACAATATGAGTGATAAAAACTCAGATGATTCCAGAAGATCTCCCCAGCAGAACTGGGATCTCTAATGCTCATGACACAAGCAGACTGAAGGCTGAACTGCAAGAGCAGCTTTAGGTGTCACACATTGTCCTGAAACAGCAACAATTCAGACCTGGTCAATGAAACTCGGTTTCATGTAAAAACAGGAATTAAAAATTTGAAACTGTTGAAAATATCTGAATTAACTGTGGTTTTCTCTGCATTTGTTCCTGTCTCAGGTTTTAACACTGGAATTCCTCGGAGGACGGACGCCAAGACGGCCGGGACTCCACCTGCACCGAAGCAGCGGGATTGTAGAATATAACCTGAGCTTAAAAAGACGGGTGAAATGACAACTCAAGAGGCCACTCACACATCACAGTAACACTACTGCATAACTGTGGCCTCCCAGTTAGAACTGGATCCAAATTTACAACACAATTGTCATATTTGATTCCACCCATCTCTTAGGCATGAACACTGAACACACACCTCCATTTACCACTGAACACTACACATAGGAAGATAAAGATGGCATAGAGACCAAAAGTGACACTTCACTAATGATCTATTGTCCATCATCACACTAACAGATTCAGACAGCTTCACACACATAGGATGGCAAAGCTGATCCCATGATGACAGTACACATTACTAACTCATGGGAAAACACTGTAACGTACACATGAATGGCTACAGTCACAAATTGATAATGCAAATTCTAAAGCAAAGACAGACCTGCTATTAAAATTCAAAAATGTTTAACTGATTGTTATTGGTGTGGTTGGAAAGTCATAGGGCCCATGATTTCTCAACAATGCCTCTAATAACAGACACATTATAAAAACAAACTAGATCTGAAGTGTGAAAGCTTCAATCAATTACAAAAAATTACAATTCAACCCTGTCATCGACTGTGACTTAGCCAGCCACACACACACACACACACCCAAAAACACACACACACACACACACACACACACACACACACACACACACACACACACACACACACACACACACACAAAAACACACACACACACACACACACACACACACACACACAAAAACACACACACACCAAACTGTCATATGACTAAACACACACACAAACAAAAACACACACACAAACAAACACACACACTGTTACAAGGAAGATCTCCATTCTTGTATTATGCCAAAGTCACTTCTTAAATCTGCATAGGTGGCTTACATTGGAAGATTACTGAACAAACAATGATTATTATATGTATTTCTTCATGATTTTTGATTGAATATTATTATTGATATTACATGAAATATCGTTGCATACCTTGCATATTTGTATTTTGACCATTTGACCTACAACAATGTTTTTGGACATTGATTAAATTGAATCTCTGCGTTTGGGTTACACTAAATGTTTTACAGAAACTCTACATGAAATGAGGTTATAAACCAGCATTGTTGTTTTGTTGTGATGACATTTATTTGAGTGTTTCCTGAAACAGTGTAAGAACTTGTTGATCTTCGTTTGTCTTAAAATATCTTTAACACCAGATATCACAAAAAAAAAACATTTCATTTTTCACCAGTTTGTAGTACGCAAATTCAACCTTGATTCTTCCACCCACTAGTTTTCTAAACATCATTTCCACTTCAGTAGTCTCTAGTTGTGTTCCTTTATTTTTCTTGTTTTCCAGATAGCTAATTTTGCTGTTCCCAACTAATAATTTAATAAGCATGTCATACTTCTTATAGAATACCTACTGAACACCTCCAATAAGTATTTGATCTGAAAATTCTTCATCAAAATCTTTAAACAAATCTTTAAGTGCCCCGGTGTGGAATAAAAAACCTTGCATCACAATAAGTTGTGATTGTCAAAACATTTGGTAACTTATTTTTATTAAGTTTGCTGACAACATGTTACAATGTTTAGCTGCATGGTTACAATTACTGGCAGGTTACTGTATTTATTATTGCTTGACATCTTGATTCAATATCGATTCATTTAGATAATTATTAGTTACAGTAGATACATGTTAACAAATAAATCACTAATGCTGAAAACATAGAGAGCCCTAGCCTATTTTTATTAAAGGTTAAAAATAACAACTTAAATGAAATATAATGCGTTCTTTATTATAATAACAACTTTATAATATTTTAATGATATAAGTAAAAATATAATATGTAGCCTAATATAGTGGACATATTTAACAAATCTCTATAGCTAATTTTTCCAGCCTATAAATGGTCATTAAATTGCTTTCCTGAAGTAAATGTAACTTTTGTGACCTTGTTCTAGCCGACCTGTTTTATTGACTTCTTACCGCGGTTGAAAAACACTGATTGATCCGAGGCATAATCCGAGATAAACTCGGGTTTATTTACTAATAGTCAGGGCCGGATTAACCATTAGGGCAACTGGGCAATTGCCTAATAGTAAAGAAGAGCAGAGCCGAGAAGAGTTCGAGTTGATCACGCTACAGAGATCTGTCACGTCACATTTACAAGCGCCAAAACGGTATTTATTGTTTGAATTGCGTAATAAAATTGACAGAATCTGAGAGCTGATCATTTATTTTATATCAAAGTACCCTGCTCTGTCTTGTCTGTCGTTGTCAGTGTCCTCTTTGCTCCGCGATTTTTTTCTGCATGAGAAAATGTTGTGGCGTGAGAGCGCGTGAAAGGCCAATGCGTGAGTCTCATGCTCAATGCTTCCTGTGACCCTTACATTTTCTTATGTCCTAGAACACACACACATACCCACATCCGTGTACCATGTGTGCATCACACAACTGATCACTATTTCAATTCTTGTATTGCACATAAGGTATTTTCAGGTAAATATAAGTAAGCAAGTAAATAAGGAAGTTTAGTAAAAAGCAAAAATAGACAAACACAAAGGCAGGGTAATTGCAAATGTATCACATTTATCAACAATTGGATCATTTTAAATTTGACAAATTAAAATGTTCAAAGGTAATACAGAATTAGACTAATCGAAAAAATTACATATACAAAACATGTTTATATTTTTTTACAAAATATATTTTCATTGTTGCTGTTCACTTCTTTTTCTTTGTCTTGGGAATGGCTGGAGAAACCTTCAGACTGTCCCCGATCACTGCACACAACAGAGGACACTTTAAAGCAGGCAGGAGATGGTGTGTCAAAAGGGTTTAAATGGTGTCAAAGTGTGTCCAAGGGTTTAATGTGTTCGAACAAACCAATTTAACTTCAGTATTGTATAAAAACAAGAAGACCACTTTTTCAAATATTAGTTTCAAGAAAAATATAAAAAATATAGTTTATTACTCATTTTATTTTAAGCAGTGTATTTTATCTTACACTGACCCTGCATCTTTTTCAAATGAACATTAAAATTATAGTAAGTTCCAAAGTCTTTTTCATAAGTCCCTATATTGAACTTTATCCTATAATCAACAAGTGAGTGCTACAGAAAGAAGACTTTCATGGAAACTCGTGATTCTGAAGTGCAAAATCCTAAAATGCCGAAAACACAGAGAGAATGGTTGTTAATGCACTTCAAGATCTTCTTGCCTCATACAGGGTGTGTGATAAGCAGGATGAGGACAAGAGCCGTGGAAACAGAGCGAGGCCAGGCAAGATTGCTAATGAATGATACCCGAGTAGCACACTGGTGTCGAGTCCCACAGAGGAGTTACGCCAGGACTTAAGGATAAGGAGAAGTGATGACAGTACAGAGAGAGATGCACAGACATCTGGGGCAAAATTCACCAAAAAATGTAAAAGCTGAAAGTTGTTCCAAATGCCGAAATTTGGGATCATCTCTTAAAAATTAGGAGTGCGTCACTGCTAATTATAGGACTCGTAAATGAGTAATTCACAAAGCATTGTCATGGTAAATGTAGCTCCTAAACCTAGGACAGCCCCTGAGGACTTTTAAATCCCTAAGACAAACTCAGAAAGAATGCTAAGCAGTTGTCAATCCGCATCGCAGAATAATAAATATATTGGAATATTACAATGACATTAACCTTTTAAAGGGCACCTATTATGCAAAATTCACGTTTACATGGTGTTTGAACATAATTGTGTGTTGCCAGTGTGTGTACACAACCACCCTATAATGATAAACATCCAAGTGCTTTATTTAAAATCCCCATAAATCATAAGCACTGTCTCAGAACAAGCCGTTCGCAGATTCGGGGTAACGTGACGTCAATTTGCACAGGCCCCTCCCACGACTGTTGACGGACACTGCCGTTTGAGCGTAGACCCGCCCTGAGTGAGCTGTACACAGGCTCCTCCCACGACTGTTGACGGACACTGCCGTTTGAGCGTAGACCCGCCCTGAGTGAGCTGTACACAGGCCCCTCCCACGACTGTTGACGGACACTGCCGTTTGAGCGTAGACCCGCCCTGAGTGAGCTGTACACAGGCCCCTCCCACGACTGTTGACGGACACTGCCGTTTGAGCGTAGACCCGCCCTGAGTGAGCTGTACACAGGCTCCTCCCACGACTGTTGACGGACACTGCCGTTTGAGCGTAGACCCGCCCTGAGTGAGCTGTACACAGGCCCCTCCCACGACTGTTGACGGACACTGCCGTTTGAGCGTAGACCCGCCCTGAGTGAGCTGTACACAGGCCCCTCCCATGACTGTTGACAGACACTGCCGTTTGAGCGTAGACCCGCCCTGAGTGAGCTGTACACAGGCCCCTCCCACGACTGTTGACGGACACTGCCGTTTGAGCGTAGACCCGCCCTGAGTGAGCTGTACACAGACTCCTCCCACGACTGTTGACGGACACTGCCGTTTGAGCGTAGACCCGCCCTGAGTGAGCTGTACACAGGCTCCTCCCACGACTGTTGACGGACACTGCCGTTTGAGCATAGACCCGCCCTGAGTAAGCCGTTTGAGCATAGACCCGCCCGAATTTAATTAAAATATAATTTTTCGTCACGTCATCCGCCCGCATCGGCGCGCCCCCAACACATTTGTCGCCCTAGGCAACCGCCTAGTTCGCCTATAGCAATCGCCGGCCCTGGATGCAGCTCTGGCGCCTCTGCACCTGCAGGGTATTCGCGTCATGAACTACATTGAGGATTGGCTGATTCTGGCTCAGTTGCATCAGTTGGCAGTTTGGCATCGAGATGTCATCGCCCACATGAAAGAGTTGGGGTTACACCTAAACGCCAAAAAGAGTGTGCTTTATCCACTACAGAGGACCACTTTTCTAGGCATGGTTTGGGACTCAATGTCGATGCAGGTGCAGGCATGCCTCTCACCGGCACGCATAGTGGATCCTGTGGGCTGTGAAAAGAATAAAGCTAGGTCAGTCACTCACTGTGAAACAGTTTCAGAGACTGTTGGGTCTAGGGATGCACCGAATCCAGATTTTCGGGGTTCGGCCGAATACCGAATCCACTGGTTAAGATTCTGCCGAAACCGAATACCGAATCCTACTCCCATCCTCATTTTAACAGCGGTGATGTTGTATATTGTTTAGGGTCCTTGCCACCACGAGACAAAACGTCATTGCAAATTGAACATGTAGCTCGACTTGAATTGCCTTCTTTTGACTGAAAGTACTACCAAACAACACTTTTCTGCTCCAAGTTCCATTTTCACTTTCTCACAGCCGACGACATTCGAACGGTCCACTGTAACGAGTGGAAATAAGGTGTGGCCCCTTTAAGAAAGGCTGTTGAACTGTCGGCAGTCTGTATTGTATACGCCTAGATACCATGTATGCGGGTTATTTCTGTTTGATGCTCATTTTTATTTTATTAAGTAACGCTGTGGATGGTAAAACGTGTGACAGTTACATGAGTTCGATTGGGGAATAAAGTGCGTGTTGTAAGATGCCAATCGCCTCCATGAGTCTGTCTGGCCTCTGCAATAACTTTAGCTGTGAGCTACCGGTATCCCTATCTTTCTTTCTGACACAATGCGTTACACTACGTAGACATTTTCCCGTAATCAACGGCGGAGGGACGTCGACCATCGTAGCGAGCGTATTGCAAGCTTATAGGGTTCGGTTCGGTGGAAAAAAATTCGAAGGTTCGGCAGAAACCGAACCCCTTTAAAACCCCCAGGATTCGGCCGAATCCGAATCCTGGATTCGGTGCATCCCTAGTTGGGTCTAATGGCGGAAGCATCCAACATGAAACCTTTTGACCTGTTGTACATGAGACCCTTGCAGTGGTGGCTCAGGACCAAAGGGTTTTCCCAGAGGGGCAACCCCTTTCGTATGATCAGGGTCACGCGGCGACGCTTACGTGCCCTAGTTATGTGGAAGAAGCCTTGGTTCTTGTCCCAGGGTCCTGTGCTGGGAGCTCCTTGTTGTCGCATAACGCTTACGATGGGTGCTTCTCCGGATGGTCTCCGTGGAGGGGTCATCATCTCACATGGCACTTAATTACCTGGTGATGATGGCTCAGGCTCTACATACCTGGGCATCAGATTCAGGGAGCAGACATCCTGTCAAGGCAGGGGCTGAGGCCCAGGGAAGGGAGACTCGACCCTGAGGTGGTGGAGCTCATATGGAGTCGCAGACGTGGCTGTGCTGCGTCTGTACATGGTTTCCCTGATTGTTCTAATTCCGGGAGTTCTGGAGAACAGAGTTATGGAAGTGTGGGTGTGGCCTCTGAGGGGGCCCAACTCATAGACTCGGGTCTCTCAACTGAGGTTGTTGAGGCCACGATCACTTTAGAGCTCACTGCACAGGAAACACACCGGTTTCCTCTGTGGTGTGTTGGAGCGGGAGGAGTATGGCGGCTTTGTAGCCTTGTATTAGGGGTATCCGTATAAGAGGTGTGTGATGCGGCGGTCTGTTCCTTTCCGCACACACTCGTCAGGTTTACAATTTAGTTTTTGGGCTTCACCCCTGTGTCCCAGGTGATTATGTCTTTGTTGTGCTCGCCTGATTTCACATAAGACAGGCACAGGCACTATGCCGCCCCAGCCCTCCGTGTTCAGCGATCAGATTTTACTCTAATACGCCATGTGTTGTAACTTTACGAGCAGCTCCGCTTCCAAAGATGCACAACTTCAAAGCGACTGGTCAGTGTTCCGCAGTGTATGTGTGCTGTCTCAGCTTTGTGTGCACGCTCTGCTCAGTCGCTCACGGCCGAAACGCTCCACTAATAATTAGTGACCAATGTACCATTCACACTCACCGGAAAGCAACGTCCATTTAAAAAACGTGCCAACATGAAATTTATCTGGACTTGTTTCTGTTTGCAATAGCCCTACTGTGCTATAACATGGTGAGAACCCAGCAAACACATTTACGTTGTGGCAACGTTTCTATGGCACGTTGCATTTCTGCTAAGGCAACGTTGGTGTCTACGTGCTCGCAACATTGTAACAACGTAGAATTGTAAGACGCGACAGGACTGTAGCAACGCTGTTACGCGACATTCAGCAACTGAGAGACGACGTTCTGACAATTAATATTTTTATGCTAGATATAGATCCCCCATTTAGCATCTTATGTTTTGTGGTTCATTTTTAATTAGTCATATGTTAGATAATTATATACTTAAAAAAAAAAAAAAATCCTTATTGTCATTTATGTGCCTAACAGTAAATTAATTATAATCAACACTTGAAAGTGTACACTTTGAAGAGTAAAACTTACATAGAAGGTTAGCTAATTCAACTTTATTAAAACTGCATATGGTAATCAAATTGCACTTCCAAAAGTCATACATTTGTGAGAAAAAAAGCAAACATTATATAATACAGGGATTGACTAACGTTAACTACCGGTAGCATGAGCAGACATGAGAAATTTTTTTATAATTTTTGGCATAAAGTTAAATATTTGTCATACCTGACCAGAAGTTATAATAAATGTCATATTAGACAAGGAAGTTGTAGGTTGTGTTTGAATAATTCTGTATCTTATTTAGCTGAGGTAAATTAAACGTAATTCTCTCGTATCCTTGCTCGATGAAGAATGAGACGGCCCAGCGTTCGGTTGAAATTAAAGGCTGATTTTCACGCTTCTGGGCAGTGACGAGTACATATGTCGTTCAGTGGTTGTCTAGACACCCAGAGCCGGCTCAAGCCTTTATGGGGCCCTAATTTTATTTGGGGGCCCATAGTGCCACCAATATGATTGACTATAGTCAATGCTTGATTATTCGCAGACTGAAAAAGACACCCATTATCAAGTTTATTAGTTGTAGCTGTGTTGCTTACATCAATGTCTCATGTTTTTCCCTCTTTTTTTTTTTACTACAGTTTACGGTTTTAAATTTTTAACAGTATCAAACCCAAGCTAACTTTAGAAAAACAGTTTATTTTATAAAAAAAAAACAATTTAATTACAAAACGGACAATTTTAAATTAAACACTTAAAATAAGACATATTTTCATATACAACAGATCAGATGGACCTGTAACAAGATAACACTAATAAATGTATTAACATTAAAGGGGTAGTTCACCCATGAAAATTCTGTCATTATTTACTCACTCTCCATGTATAATTTTCTTCTTCTTCTGCTGAACACAAAATAAAATATTTTGACAAATGTGTGTAACCAAACAGTTGATGGACCCCATTGATTTCGGGGGTTTTTCGGGGGACTATGGAAGTCAATGGGGTCCATCAACTGTTTGGTTAACGACATTCTTCAAAATATATTATTTTGTGTTCAGCAGAAGAAAGAAATTGATACATGGAGAGTGAGTAAATAATAACAGAATTTTCATTTTTGGGTGAACTATCCCTTTAACTATCCATGTGTGTAGGCTGCTGTCCCTTGAAGATCTGCACGCTTCTAACACACAGTGACAGATGCAACTGATCACTTTCACTTTAGACATAACCAACTGTTTTTATGTAAAGCGTGTGTGTATTTGACAGTATTAGCACAATCAGACGCTATTTAGATGAAGTCCAGTAATCGGGTGCCTTTTGACTTGTTTTTAGTGCGCGAGCTCGGTGTGTACGCGACTAAGCGCTCAGAAAAAACCGCATGTCAGAACAGCACGCGAATAAAATGCGAAGCACTGCTACTTGGGCAGAGTGATAACCGCAGCACCTGAGACGCTCTGGTATGAGCTCTGGTTCAGAGCAAAGGTATGCTCTGAACGAACTCTCTGCTCCTCACCACGGCGCGTCTCAGGTGCTGCGGTTATCACTCCGCCCAAGTAGCAGTGCTTCGCCTTCAGAGAATATAGTTCCCAGTATTTATACGGTTAAAATATGTCTGTGTCTCATGTGACTTTGTTTTTTGTACACTCTGTGACTATACAAATCACAACATGTAAATAGGAAAATGTTTGCGTTATTTTGTCACTTATTTGGATTAGTATGCTAGCTGCAACCATTTACATCCAGTCTTTGTGCTAAGCTAGGCTAGCGGTTGGTGCGTCAAACAGACTTATAGCACGCACGGAGATGAAAAAGGTATGTATGGACTTATCTAACTCTAGGGGATAAGGTGAATAGGCTAAAGTCCTGCTAAAGTTGAATAGGCTAAAGAGTGTTCCTTTAAACATTTTATTCGCGTGCTGTTCTGACATGCGTTTTTTTCTGAGCGCTTAGTCGCGTACACACCAAGCTCGCGCACTAAAAACCTGTCAAAGGCACCCGATTACTGGACTTTATCTAAAATCGGACCATAGTTTGGGGGCCCCCTAGTGGCAGCGGGGCCCTAAGCAGCCGCTTAGTTCGCTTATAGGGAGAGCCAGCTCTGCAGACACCCTTGGAACAACCTTAAGCAATGGCCCTGAGTAGTGTTATGAGGGACATTGTGTCAAAGTGATTAATGGCTTTGACCTTTGACCTTAGGCGGGGGTTTCCCACCCCGCCCCCTTCCGGTATGTGGGATCAAAGGCTAACCTTTGACCTTACGGGGTTTCCGCATCCTCCGGTATAGGAGATCAAAGGTTGACCTCTGCCCTGCTATCAATCCATCATGTAAATAGGACAGTTGGTTTGACCCGGCGACCTGGCTAGCCATCGATCAAGTGATATGTAGTTTGACCTTGTGGCCCTCGCTAATATAGATCATGGTTTTGAGATAAGGTCTTTTAATTATTTTTGACGAATGGTTTTGAGATAAGGTCTTTTAATTATTTGTGACGAATGGTTTTGAGATAAGAGATTACAATTATTTTTGATCGTTTGAAGAATCGGCTATAATTTGACATAAGCTTTTTTTTTTTCTTTTTTTTAATCGGGGCTATGTCATAGTTTTGAACATGTCAGTTTAATATATGTGTTTTGGCATAAGGTTTTTAGGTTTTTGAAGATGGGTTTAATATATGTGTTTTGGCATAAGGTTTTGAAGTCGGTCTCTTAATTATTTTTGATGAATGGTTTTGATCGTTTGAAGAATCGGGTATATCAGTCTGTACGTCCCTTCCCCATTGTAAGTGAATTTATGTGTTGTACTGTGAAACTGAGAAAAAGTCTGTCTCACACAAAAGTGGAAAACCCTATTTTTTTAAAATAATATAAATACCTATAAAATAAATAATATACATATCTTACTAAATCCTCACACAAAAAGTTGAAATGATTATAAAATAACTTGCTAAAGTTTTAAAGCTATATAAATGAGATACTTACAATATAAAATAACTAAAGTTGAAAATCATTCATACAGACGATATCAATGAAATATAAAATAAACATCTACTGAATCAGTCTAGATAAGAAATAAAATCATCTTACCTTTTTTCTTTAGAGAGAGTTGAACAAGCTGCGAATGCTTTAACTATTGTTTAGACAATTTGTTTTTACGGGATATAGTCATTCCTGAAGGCCGCCTCACACAGTCTCAAAACATAGGGAGCGCGCCTGTGTGTGTGTGTGTGTGTGTGTGATAATATCTTGGGTCTTCCTATTATATTTGATGAATGGTTTTTGTTCGTTTGAAGTCAAGAAGGGTTATATAGTAAGTGTGTGTAACATAATCACTCCCACCCAGCGCATTCAGTTTGCTGGACACTGTGGAAATGATAAAAGAGATTTTCTAATAATTACGTATATTTCACACTGACTAAAGTTTAAAAACATTAATTTAAATTATATAAATGAAATATAAAAAACATCTTACAATCTTTGTAAGTCTTGACGGTCTCTGTTCATATGGGGTGTTTTTTCACACAGGCCTTTGACCTTGGGTGGCTGTAACTCACAAAGAAGAATGTCTCTCTCTCTCTCTCTCTCTCTCTCAAAGCACAGGGCACGCGCGTCTGTGTGTGTGTGTGTGTGTGTGTGTGTGTGTTCACCGATCAGAACGAGACATTGCAAATATTTTGTTGGTGCAAAATTTATTGTATAAGTATAAAAAGTTTAAATATGATCTTTTTAAAAATGAAAATATTGTTTAAATTAAATATTTAAAGTTAATACATTCGTATAATCTATTTAACTTTTAGCAGATTACTGTAATGGTTTTTTTTTAACGGTGACCCTAAAGTATAATTGTTATTAAGCAATGTCTGTTTAGATTGTTGAAAAACTGTACTGTCGTCTTGAATCTCATTTATATGAAAAGATTCAATCAGCATTTTTGAAATATTTTGTTACTGCTAAATTTAAATGATCTCTTTTAAAAATAAAAAGATTGTTTTAATTCAATGAATTAATAAAAACAAATATTCTACATCTATGGTCTATGGAAAAACTTGACTTGAATTTAAAGTATATTTTTTATTTATCAGGTCCATGTAAAGAACTTTGAAATTTATGGGTCTCACAAGTCATCTCACACATTGTGTGAAATGTTAAATAATTCCTTAAGTATCTGTGAGAAAATCACCACATAGCCCCATCTTATTAAGAGAGAGAGCAACAATGAAGATATTTTAGAATTTGTGATGCCTCAGACCAATCCCCCATTGATGTGCGGCTCATAATGTCCTTCCGAACCCTCGCACATCTTCAGAGAAATACGTTACTGGACAATAATGTTAGCTTCAGGATATAGGGTGACAGAGCAGATGAGCCTCTGTGCATCATGTAATGTTAGTCACAGGCTAACACCTTTCCAGAGCCAAAGTTTTGTTCGTACTAAATTTATTTCAAAGCATAATCGTAAAATATTAAATATGATCTTTTAAAATGAAAAGATTAAATCTTTAAAGTTTTAATACATTTGTATAATCTATTTATCTTTTAGAAGATTACTGTAATGATTTTGTTTAACAGTGACCTAAAGTAAAAATGTCATCAATATAACCATAGCCATAATGATTTTTGTACTGGAACAGCATATTCTATCCCTACACCTAAACACTGTCATCACAGCATTTTTTTTTTTTTTTTCAAAAATAAAATAAATAAATCATTCAATGTAATTTCTAAGCTGTTTTGCACTCACACTTAGTTGGTTCCATAAATTAACTAATCTCTATTTTTAAATGAAATGAATAAAGTATATCTCAATGAATAATAACAAACATGTTACTAAAATGTATTCAAACAATTTAAACATAGTTTTAGCTAAATTAATATATATATATATATATAAACACTTTATATTTTCATAGAGCTGAAGAAGTAGTTCTTTATGCAATGATTAAAAACTATCCAAAAAGCAAAAAGGTTTAAGTTGTCATAAAGAAAACCCTCCCGGATCCTTCAGTGATAAACTGCAGGGTGAAACGAAGCTTCAGACCCTCACAGAGACGGGGGCAGTTACAGACCAGATAACACATGAACACCTATAAACACAATGTCTCAGTAAAGCTAGTCTACTTTCCAGAGTTTTATTCATACTAAATTAATTTAAAAGCATAATCTTAAAAGTTTAAATTAGATCTTTAATTTAATTAGATCAAATCTTTAAAGTTTTAATACATTTGTGTAATCTATTTATCTTCTACAGAAGACTTCTGTATGATATCAATGATTTTGCTTAAATTTAACATAAGGTATTATTTTTACTAAACACCGTCTGTTTAAAAACAAAATAAAAAATGTTTTAAAGCAAAAACTGTGCTTTGGCGTCTTAGATTTATAAAAAATATTAAATCATCACTTTTGTCCATGCGACATGAAACATGCTGTCAAAGTTTGTCACAATGTTTTTAAGAAATCCCAGGACTTTACATTGCTCTTATTTAGATTAAGTTGTATCATTTAGAAAATCAGAGATTTTCAGAGACGCGTTGTGCCTCTTCGGCCTACGAGTAAAGTTTGTCTTGAGTGAATATTAAATTTTACTCGTCTTAATTCAAAACATGATCTTACTTTTTCTACCCTAGCTATATCTATTACATGTATAAGATGAATATATCATTTTTTACTTATCTTGTATCTCCCCGAATTATCCTTAATCATTCTGGAAACACACAGGGTGAAATATTTATGTAGAATTTTAAAATGTTATCTTTTTTTTGATGCGACAGTTTGTCTGTTGGCCGCATGATACTATATCAGGAATCGTTCCCTTTGGCCTCCTCCATTTTCTAGGCTTTTTTGTTAAAGACCCTACAAGTTAGTCTTTAAAGGTGCGCTGTGTAGGAATTTCTCCCATCTAGCGGTGAAATTCTATTTTGCATTTAAACGACTAGTGTTCTCTAGCGCCTCGCTTTTCAAATGCGTGTTGCAACTGCTCTAGCCGTTATGAGCCAACAAGCTATGAACATGTTTTCCAGTAGCACATCATCGAGTTTAACTAAACATGTTCTACCGTTATGCTGACTAAATAATGACTTACACAACCAAGTAATGAAAAAAAGCTTGTAATTTAGACCGTAACATTGACTTACCTGTCGAGAAGAAAGCAGCATCCCTTCATTATCTCTTTCCACCTGGGAAAAGCTAACACGATATTTTGAATTCACCGGTCACGTTTCCTTTGAAATATTGTGTAAATTTTTTTTGTTTGTTTTTGAAACGCGTTGAGGTAGGCTAGTGCTTTTTTCCCCTCTCTGCTATTATATATATTTTTTCAAGATGGCGGAACGACATGGAAGCCTCCATGGACTTACCCATCCCAGTATAAATACAGATAAGAAATTCTTTGCTTACGAGGATAAGTCAAATCATTGGCAGAGGTAATGTAACACAAATGATGATATATTTATGAATAAAGACAATGATTTTAGCTAATAAAATACTTTTAGAAAACGACTGTACCTTCAATTTCAGATGTGTAAATTACAAAACAGCATTATTCAATCGTCTTCAGAAGTCGTTTCTTCAATGGGTCTCCTGAGAATATGTAATTTCCCTTAAAACCATAGATTAAGCTAAATGACACCACCATTCCCCCCAAAATCAAATACTCTATACGATTTGTATTACACTTTTTCAAAGGATAATCTTGCTGATATGATATGTCTGATGCAAGGTTTTGCAAAGAAATAGGTACTGCAATACTCCAAACAGTTCAACACAATGACATCATTAAGGATGGACGATGGGTGAAAACACGGCCTGTGTAGGGTAGTTTTCCAGATTTGACCCAAAGTCAAATACTGTATTACACTTTTCAAATGATAATCTAGCTTTAAAGCTAGAAAAAAGTAAAAACCAAACATATCTTCATACCTGTTGTGTTCCGACACAAGACCATTAACTGGTTCTTTTTGTTTTATAAGTTGACTTTTCTTATTTCTACAAATATCACTCCGATAAATATGGACTTAATATGGACACACTGTTTTTAGGAAAAAGCATCGTTTTAAAAGATGATCTATTTTTGACAGACCTATGGAAATGCATGTCGGTTTCCAAGTTTTCATGCATAGTGCAAACATGCAATGTTCGAGAAAGCTAATATCGGTGTAATCTTTGCGAGGTCTCACCCACAACGCAAAACTTTGTGTTGGGGTGATCCAAGCATATTTTTACTGAAAGAAAATACTACGGAAACCATTTTCAAACTGTAATAATACCATATTTATTTAATTATATTATGGTTTCGCGTTGATTTAAAGTTTTGTTTGTTTGTTATTAACTAATAGCTTTATTATTTTAACTAATACTTCAACATCCAGCACATAATTAAAGAGATGAATGAGCTAAGGACATTCTCTGAATAAACAGATAACGGTATGTTCACGATCTACAATATACAGTTAGATAGGCCTATGTGTAAATAGCTGTGCTTAAATATTTAGTGATGCATAGTTCCACACTCTAGTAAAGCTTATGGATTAACTTTAAAACACGAATTCAAAAGTCCAAAACACCCGTATAAGATTCAAAATCATTTATATTTATATAATAAATACACAAAAGTATGCAAATTATGGTTTTATGACTTCACTGTTTCACATTTTGTATGTTGGACCGCATGTGTTTTAGGTGAAGACGTTTCTTTGAGAACCCTAAACATTCAGTGTTTATAGGAATAAATGACCATTAAGAATTTAAGTGATACTTTGTTTAGCGCATCTTTCCCTCTATCTACGATGTGAAATCACACAAAGTATTAACACGAAAAGTAAGCGCGTGCTGTTTTACACTTTATTACAACAGCCTCAAGCTTTAATGAATAAGCATCTCTCAGCGCAATAGTCAGATGTGATTCTGTTGTAATAAAGTGTAAAACAGCACGTTGAGAAAAAAAGAACATTGCATGTTTGCACTATGCATGAAAACTTGGAAACCGACATGCATTTCCATAGGTCTGTCAAAAATAGATCATCTTTTAAAACGATGCTTTTTCCTAAAAACAGTGTGTCCATATTAAGTCCATATTTATCGGAGTGATATTTGTAGAAATAAGAAAAGTCAACTTATAAAACAAAAAGAACCAGTTAATGGTCTTGTGTCGGAACACAACAGGTATGAAGATATGTTTGGTTTTTACTTTTTTCTAGCTTTAAAGCTAGATTATCATTTGAAAAGTGTAATACAGTATTTGACTTTGGGTCAAATCTGGAAAACTACCCTACACAGGCCGTGTTTTCACCCATCGTCCATCCTTAATGATGTCATTGTGTTGAACTGTTTGGAGTATTGCAGTACCTATTTCTTTGCAAAACCTTGCATCAGACATATCATATCAGCAAGATTATCCTTTGAAAAAGTGTAATACAAATCGTATAGAGTATTTGATTTTGGGGGGAATGGTGGTGTCATTTAGCTTAATCTATGGTTTTAAGGGAAATTACATATTCTCAGGAGACCCATTGAAGAAACGACTTCTGAAGACGATTGAATAATGCTGTTTTGTAATTTACACATCTGAAATTGAAGGTACAGTCGTTTTCTAAAAGTATTTTATTAGCTAAAATCATTGTCTTTATTCATAAATATATCATCATTTGTGTTACATTACCTCTGCCAATGATTTGACTTATCCTCGTAAGCAAAGAATTTCTTATCTGTATTTATACTGGGATGGGTAAGTCCATGGAGGCTTCCATGTCGTTCCGCCATCTTGAAAAAATATATATAATAGCAGAGAGGGGAAAAAAGCACTAGCCTACCTCAACGCGTTTCAAAAACAAACAAAAAAAATTTACACAATATTTCAAAGGAAACGTGACCGGTGAATTCAAAATATCGTGTTAGCTTTTCCCAGGTGGAAAGAGATAATGAAGGGATGCTGCTTTCTTCTCGACAGGTAAGTCAATGTTACGGTCTAAATTACAAGCTTTTTTTCATTACTTGGTTGTGTAAGTCATTATTTAGTCAGCATAACGGTAGAACATGTTTAGTTAAACTCGATGATGTGCTACTGGAAAACATGTTCATAGCTTGTTGGCTCATAACGGCTAGAGCAGTTGCAACACGC
This sequence comes from Phoxinus phoxinus, assembly GCF_949152265.1. NCBI lineage: Eukaryota > Metazoa > Chordata > Actinopteri > Cypriniformes > Leuciscidae > Phoxinus > Phoxinus phoxinus. The sequence goes on along the minus strand of NC_136882.1, from coordinate 4,188,337 downwards.
ATTTGAAAAGCGAGGCGCTAGAGAACACTAGTCGTTTAAATGCAAAATAGAATTTCACCGCTAGATGGGAGAAATTCCTACACAGCGCACCTTTAAAGACTAACTTGTAGGGTCTTTAACAAAAAAGCCTAGAAAATGGAGGAGGCCAAAGGGAACGATTCCTGATATAGTATCATGCGGCCAACAGACAAACTGTCGCATCAAAAAAAAGATAACATTTTAAAATTCTACATAAATATTTCACCCTGTGTGTTTCCAGAATGATTAAGGATAATTCGGGGAGATACAAGATAAGTAAAAAATGATATATTCATCTTATACATGTAATAGATATAGCTAGGGTAGAAAAAGTAAGATCATGTTTTGAATTAAGACGAGTAAAATTTAATATTCACTCAAGACAAACTTTACTCGTAGGCCGAAGAGGCACAACGCGTCTCTGAAAATCTCTGATTTTCTAAATGATACAACTTAATCTAAATAAGAGCAATGTAAAGTCCTGGGATTTCTTAAAAACATTGTGACAAACTTTGACAGCATGTTTCATGTCGCATGGACAAAAGTGATGATTTAATATTTTTTATAAATCTAAGACGCCAAAGCACAGTTTTTGCTTTAAAACATTTTTTATTTTGTTTTTAAACAGACGGTGTTTAGTAAAAATAATACCTTATGTTAAATTTAAGCAAAATCATTGATATCATACAGAAGTCTTCTGTAGAAGATAAATAGATTACACAAATGTATTAAAACTTTAAAGATTTGATCTAATTAAATTAAAGATCTAATTTAAACTTTTAAGATTATGCTTTTAAATTAATTTAGTATGAATAAAACTCTGGAAAGTAGACTAGCTTTACTGAGACATTGTGTTTATAGGTGTTCATGTGTTATCTGGTCTGTAACTGCCCCCGTCTCTGTGAGGGTCTGAAGCTTCGTTTCACCCTGCAGTTTATCACTGAAGGATCCGGGAGGGTTTTCTTTATGACAACTTAAACCTTTTTGCTTTTTGGATAGTTTTTAATCATTGCATAAAGAACTACTTCTTCAGCTCTATGAAAATATAAAGTGTTTATATATATATATATATATTAATTTAGCTAAAACTATGTTTAAATTGTTTGAATACATTTTAGTAACATGTTTGTTATTATTCATTGAGATATACTTTATTCATTTCATTTAAAAATAGAGATTAGTTAATTTATGGAACCAACTAAGTGTGAGTGCAAAACAGCTTAGAAATTACATTGAATGATTTATTTATTTTATTTTTGAAAAAAAAAAAAAAAATGCTGTGATGACAGTGTTTAGGTGTAGGGATAGAATATGCTGTTCCAGTACAAAAATCATTATGGCTATGGTTATATTGATGACATTTTTACTTTAGGTCACTGTTAAACAAAATCATTACAGTAATCTTCTAAAAGATAAATAGATTATACAAATGTATTAAAACTTTAAAGATTTAATCTTTTCATTTTAAAAGATCATATTTAATATTTTACGATTATGCTTTGAAATAAATTTAGTACGAACAAAACTTTGGCTCTGGAAAGGTGTTAGCCTGTGACTAACATTACATGATGCACAGAGGCTCATCTGCTCTGTCACCCTATATCCTGAAGCTAACATTATTGTCCAGTAACGTATTTCTCTGAAGATGTGCGAGGGTTCGGAAGGACATTATGAGCCGCACATCAATGGGGGATTGGTCTGAGGCATCACAAATTCTAAAATATCTTCATTGTTGCTCTCTCTCTTAATAAGATGGGGCTATGTGGTGATTTTCTCACAGATACTTAAGGAATTATTTAACATTTCACACAATGTGTGAGATGACTTGTGAGACCCATAAATTTCAAAGTTCTTTACATGGACCTGATAAATAAAAAATATACTTTAAATTCAAGTCAAGTTTTTCCATAGACCATAGATGTAGAATATTTGTTTTTATTAATTCATTGAATTAAAACAATCTTTTTATTTTTAAAAGAGATCATTTAAATTTAGCAGTAACAAAATATTTCAAAAATGCTGATTGAATCTTTTCATATAAATGAGATTCAAGACGACAGTACAGTTTTTCAACAATCTAAACAGACATTGCTTAATAACAATTATACTTTAGGGTCACCGTTAAAAAAAAACCATTACAGTAATCTGCTAAAAGTTAAATAGATTATACGAATGTATTAACTTTAAATATTTAATTTAAACAATATTTTCATTTTTAAAAAGATCATATTTAAACTTTTTATACTTATACAATAAATTTTGCACCAACAAAATATTTGCAATGTCTCGTTCTGATCGGTGAACACACACACACACACACACACACACACACAGACGCGCGTGCCCTGTGCTTTGAGAGAGAGAGAGAGAGAGAGAGAGACATTCTTCTTTGTGAGTTACAGCCACCCAAGGTCAAAGGCCTGTGTGAAAAAACACCCCATATGAACAGAGACCGTCAAGACTTACAAAGATTGTAAGATGTTTTTTATATTTCATTTATATAATTTAAATTAATGTTTTTAAACTTTAGTCAGTGTGAAATATACGTAATTATTAGAAAATCTCTTTTATCATTTCCACAGTGTCCAGCAAACTGAATGCGCTGGGTGGGAGTGATTATGTTACACACACTTACTATATAACCCTTCTTGACTTCAAACGAACAAAAACCATTCATCAAATATAATAGGAAGACCCAAGATATTATCACACACACACACACACACACACAGGCGCGCTCCCTATGTTTTGAGACTGTGTGAGGCGGCCTTCAGGAATGACTATATCCCGTAAAAACAAATTGTCTAAACAATAGTTAAAGCATTCGCAGCTTGTTCAACTCTCTCTAAAGAAAAAAGGTAAGATGATTTTATTTCTTATCTAGACTGATTCAGTAGATGTTTATTTTATATTTCATTGATATCGTCTGTATGAATGATTTTCAACTTTAGTTATTTTATATTGTAAGTATCTCATTTATATAGCTTTAAAACTTTAGCAAGTTATTTTATAATCATTTCAACTTTTTGTGTGAGGATTTAGTAAGATATGTATATTATTTATTTTATAGGTATTTATATTATTTTAAAAAAATAGGGTTTTCCACTTTTGTGTGAGACAGACTTTTTCTCAGTTTCACAGTACAACACATAAATTCACTTACAATGGGGAAGGGACGTACAGACTGATATACCCGATTCTTCAAACGATCAAAACCATTCATCAAAAATAATTAAGAGACCGACTTCAAAACCTTATGCCAAAACACATATATTAAACCCATCTTCAAAAACCTAAAAACCTTATGCCAAAACACATATATTAAACTGACATGTTCAAAACTATGACATAGCCCCGATTAAAAAAAAGAAAAAAAAAAAGCTTATGTCAAATTATAGCCGATTCTTCAAACGATCAAAAATAATTGTAATCTCTTATCTCAAAACCATTCGTCACAAATAATTAAAAGACCTTATCTCAAAACCATTCGTCAAAAATAATTAAAAGACCTTATCTCAAAACCATGATCTATATTAGCGAGGGCCACAAGGTCAAACTACATATCACTTGATCGATGGCTAGCCAGGTCGCCGGGTCAAACCAACTGTCCTATTTACATGATGGATTGATAGCAGGGCAGAGGTCAACCTTTGATCTCCTATACCGGAGGATGCGGAAACCCCGTAAGGTCAAAGGTTAGCCTTTGATCCCACATACCGGAAGGGGGCGGGGTGGGAAACCCCCGCCTAAGGTCAAAGGTCAAAGCCATTAATCACTTTGACACAATGTCCCTCATAACACTACTGCCCTGAACGCTGGTTCAGTGTCAAAATTGTAACAACACCGTAATAACCTCCACCAGACAATGTACAGTAGTTATAGCAATCATTTGGCCATGTTGTTAAAACGTTGTTAGAAGGTTAGAACGCTCTGTGTCTGCTGGGTATAGCCGTGCTGGGCAACGTTGGTAAAAATGACGCTATCAGATTTAACAGATTTATTTTTTCACCAATTATCAAAATAAAGTAGTCCTACAAAGCTATTATTGTGCATGTGAGCAAATAGCAGGGAGTGTATCAGAGAACGATTTAGTGCTATCTGCACACATGCTTTGACAATAATAGCTTTGTAGGACTACTTTATTTTGATAATTGGTCAAAAAAATCTGATAAATCTGGTTATGTTGCATAGAACTGAATGAAGATTAATATATTGATTTTAATACATTTTAATATATAATATAAATATAATATTTTAATATAGGCCTATTTTCTGTCCATTTTTTGTGTTACTTTAATTTTAAAATTGTGTTACTTAAATTTACTTTAATGCGTGTTTATTTTATTTATTGGCTTGTATTGTTTTTATTTCAATTAATTAAATTATTGTATTTAATAAAAAAGTCTTATAATAATACAATTACACAAACATTTTCGGTTTCGGTTTTCGGCCAAGTGCATCCTGAATTTTCGGTTTCGAAAATAAACCCTGTCAAATAAACCCTAGCAATGTCCCTGGTTGTAACTGTAATTAAATCTTGACTCACCCTTGAGCTCCACATCGGCCTGGTAGTTCCCGCTGATGACGGAGTCTGTGCTCGGCGTGCTGCAGCGATACACACCGCTGTCTGTCGCTCGCACCTTCTTGAACCGCAGCTCCACTGAATCATTGCCCAGCTTCTTATATCCGATGTCCCCGCTGTTGACCCGGTCCCTCACTGTGGGGTCCGTGAAGTTATCGTCAAAGGTGGAGACGAGCTGGACCGATTTATCACCGGCCTGGATCATGGACCAATCGAAATCCTGGTCCCGGGGCCCCTGGTAGTCGGACACATTGCAGCGGATGGAGACGGCCTGTCCCTCGACATGCACCAGAGGACCAACCGGCACCTTCACCACACGGCCCTCGCTGACCGCCACTGAGAGAAAAAGACAAGATTTCTCACATATAGAGCATGTAGAAAGAAAATACAGCAATACCTCTGTATATATCTCGGTTTTTGATTTCTGAATCCTTTTTTATTTCTTTAATCTGTTGCGGAAATGAGCTTACATAAACTGGAAAAATGCAGACAATGCCATGAAATTTTCAAGAACTGCTTACTAGGTATGAACACTATACATGAAAATGCCTGTCTCAATAGGTACTTTATATAAAAATGAAATAAGAATAATCATTCACGTGGCTGTTGTTACAAAGCATAGGAGTCATTCAGATCCAAGTGCAGCTTGTCTTTATTAAACAGAGTAGTCACCAGGCAAGGGTCATACACCAGCAAACACAGCAGAGAAGATTAGGCAAAATCGTGGTCAATAAACAGGCAGGATATCAGGGCAGGCAGCAAACAAACAGGATACAGGAACCAGCAGAAGATCAGGAACAGACAAGGTCACAACAGGCAGGTAAACACATGGTAAACGCTTGGCAATGTTCACAGCAGCAAAACAAGACGTAGCCAAGAGTTTTGTGTGAGTGTGGCTTAAATGAGTGTTTGAACATGAGGTGCAGGTGTGTGTGTGTGTGTGTGTGTGTGTGTGTGTGTGTGTGTGTGTAATCAGTCCAAGCACATGCATGATGGGAAATGGAGTCCGTAATCACCTAGGGAGTGCGTGGCTAATTGTGACAGCTGTGCATGCATGTATAATATTATTTTTATGTAAGAATTTCCTTAAGAAACCTCTAGACTACATTGGAAACAGTAAAATGGGAATAAATACGTAGTTCTGGTATGAAACTCTAGATAGAACAGGCTGATAGGTCCTTAACTCATTTGGTAGAGATCACATCATTATCTACATAGCACAGCTGATTGGTTGCCAATGAGCTGCGGCTCAACATTCAAATACTTAAATGATGCTGTTAGCAGTCTGCAGCGTGCTTTAAGAAAGCATCTGAAATCAAATCAACATCTAAAGCTGGGTGCACACTGTACAATTTTGCTGTCTGAGACAAATTTTGCAAATCCTAAAAGATTCCTCTGATCCTAGGCTAAAATCTGACGTGTTTGACCGTTAGTTTGACATGTTCACTGGTCAAATTTGCGATCAAATTTTACCTCAGACAAAATTCTGGCAGTGTCAGAAGATTTGACTCACAGTCCTGCAGAGTGACTTCTCTTACGACGACTGTCAAATTGTCTTTAGTTTTTCAAGAAAAGCCATGACCAAAATGAACGTTAGAGTTTTCTTCGTAACCGCCATTTCAATCTTGTGTGTAATGCAGCTCACTGTGAATGAACGTGTCATTGATTGATGACGTAAAACTCCAGAGAAGTTTTCTTTTCGAGGATCATGTTGTACAGTCTGACAAGTAACAATCGTAAAGGATTATTATAAATCGCACATCGTATCTCTGTGCATATTGCGTGGTTTGCTTATTAAGTTACCAGTCAACAGCTAAACCAAGCTTTATGTTTAAGTCTTCTTAAAAACAGCCTCACTATTCTTCTTCCAGTTCAATTTACTGTCCAAATGGACACCAAGATATTTATAAGACTGAGCAATCTCTACTTTCAGACCGTTAATTATCACTGGTGCTATCACTTCTTTTTTTTCTTCTAAAATCAATGATCAACTCCTTAAGGCTGGTTCACACGGCAGGATAATTAGGCCGATTTTAGCCCCGATTCACCCCTTTCAACAATCTTAAGGATGCTCCGACTTTAGAATACACATATGACCCGGAGGGGGGTGCATTCGGAGAACACTGGGGTGTCCAGCCCGCAGGGTGGAATATTTCCACCCCAGGGGTGGCAGACTGGCCTGCCAAGGGAAAGACACATGCTCGAGAGACGTTTACACAGGAAATACACATGTGGGGGTTACCCGGGGGGGGGGGGGGGGGGGGGGAACTATGCGCATGGTGGCACCTAGCCAACGCGAAAGCTGCCAGAGGCATAACTCTGGCGTTGACGTCAACAGCGCTGGAGGAACTCAGGGTTTATCAGGCTCACCTAAGTAGAATATCGCACATATCCAGTCCGTGGAGTGGAATGGCGAGCAAGCGAAGACACCTGAGCGGGTCCTAGTACCGGCTGGTTGAAGCAAGTACACGGGAGGACACTGGCTCCACTCGGAGATTATAGAATCTGGCGAATGTGTTGGGTGTGGCTCAGCCTACAGCAGATGTCTGTTAGCGAGGCGCCATGCGCTAGAGCCCAAGAGGAGGCCACACTCCGAGTGGAGTGGACCGTCACACCAAGGGGGCATGGTCAGAGCAATGCCAAGGCTGGGTCTGCCTCCTCCAAGGGCAGCGCTTGCAGGTTCACCACCTGGTCCCGGAAGGGAGTGGTGGGAACCTTGGGCACATATCCAGGCCGGGGTCTCAGGATCACGTGAGAATAGGCCGGCCCGAATTCCAGGCACGCTTCGTCTACAGAAAATGCGTGCAGGACCCCTACCCTCTTGATGGAGGCCAATGCAAGCAGGAGCGCTGTCTTGATTGACAGGAACTTAAGCTCCACTGATTGCAGAGGCTCAAAGGGAACACTCTGCATGGCAGTTAGAACCACTGAGAGGTACCAAGAGGGAGTGAGAGGAGAGCGAGGAGGATTTAGTCTCCTCGGTCCTCTCAGGAACCTGATGACCAGGTCGTGCTTTCCCACGGACTTACCTTCGACTGCGTCGTGATGTGCGGCGATAGTGGCAACATACACTTTCAGGGTGGAGGGAGACAGTCTTCGCTCCAACCCACCCTACAGGAAGGAAAGCACGACACTGATCGGGCATGATCTGGGGTCTTCTGAGTGAGAAGAGCACCAAGACACGAAGAGGTTCCACTTCAACGCGTAGGCATGTCTAGTGGACGATGCTCTAGCGGAACTGCTGGTGGTAGGGTACTCAAATCTACCTCGTCCCGTCCAGAAGCCACACGTGGAGGTTCCAAAGATCGGGACGAGGGTGCCAAAGGGTGCCCCGTCCCTGAGAAAGGAGGTCCTTCCTCAGAGGAATTGGCCAGGGAGGTGCTGTCGCGAGGAGTACAAGTTCGGAGAACCAGGTTCGGGTGGGCCAGTGCGGCGCAACCAATATGACCTGCTCCTCGTCCTCCCTGATCTTGCACAGGGTCTGTGCAAGAAGGCTCACTGGGGGAAACGCATACTTGCGGAGGCCCCGCGGCCAGCTGTGCGCCAGTGCGTCCGTGCCGAGCGTGCCCTCGGTCAGGGAGTAAAACTGGGTAAACTGAGTAAAACACTAACCCATAGTGCCACCAATATGATTGACTATAGTCAATGCTTGATTATTCGCAGACTGAAAAAGACACCCATTATCAAGTTTATTAGTTGTAGCTGTGTTGCTTACATCAATGTCTCATGTTTTTCCCTCTTTTTTTTTTACTACAGTTTACGGTTTTAAATTTTTAACAGTATCAAACCCAAGCTAACTTTAGAAAAACTGTTTATTTTATAAAAAAAAAACAATTTAATTACAAAACGGACAATTTTAAATTAAACACTTAAAATAAGACATATTTTCATATACAACAGATCAGATGGACCTGTAACAAGATAACACTAATAAATGTATTAACATTAAAGGGGTAGTTCACCCATGAAAATTCTGTCATTATTTACTCACTCTCCATGTATAATTTTCTTCTTCTTCTGCTGAACACAAAATAAAATATTTTGACAAATGTGTGTAACCAAACAGTTGATGGACCCCATTGATTTCGGGGTTTTTTCGGGGGACTATGGAAGTCAATGGGGTCCATCAACTGTTTGGTTAACGACATTCTTCAAAATATATTATTTTGTGTTCAGCAGAAGAAAGAAATTGATACATGGAGAGTAAGTAAATAATAACAGAATTTTCATTTTTGGGTGAACTATCCCTTTAACTATCCATGTGTGTAGGCTGCTGTCCCATGAAGATCTGCACGCTTCTAACACACAGTGACAGATGCAACTGATCACTTTCACTTTAGACATAACAAACTGTTTTTATGTAAAGCGTGTGTGTATTTGACAGTATTAGCACAATCAGACGCTATTTAGATAAAGTCCAGTAATCGGGTGCCTTTTGACAGGTTTTTAGTGCGCGAGCTCGGTGTGTACGCGACTAAGCGCTCAGAAAAAAACGCATGTCAGAACAGCACGCGAATAAAATGCGAAGCACTGCTACTTGGGCGGAGTGATAACCGCAGCACCTGAGACGCTCTGGTATGAGCTCTGGTTCAGAGCAAAGGTATGCTCTGAACGAACTCTCTGCTCCTCACCACGGCGCGTCTCAGGTGCTGCGGTTATCACTCCGCCCAAGTAGCAGTGCTTCGCCTTCAGAGAATATAGTTCCCAGTATTTATACGGTTAAAATATGTCTGTGTCTCATGTGACTTTGTTTTTTGTACACTCTGTGACTATACAAATCACAACATGTAAATAGGAAAATATTTGCGTTATTTTGTCACTTATTTGGATTAGTATGCTAGCTGCAACCATTTACATCCAGTCTTTGTGCTAAGCTAGGCTAGCGGTGGGTGCGTCAAACAGACTTATAGCACGCACGGAGATGAAAAAGGTATGTATGGACTTATCTAACTCTGGGGGATAAGGTGAATAGGCTTAAGTTCTGCTAAATTTGAATAGGCTAAAGAGTGTTCCTTTAAACATTTTATTCGCGTGCTGTTCTGACATGCGTTTTTTTCTGAGCGCTTAGTCGCGTACACACCAAGCTCGCGCACTAAAAACCTGTCAAAAGGCACCCGATTACTGGACTTTATCTAAAATCGGACCATAGTTTGGGGGCCCCCTAGTGGCAGCGGGGCCCTAAGCAGCCGCTTAGTTCGCTTATAGGGAGAGCCGGCTCTGCAGACACCCTTGGCACAACCTTAAGCAATGGCCCTGAACGCTGGTTCAGTGTCAAAATTGTAACAACGCCGTAATAACCTCCACCAGACAATGTACAGTAGTTATAGCAATCATTTGGCCATGTTGTTAAAACGTTGTTAGAAGGTTAGAACGCTCTGTGTCTGCTGAGTATAGCCGTGCTGGGCAACGTTGGTAAAAATGACGCTATCAGATTTAACAGATTTATTTTTTCACCAATTATCAAAATAAAGTAGTCCTACAAAGCTATTATTGTGCATGTGAGCAAATAGCAGGGAGTGTATCAGAGAACGATTTAGTGCTATCTGCACACATGCTTTGACAATAATAGCTGTGTAGGACTACTTTATTTTGATAATTGGTCAAAAAAATCTGATAAATCTGGTTATGTTGCATAGAACTGAATGAAGATTAATATATTGATTTTAATACATTTTAATATATAATATAAATATAATATTTTAATATAGGCCTATTTTCTGTCCATTTTTTGTGTTACTTTAAACAAAATTGTGTGTTTATTTTATTTACTGGCTTGTATTGTTTTTATTTCAATTACTTAAATTATTGTATTTAATAAAAAAGTCTTATAATAATACAATGACACAAACATTTTCGGTTTAGGTTTTCGGCCAAGTGCATCCTGAATTTTCGGTTTCGAAAATAAACCCTGTCAAATAAACCCTAGCAATGTCCCTGGTTGTAACTGTAATTAAATCTTGACTCACCCTTGAGCTCCACATCGGCCTGGTAGTTCCCGCTGATGACGGAGTCTGTGCTCGGCGTGCTGCAGCGATACACACCGCTGTCTGTCGCTCGCACCTTCTTGAACCGCAGCTCCACTGAATCATCGCCCAGCTTCTTATATCCGATGTCCCCGCTGTTGACCCGGTCCTTCACTGTGGGGTCCATGAAGTTATCTCCTAAGGTGGAGACGAGCGGGACCGATTTATCACCGGCCTGGATCATGGACCAATCGAAATCCTGGTCCCGGGGCCCCTGGTAGTCGGACACATTGCAGCGGATGGAGACGGCCTGTCCCTCGACATGCACTAGAGGACCGACCGGCACCTTCACCACACGGCCCTCGCTGACCGCCACTGAGAGAAAAAGACAAGATTTCTCACATATAGAGCATGTAGAAAGAAAATACAGCAATACCTCTGTATATATCTCGGTTTTTGATTTCAGAATCCTTTTTTATTTCTTTAATCTGTTGCGGAAATGAGCTTACATAAACTGGAAAAATGCAGACACTGCCATGAAATTTTCAAGAACTGCTTACTAGGTATGAACACTATACATGAAAATGCCTGTCTCAATAGGTACTTTATATAAAAATGAAATAAGAAAAATCATTCACGTGGCTGTTGTTACAAAGCATAGGAGTCATTCAGATCCAAGTGCAGCTTGTCTTTATTAAACAGAGTAGTCACCAGGCAAGGGTCATACACCAGCAAACACAGCATAGAAGATCAGGCAAAATCGTGGTCAATAAACAGGCAGGATATCAGGGCAGGCAGCAAACAAACAGGATACAGGAACCAGCAGAAGATCAGGAACAGACAAGGTCACAACAGGCAGGTAAACACATGGTAAACGCTTGGCAATGTTCACAGCAGCAAAACAAGACTTAGCCAAGAGTTTTGTGTGAGTGTGGCTTAAATGAGTGTTTGAACATGAGGTGCAGGTGTGTGTGTGTGTGTGTGTGTGTGTGTGTGTGTGTGTGTGTGTAATCAGTCCAAGCACATGCATGATGGGAAATGGAGTCCGTAATCACCTAGGGAGTGCGTGGCTAATTGTGACAGCTGTGCATGCATGTATAATATTATTTTTATGTAAGAATTTCCTTAAGAAACCTCTAGACTACATTGGAAACAGTAAAATGGGAATAAATACGTAGTTCTGGTATGAAACTCTAGATAGAACAGGCTGATAGGTCCTTAACTCATTTGGTAGAGATCACATCATTATCTACATAGCACAGCTGATTGGTTGCCAATGAGCTGCGGCTCAACATTCAAATACTTGAATGATGCTGTTAGCAGTCTGCAGCGTGCTTTAAGAAAGCATCTGAAATCAAATCAACATCTAAAGCTGGGTGCACACTGTACAATTTTGCTGTCTGAGACAAATTTTGCAAATCCTAAAAGATTCCTGTGATCCTAGGCTAAAATCTGACGTGTTTGACCGTTAGTTTGACATGTTCACTGGTCAAATTTGCGATCAAATTTTACCTCAGACAAAATTCTGGCAGTGTCAGAAGATTTGACTCACAGTCCTGCAGAGTGACTTCTCTTACGACGACTGTCAAATTGTCTTTAGTTTTTCAAGAAAAGCCATGACCAAAATTAACGTTAGAGTTTTCTTCGTAACCGCCATTTCAATCTTGTGTGTAATGCAGCTCACTGTGAATGAACGTGTCATTGATTGATGACGTAAAACTCCAGAGAAGTTTTCTTTTCGAGGATCATGTTGTACAGTCTGACAAGTAACAATCGTAAAGGATTATTATAAATCGCACATCGTATCTCTGTGCATATTGCGTGGTTTGCTTATTAAGTTACCAGTCAACAGCTAAACTAAGCTTTATGTTTAAGTCTTCTTAAAAACAGCCTCACTATTCTTATTCCAGTTCAATTTACTGTCCAAATGGACACCAAGATATTTATAAGACTGAGCAATCTCTACTTTCAGACCGTTAATTATCACTGGTGCTATCACTTCTTTTTTTTCTTCTAAAATCAATGATCAACTCCTTAAGGCTGGTTCACACGGCAGGATAATTAGGCCGATTTTAGCCCCGATTCACCCCTTTCAACAATCTTAAGGATGCTCCGACTTTAGAATACACATATGACCCGGAGGGGGGTGCATTCGGAGAACACTGGGGTGTCCAGCCCGCAGGGTGGAATATTTCCACCCCAGGGGTGGCAGACTGGCCTGCCAAGGGAAAGACACATACTCGAGAGACGTTTACACAGGAAATAAACATGTGTGGGTTACCCGGGGGGGGGGGAACCATGCGCATGGTGGCACCTAGCCAACGCGAAAGCTGCCAGAGGCATAACTCTGGCGTTGACGTCAACAGCGCTGGAGGAACTCAGGGTTTATCAGGCTCACCTAAGGAGAATATCGCACATATCCAGTCCGTGGAGTGGAATGGCGAGCAAGCGAAGACACCTGAGCGGGTCCTAGTACCGGCTGGTTGAAGCAAGTACACGGGAGGACACTGGCTCCCAGGCCCGTCGCGACAAGGCAAGCAAACCAAGCAATTGCTTGGGGCCCCGAGCTGGCCTGGGGCCCCAAGACAACGACTGGTTAAGAATAAAATGCAACGACAAACTGCGTGAGCACCCCTTTGATAGTCAATGCAGTAAAGTGCAATGACACTGTTATCGGGATACCCCTCAAGAGGGCCCCTCTCGCTGACAGCAGCCAGCCAACCACGCGATCTCTGCGGCGGGCAAAATACAAAACCTCCTCGGTAGTCATAATGAAGCGGAATTATGCTTCAGGAAGCCAGAAAAGAAAAAGAAAAACAAGATAGTGGTAAGTGATAAATTACACTGGATAAAATAGCTCTACTTGTCTTGTACAAGTGGTGTAATTTTGCAGCAGGTAGGCTAGCAAAAATATGTTTATGTTAGCTACCTGCCTGACGGCAAATGCTACTGGTAACGAACAGTTAGTGCAACTTTTTTTTGCTGTAATGTGTTTTTTTAACGGGATAAGGAAGACGCAGATCTGTTCCAGAATCACTGTTTATCGTATTTAATGACATGACATTGCTATAGCTTGTAATAGGTTTTGATGAAAGTGGCATAGCATGCTATAGCCTACTAACTGTTCCACAGTGATAATCTATTTATGGGGGTTAGGAAAACCACACAATACATTCTGTGCATCAAACATTAGCTTGGGATGATTTTAAGCATTGGTAGTTGTGAAAGCAGCTGCATCCCTTCCCTTCTAATATCAAAATATGGAAATGCTAACATATCTTTTCGGTAACACTTTATAATAACCATCATTAATAGATGGTAAATTGTTAGTTATCTTTAGTTAATTGTCATTTAACAGTTAGCAAACAGTCTTTTTACCCATCTATAAACAGTATTTAACCAGAAATTTTTTCATAGCTTATCTTAATGTGCTAGTGTCGTGACTCGTGTGATATATGGTAGTAACAGTTTACGCAAATATGACATTATTTTTGTTACCAATGGACCTTGAACAGTTACTTTATTCTGTGTGGCAATTTTTATACTGTTACATTCCATTTTGCTTGGGGCCCCCAAATTCCTTCAAACGGCCCTGCTGGCTCCACTCGGAGATTATAGAATCTGGCGAATGTGTTGGGTGTGGCTCAGCCTACAGCAGATGTCTGTTAGCGAGGCGCCATGCGCTAGAGCCCAAGAGGAGGCCACACTCCGAGTGGAGTGGACCGTCACACCAAGGGGGCATGGTCAGAGCAATGCCAAGGCTGGGTCTGCCTCCTCCAAGGGCAGCGCTTGCAGGTTCACCACCTGGTCCCGGAAGGGAGTGGTGGGAACCTTGGGCACATATCCAGGCCGGGGTCTCAGGATCACGTGAGAATAGGCCGGCCCGAATTCCAGGCACGCTTCGTCTACAGAAAATGCGTGCAGGACCCCTACCCTCTTGATGGAGGCCAATGCAAGCAGGAGCGCTGTCTTGATTGACAGGAACTTAAGCTCCACTGATTGTAGAGGCTCAAAGGGAACACTCTGCATGGCAGTTAGAACCACTGAGAGGTCCCAAGAGGGAGTGAGAGGAGAGCGAGGAGGATTTAGTCTCCTCGGTCCTCTCAGGAACCTGATGACCAGGTCGTGCTTTCCCACGGACTTACCTTCGACTGCATCGTGATGTGCGGCGATAGCAGTGTACAAAAAACAAAGTCATACACTTTCAGGGTGGAGGGAGACAGTCTTCGCTCCAACCCACCCTACAGGAAGGAAAGCACGACACTGATCGGGCATGATCTGGGGTCTTCTGAGTGAGAAGAGCACCAAGAGACGAAGAGGTTCCACTTCAACGCGTAGGCATGTCTAGTGGACGATGCTCTAGCGGAACTGCTGGTGGTAGGGTACTCAAATCTACCTCGTCCCGTCCAGAAGCCACACGTGGAGGTTCCAAAGATCGGGACGAGGGTGCCAAAGGGTGCCCCGTCCCTGAGAAAGGAGGTCCTTCCTCAGAGGAATTGGCCAGGGAGGTGCTGTCGCGAGGAGTGCAAGTTCGGAGAACCAGGTTCGGGTGGGCCAGTGCGGCGCAACCAATATGACCTGCTCCTCGTCCTCCCTGATCTTGCACAGGGTCTGTGCAAGAAGGCTCACTGGGGGAAACGCATACTTGCGGAGGCCCCGCGGCCAGCTGTGCGCCAGTGCGTCCGTGCCGAGCGTGCCCTCGGTCAGGGAGTAAAACTGGGCGCAGTGGGACGAGTCGTGGGAGGCAAACAGGTCTACCTGTGCGTCCCCGAACTGATCCCAAATCAGCTGAACCGCCTGGGGATGGAGTCTCCATTCTCCAGGAAGAGGCTGAAGCCGTGAGAGCTCGTTGGCTGCACAGTTCAGGTCTCCCGGGATATAAATGGCTCGAAGCGACCTCAGATGCTTCTGACTCCATAGGAGGAGGTGGCAGGCGAGTTACGACATACGGCGGGAGCGTAGACCACCTTGTTGGTTGATGTACGCTACTCTCATGGTATTGTCTGATCGGGCTAGTACGTGCTGGTTCTTAAAGCAGCGCATGGAAGCGGTGCAGAGCGAGACGTACTGCCAGCAACTCGAGGCAATTGACATGCCATAAGCGGTAGGGTCCTGTCCAGGAACCCGCGGCAGCATGCCCATTGCACATGGCGCCCAAACCCCTGGAGGAGGCATCCGTTGAGACAACAACATGCCTGGAAACTCGTTCTAAGGGTACTCCGGCCCGTAGAAAGCTGAGGTTCGTCCACGGGGTGAAGGACTGACGGGGTGAAAAGATTCTCCCCCGGCCCTCCACTGGGGGAAGGAGTGGTCCTGCTACCATCTCCTAAAAAAGAAGTGGTCGCCATCTCTGAGCAGCCCGTCTCAGGAGCGCCGCTTGGCCTGGGGTTTAGGGGGCGCGGGGCTGGAGAGGGCTGTGGCGCCTTCCTGCGGCTTCCTCCACGACGCGGCCCGGGTGAAGGCTGCTGCTTGGGCCGTGCGGGAGGGGCAGGAGGGGCAGGAGGGGCGGGAGCCTCGGGAGGGTGCCCTCGGCGGCGAGCAGGCTGAGGCGTCTGAGCCGGGTGGAGGAGGCAGCGGGCCATCGGGGCAGAATATGTTTGATGGCCTCAGTCTGCTTCTGGGCACTTGAGAACTGTTGGGCGAAGTCCTCAACTGCACCGTCGAAGAGGCCAGCCTGGGATATGGGGGCGTCGAGCAAACGAGTTCGCTCGGCGTCTCTCATATCGGCCAGGTTGAGCCACAGATGTCTCTCCTGGACCACATTAGTGGACATCACCTGGCCCAGGGAGTGTGCGGTCACTTTCGTCGCCCAGAGAGCAAGGTCAGTGGCGGCACGCAGCTCATTGAAGAGCCCTGGATCAGTCCTCACCTCGTGCATGTCCCTGAGCATCTGGGCCTGGTAGACCTGCAGAGTGGCCATGGCATGCAAAGAGGCAGCTGCCTGGCCCGCAGCTGTATAGGTCTTCGCCACCAGAGTAGACAAAAACCTACAGGCCTTGGAGGGGTGCTTAGGGTCACCACGGGAGGAAGCACTCTGAGGACACAGGACACACCACCATAGGTACCCCAGTATACCCGTAAGCAGCCGCCTGATCGAGGGGAGGAAAGGCGGAGGAGGTCGTCGAGCGATCACGGGAAGACAAGGGTGTCTTCCAGGACCTCGAGACCTCCTCATGCACATCCGGGGGAAAAAAAAAAAGCTCCCGGAAGCGACAGCACAGCCGAACCTTCATCTCCCGAGGACTCCTGCCCACCTTGTGATGCTGTGACCGACATAGCATCTTCCTCAGGAGCGCCAAACGACACCCTCGGCCCGCCCGCGACCTCTGGCTGGGACTAGTCAAGGGCATAATTCGGTCGGCTCGCGGGTTGCGACACTTGAGAGGGGGATGTGGCCCGAGGATGAATCGTCGGTTGTTGTTACCACACCGTCACCCTCAGGTCACCCTGGCCACCAGCCGATGTACCAGCTCTATTTTCACTAGAGGGGGTAGATCGGGGTGTGGATGAGGGGACTCTCACTCTTTCAAGATCACTGAGTCTCGACCGTAGTGTCACGATGGCCATGTTTCCGCAATGAAAACATGAGTCATCCACAAGCGCTGCTCTGGCGTGCTCTATGCCCAAACACGCAAAGCAGCGATTGTGCCCATCTAAGTCAGTATTATGTTGTGCCATGATATGGATTTTGCGATACCGAGAATACCGGTTGATTTTCATAAATTCAAATTTTTTAGTTATATTGTTTTGTTCAATTTGGTGCTCTTTTACAACTTTTAACACGACTAATGACGACACAGAATCGAGGCTGTACTGAATGTTTAACCTTCTCCTCCACTGTGTCCGACTCGCGGGATGCACAGGCATTAATAATCAAACACCGAGAGCATGGTAACAGTCCAAGTTAATAGAGCACAAACCCGCCTCCTTAAACACAACAGCAAGAAAGCGCGCATATTTGCAAACGCGTGAGATTTAACAGAGCTGCCAATGCATTCCTCGCGCCACAGGAATTTTTTTACGCGCGTAACGCGTCTTTGCATTGACTTAACATTGAAATCACTCGTGCCTGACGCGCTATTCACGTCCGGTGTGAACGCACCATTACACTTTCACATGATGCCACACATCCATTTTCTCACGCATAGAAAAATTGCGAAGCAAAGAGGACACGGAGACCGACAGACAAGACCGAGCAGGTTACGTTTCTTGTCATGATTCTGCCTTAGTGTCCTTGATTTTCCCTGATTGTAAGGCAGGATCATGACAGAATCATGTTTTGTGTACAAGCGCATGGCCAATTGTTTGGGTCATGTGCTTGTGTTGTCTCGTTACGTAAATGAAACCGTGAAATTTGTGTCAAGCAATAATACAAAACCATAGCTTACCAGAAATTGTAGGTAGCCTACCATGTAAACGTTGTAGCCTACCCCATTAAATTGTAAAATATTTTTCATTTCTATGTCCAATGTAATCCCTCACCTTTTTCTAGTTATATAGGGTTTAAATGCATATTTTTTTGCCTGTCATTTAACTAAGGTGGAAATGTGATTCCAAATTTTTTTTCTCATATCGCAATATAATATCGATATCGTCCGGACATCGAAAAATATTGTGATATGTATTTTTGCTCATATCGCCCACCCCTATAGTCACCCACGGTTTATTATTAGGAAACATTTTAATTTGTTTACGTGGAATGACAGAATCGACACAGTAATTTATATAACAGGGGACTTTGTCAGAAATACTGTCCAAATCATCATCATCAAAAAACACTTACCAGTCTGTACAATCAAAACATCCTTTTAACCTTTCACAGGCGTCATCTGAACACACACACACACACACACACACACACACACACACACACACACACACACACACACACACACACACACTTAGAGCCAATAGGCTGATTTCGGATTGCAGGAGAGAATCTGGATGCCAAGGATATTAAATTATGATCAGATTGCCCCAGTGGTGGAAGCCTCTTTGCACTATAACTCTCCTTGACGTTCTTATAAAATAGATAAATCATTTTACCATCTCTAGTAGGACATGTCACCATTTGCTCAAAGGACGGTAAGGTAGCAGAGACTGTACTGTGGTTAAAATCCCCATTAATTATAACCAATGCATCCGGGCAAGCACGTTGCACATCATAGGTAACTCTCGAAATTGTTTCCGTGGCCAACCTTCCATTTCCCGATGGAGGAATGTAGACTACTTGTACAATAACATGCGAAAGTTTTCTGGGCAAGTAATAAGGTCAGCAACTTACCGCAAGCAGTTCAATGTTCTGGTCACAGATTTTCTCTTTCACCATAACATGGCTAGGATGACACCACTGATCGTTCACATAGAGGCAAACACCTCCTCCTAGTTTTTTACCAGTCCTCTCTGAGTCTCTGTCCAGTCTGTGGAGTGAACATCCTTCCATTTTAACAGGAGACTCTGGTATCTTATTGGAAAACCATTTTTCCCGTAAAGCACAGTAGGCTGCTCAGTCGAAAAAGGCGATCGTAGCCCAAAAGAGCAGACAATTCATCCACCTTATTTACCAAAGAGCGGACATTCATGACGTTTCCTAATGATAGCATGTACAGAGTGAACAGCAGCGGTCCTAGTACTGAGCCTTGTGGTACGCCATACTGAACTTGTGATTGATAAGACATCTCTTCATTTACTGCTACAAACTGATAACGGTCAGATAAGTATGATTTAAACCATGCTAGTGCAATTCCACTTATGCCAACATAATGTTCGAGTCTATTTAAAAAGGATGTTGTGGTCAATGGTGTCAAATGCAGCACTAAGATCAAGTAATACTAATAGAGAGATACAACCACGATCGGATGATAAGAGCAAATCATTTGTGACTCTAACGAGAGCCACAAATGTTACATGTCAGTTTGTTTTTGGACTTCATTCTGTGCTCATTGTGTTCAGTTTCCCGGCACTCCTTGTTTCCATCATCACAGTCATCATTAGTTCATTTGTTTCAGATTTGTGTAGTTAATTATCTTTTTAAGGACCTTTGTTTGTCCCATGTATTCACTGCTGTGTTCTCCCTCAGTGTTCTCCAACTGCAGCCTCTGATTTGCAGGAATCAGCAACGAACCATGTCTTTCGAACCTTGGCCCTCTCCCGCTCTTCCCTCGTCAGGAAAAAAGTAAACTCAGCCTAAAATCAGCCTATAGCTTACTGTGTCCTCTTCTAGAATACTGTTACCTTTGACAAGAAATGCAACAAGAATCATCATACAATCGGAGTGTCATTTCAGACAACTGGCCACAAAACCCACAAAAAGCCGACGCATCACGACAGCGCTCAGACCAAAGCACATTAGCAACAGACACTCATCATAGACAGCCCTTGTGAAAAAGTGTGCTTAATTGTACTGACAGCGTACTTTGTGTGCTTCAAATATGAAAAGTATACTTTTTAAAAAAGTGTACTTGCAGATAATATAATATAATTCAAATTAAAGACCACTTAAGTGTACTTAAATGGAATACACTTTAATGGCAATATTTCTTAACACACTTAAGTGCACTTTTCACAAATGCACTTTGTAATAATATCAAATTAAGCTTTATTATACACTTTCATGACAATATTTCTAAACACACTTAAGTGCACTTTTTAAAAATGCACATTACAATAATGTCTAATTAAGTTTTACTTAAAGAAAGGAAACTTTCATGACAATATTTCTGAACACACTTATGCCGAGTACACTGTGCGATATCCAAAGTAGTTGGGTCACTGTTCTTTTCACACTGCGTGACTATCTGGGGTGACATTCAGTTGCTGCTGTGTTCACACTTAACGATGGATCGGTGACAGGAGGTTTCACACTGCATGACTTTACAAAAGAAAGAATCGCCGACAATTTCTGTCTGGTCCACAATCAGGTTTCACAACCAAACACACTCGAGAAGTGATAAGGAAATAACGCAAGATCACAAATTGTTATTATAAATGATAGCCTGCAAGAAGCTTGCGATCCAAATTGTCTGTGCGCTGATTTGCAGCGCAAAAAGAAAAACAGATTGTGCAGGAAGAAATGGTTGAGACGAGGAGAGCAAGGAGTGCGTTTTCTGCAAAGAGAGTTGGGGTAAATAAATAATTTTGCAATGTGCTGCTGTTGCTGCTGGTCAAGCAAATGTGTACTTTGTTTCTGTTTGATATAATTGTAAATCTATCAATTAAAATACTGATATTCTGGTCTATAACTCCTCCCCGAACATCCTGCTGTCCTGTATCCTGCACTCTCATTGGCTGTAGGTCATCGCCGATGTAGTTTTCAGTCAGAACACATTCACATAGCAGGATTGTGAATCGCCGTAAGGTCCAGATATTTAGCATGCCTGCCAAATATCTCACGGGCGTCGGCGATTCTCTCGGATCATGTCTTTAATCATACACACTGTGTGATTGCCACTCACGTGAACAAGCACCGATTTGCCTGTGATTTCGGGCATTTGTTGGCGATCTCCCAAAACCTGTTGGCAAGCCAATGTGACCTTTTGGTGCTTTGAACAAATCTAGGTTTAAAGGTTCTTGACTCTGCCACCTGGTGCCTCTCACACCAGGATATACTTTACACCTTAACTGCTAAATACCTAATCTAAGGCAAGCAGGTTCGTAAGAGTATGCCCAAGATGAACTAGACAGAGACGTGCTTTCAGTAGAAAAACAATTATCACAACTTTATTATACAATGGTATAAATTAAAGGAGCCATATCATCGTACTAAAATGAGAGACCAGACCTGGTATTGGCTGTTACTAAGGACAATACAATTAATAATTTCACTGGAAAAATACTGATTCACTGGCAAGGCAGGTTACCTGTCCGGGATACGCGTGACTTTCACCACCCGTGCTCTGGAACCTGGTGCTCAAGATCACATGCAGTCTCACACACACATGCAGTCTCACCCACACACACACACAACCACTACAAGCCAATGACTCAATCAATATTGTGAAGTGCAGTTTACCACTACAATACGTGGTGCAGTGCGCGGGGACGGAACCAGGAACCTCTCTTATGAGCAGCTACTCTAGTACTAGGAAGAAAAGGACAAGAAAGTTATCACTAGCGGAGGGAATGGAGAATGTAAAACTATACTGCTAGAACAGCCAATATCACATCAGTCGACAGAGCATTAGACGGTGACTACGGCTAAATAAATCACCATAAAGAAAATAAACATATAAAACTTAATTCAGGCAAGGCAAAGCAGCAGGAGCAATCTGCCTGCTGACACAAAATCATTAAAATTAGTGCTTGCTATACACATATAGCATCGCAACCATTTCATAAAAACATTATTTTCTTTTACCTCAATGTTGACATACAAACGGACGTAACAATAATCAATAAACATTTTACCTTCTTGATGTTACTGCTTAATTTTGGTACAGCTACCTGGCGGGTGCCTTGCCCCAGACCTTCAGTAATACACCGGACGATTACCCGGAAGCGTCTAGCAATCAGTCAAACACTTATTTTCATCCAGTATTAGATACAATATAAATGCTTAGCTTGCTACATCGTAAACATTTACCATACCTTCGTAGCACAGGAGAACCACATACCCAAGCAGTAACAAGACTGAAAATGAGTTGTTTAGCCACTCACGGCTAGCTGGGTGACGTCATGGGGCTACCGTAGCTGCAGAGGGACAAAATCAACCAGACAGCGACTAGTCCGCCGGTTACACCAAAACTGGGCCTAAAATCATTCAGTGTGAACTCGGCATTAAGTGCACTTTTTAAAAATGCACTTTGTAATAATGTCTAATTAAGTTTTACTTAAACATACATTTTAAATAATTATGATTTTATAGTGTTTTAAAGTTATTAAAGAAAATGTATTTTGATGTATTGACTAATACACTAAATAAAATAAAAAATTTAATGGAAAACATGGAAAATTATTTATTTTGATTTCAACTCAAGTGTGTTGTCCAAAATTAATTTGTTAATGTATTTTAAATCTGTTTAGTCTATAATATATACTGTGTGCATTAATGCACTTGAAATGTATTTGTCCAATACATTTGCTTATACAGTATACTCCAGTATAACTTATTGTTGACATTTTTATCACCAGCTCTATGAACTCAACTACAAGTGTCAGTTTTGTACATAAAATTAAAATGTCATTTATGAGAGGGGTCTTAATGTAGCCTAATAGTAATGTGTTGTACTTTACATCTGTGAACAGAATACTTTCAATATCATTATGTTGTTCTAAGTAAATTAAACACACATTTAATTGCATTAATTGCGAGCAAAACTTAAACAAAATTAATTTGCATTTAAAATAAATTTAATTTTAATCAGACTATATTTTTAGATTACTTCAGGTCCAATAGCATTATTGACAAATATCTTTTCTTGTAAAATCTGGTGTTGAAACAAGATTATTAATTAAACAAACAAACACATAAACACACAGGTAATATGTATGCAGTCAAATCACAATCTTTTTTTGCGTCATGGTTGTGTGTAACCATGTCTTCAGACGGAGAGTGGAAAATGATCTCTCCGATGAAGCTGAGATGGGGAGACTTCTGAGTTTGAGGAGGTTTTTGGCATATCTTTTACTGTTTTGGGATAATCACTGCAGATGTCTCCCATAATTTTCAGCTGGATTGCAAGTTGGGCTTTGTCAAAGAGTAAGGTGAAGGGAATTTGTCATTCGTGTTGGATTGCAACCGTGACAGCTGGAGGGCCCTGGTTCCCCTCTGGCAGGAGTGGACTATAGTATTGTCTACTAAGTTATACCATAAAAATCAAACTCTGAATTTAGAAATATGAAATGTTGGAAAAAATTAAATAATATGCCTACTTTTAGATGGAAAATGTAATAAACTGATAAGGAAAAAATACTTGTTCTTATTGGACAATAGAATTTGATTAGATTTAAGTGAAATCTACAACACAACAAGCTATTTTTAATAACAGTAATATACCACAAAATAAGAGTTTAGGACAGAAAACAATATGTCTAATGAAATACAAATAACAGGTTAAACCAAGCATCCATTTAAAAAAAATAAAGGTAACAGGATTTTCTTAAACAAGTCAACTTACCAAAAGCAATTAACAAAATCACAGAATGAAAAATTCCAGTTCCATCCATTTTAAGAAGGCGCATGAAGTCCTCCCGCGAGAGTGGCAAAAAAGTGTCTTCTGACATGAAAGGTTTGCGAGAGTAGTGGGAGACCGGGGACAGTTGCAACAAGGGATGGTTGCAACATGTCATTTTTTCTCCAATCAGAAAGAAGCTAGAGTGATGACACTCACACTGCACATGCTCAGTTGGATGCCCCTCCCTTGCAGAGAAACATCAAGGAGATTCCTGAGCTGCTCCAGGATTTATTAAAAAAAAACTGTTTTTGAGGTATAAAAGTATTTATTTTCTTGAGCTTTGTTTTTGTTAAAATGAGGTGATTGTTTTTTGTGATTCAGTTCAAACTTATATGGTTTAAATGAGTGATATGTTAACTTTAAGCTAATATGGTTAACATGTTTCAATGCCACCTTGTTTAGCTAGCACATGAGGTTTTATCATGGCTGACAGGTAAGGGGACAGTTGCTGTCCCCGTACAATGCATAAATATAAAAACAGACCACATAGCAGTATTTTTAACATTAAAAAAGTTCTTTCATAATTTTTCATTCATCTGCACACAAGTTTTTACTTAAATATAATATAGTTCATCAAGTTTTGACAGTTGTTAAAATGAGAGTTATTGCTGTAAAGTTATCGTTAAAGTAGATGCAAGATGCAGTTATATTGTTGACATTACATTGTTAACCTTTGTTTTGCTAAAATGAAAAATGATAAAAAAATATAGTTTAAAAAAATGTTTTACATGACAATAGGCTAAATAAAAGTTAATTGCCTCACAAATCGTTCCATTCTTCTTATTTTACTAAAAGCCTACTGCATTTGATATCAATTTGAATATTTTACATCTGCACATAAGGCCTATTCATCTAGAAAAATCTATAATTGTCATTAATCAAAGCTGATGAATAAATATTTGATAATAATCATTTAGCTAAAACTGACATATATTCCTATTTGTAACATGTTGCAACCATCCCCAAACAGTGTTGCAATTGTCCCCGGGCACGGGGTCAGTTGCAACATCTGACTCCTTACATTCAAATGCAAATTGTGAAAAATGTAGATTCTGGAACAATCTTTAAATGGTTTAGACTATTAACAGACAGATGTAAGTTTATTGTATAAAAAATTGGTTTGTCTAATCCAAACCGTCTCCGAGTAACAGAGCCAAATGCAAAAAGTGTTGCAACTGTCCCCGGTCTCCCCCTAGCTTGTGGATTGTGTTAGATCTGCATAAAACATTCAGAGTGCTGAATGGCAATTTAATTGAATAGAGAGAGAAAGAGAGAGGGAGAGAGAGAGCGTGCGAGAGAGAAATAGAGAGCGTGCGAGAGAGAGAGAGAGAGAGAGAGAGAGAGAGTGTGAGAGAGACAGAGAGAGAGAGAGAGAGAGAGAGCTTGCGAGAGAGACAGAGAGAGAGAGAGAGAGAGAGAGAGAGAGAGAGAGAGAGAGAGAGAGAGAGAGAGAGAGAGAGAGAGAGAGAGAGAGAGAGCTTGCGAGAGAGAGAGAGAGAGAGAGAGAGAGAGAGAGAGAGAGAGATTTGCACTGCTGCAAGCTGTAGTTGCTTTGGCACAACAGAAAAATTAGTCAAACATCACACTGAATAAAGTAATATTGTACACATAACCAATTAAAAAAATATTCAAACCCATTTCTAGTTCATTAAAAATACATTTATACATTCTATCTTTTAACTCAAACAAGGGGGTTTTCTAGATTCAACCCCCAAAAATGTGTTTTCAGTTATTAGTGAAGTCACTTCCTGTTTGGTTTGGTTTGGTTCTCTTACGAGAGTTCTCTCGTACTGCGTCGAAGACGCTACGGGAAAGATTATTTCTCGAGATATTGAAGCCAAAAATTAATCCTTAATTTTATAATAATGTAAAACGCTTTGCAGCAGCATACAGCCTTAGGCGGAACAGCTTGCGCGCCCTCTGCGTCACGTCCCGCCAGAATGGGCGTGGCCTAGGCTTATAAATGCCCGAGCAGAGGCTGTCATTCTCTGATTTTCATCTCTTCAGCGAAGCTCCCACATCGCTGGATCCTGATAGGAAGCCGCCACAGCCATCGAGAAGCATCACTGCAGGACGTGCCTTCTCTGAAGCCGCTGGTCGACATCTCGCCGCCTTCAGCCGCCGCTCCCTGCATCGCTATCTGGCGTGGAATATATCCTTTCAGTAGTGTGTGTGTTTTGTGTGTGTGTTCGTCGCTGCGTCACACATTTCGTCTTTGTAAAGATGCCTCGCAACTCCTGTGGCTCGTATAGAGCTCCACTCGGCGACGGGGACCACCATGTGATCTGTGTTTCCTGTCTGGGTGAGGACCACGCAGTTTCAGCTCTCATCGATGGCGGCTGCCATCACTGTGAAGCGTTGCCTATGGTGACTCTGCGGACTCGCCTGGCTTCATTCGCTGAAGCTGCACTTCCGCCCACTACAGTGCCGCGCCGTAAAAAGCGCCGTGCTCAGCGGTACCCGGAACTTCCCTCCACCACGAGGAGCTCGCCCTCGGCGGCACCGCCGCCAGCTTCGCCGGACTCTCTGACTGGCGGACAACGGCCGCTGTCTGCCGCCGCATCCGTTATGGACGATGAAGGGGAAGACGTGTCTGTGGAGGACGACTGCTGTTCTCTCCTCGCTTCGGGTAGCGAGGGATGGGTGCTTCGCCGTCCTCACGACTCGCGCCCTTTCTTCCTGAGCTTCACGAAGAAGTCGCGAAGTCCTGGAAAGCCCCATTTTCAGCCAGGGTGCGTACTTCTGCCTCAGCAGCATTCTCCATAGTGGACGGTGCTAGAGACAGAGGATACCAGTCCCTCCCTCCGGTGGAAGAGGCTGTAGCGACTCACCTTTGCCCACCCTCTACTGGACGGCGGGCCAAGGTAGCGTTACCATCTAAAGCCTGCCGCACGTCTTCAGCTTTGAGCAGTCGCGCTTACGCCGCCGCTGGACAAGCTGCGTCGGCATTGCACACAATGGCGGTGTTACAGATCTTCCAGGCCAAGCTTCTCCGTAAGCTCGACGAGGAAGGCCCGGAAGCGATCTGAGTGCCGGATTTAGGCCCGAGACCGCACTCTCGCTCAGCTGGACGCCGCCCTCCGCCACGTGGGCCTCGGCCAAAGATCGTGATCAAGCCCGAGGCCTCCACACCTTCCTAGCCCGCCTAGGAAAGCGACGGTGTTCAAGTCCCGCTGCGGCCGGATTTCCACCAAAACTTTTCGCTCGCACAGTTCCAACACACGCGACCGTGCCAGTGTATTCTGCAGTCAACAAACCGGCATCACGGCCCGTTTGCCTGCACACAAACGCCGTTTTTATGGCGACCCAGATAAATCTAAAAAAGGGTGTATTTTCTGGTGTAACTGTAATGCCCACAACTCAGTGCCCATTCGTACACACAAGCACAGCCCTACACAATACAGGGCTTGCACACATAAAATCGACTCATGTCGATTGTGCATCACATGTAGTGAACGTGCCCGCTATTCAGTGCCCACAAACACTACACACTGCATGTCCCACGGTTTCTGTAAAAACGAAACCAATGCACAGTCAGTCAGTTCTAATAGACAGTACTCCCAGTGCTATATAAATGTGCCCGCTGTCACGCACCCACATTTATTCCCAGAGGCCCCGCATGCTCTCTCTCAGCTGAGAGAGCTGAGCGCGCGCGGGCTGCCCGCTCGATTAAGCGCCCCTGTTACACCACACGGTTGCTCTCGAGTCGCCGCCATTTCGCGACCAGGGCCCAGATTTCATTCTACCCCTAGTTACTCATGCGAATGCATAGGAAAAACTTCCCGGGGTTTCAGAGTGGGTGCTGAACATTATAAAAAGAGGCTATTTGCTGCAGTTCTCGCGACGCCCCCACTGTTACACAGCGCGAGTCGAAACTACGGTGAAAACAGAAGTAGCACACCTACTTTGAGTCGAAATAGCGAAGCTATTGAGCAAAGGGGCCATAGAGCCTTTATCTCAAGCTCAGAGCGAAGGGGGTCTGTACAGCAGATATTTCCTGGTGCCAAAGAAAGACGGGGGTCTCAGACCCATTTTAGATTTGAGGCAGCTGAACAAAGTACTTGTGAAGCGCAAGTTCAGAATGCTCACGACCAGAAAAATCCTTGTGCAGATTCGCCGAGGGGACTGGTTTATGTCAATAGATCTGAAAGACGCGTATTTTCAAATACAAATTGCGTCACGTCAGGCGATACTTGCGATTCGCCTTCGAGGGCCAGGCTTATCAGTATACAGTCCTCGCATGGACGCGGCGCTGGCACCCCTGAGACTCCAAGGCGTACGAATTCTGAATGACTTGGACGATTGGCTGATTTTAGCCCAATCGCGATCAGAGCTTGTACAGCACAGGACCATATTACTCGAACACCTCGAGGTTTTAGGTCTCAGAGTCAACTGGGCGAAAAGTTCACTGTTTCCCAGTCAGAAAATATATTTTCTGGGCACAGAACTGGACTCGCTGTCCATGATAGCACAGCTGTCACCACAGCGCAGACTGAATATTCTGCACATGATAAAAACTTTCCGCAGCGGCTCCATAGTTTCGCTCTGGAAATTTCAGAGGATGATGGGTCTCATGGCCTCAGCATCATCACTACTACAGCTGGGCCTGCTCCGCATGCGCCCGCTGCAGTTCTGGCTAAAAGCGCGAGTGCCACGCCGAGCATGGGTTTCATGGGTCTTTGTCGCCTCAAGGTCGATCAGGAATGCTTGTCAGCTCTGAAACCATGGAGTGCGACTGACTGGTACCAGTCTGGTGTAACCCTGGGGACTACCTCGAGCGTGAAGATGGTGTCTACAGACGCATGCACCTCAGGCTGGGGAGCGTTGCTCGAGGGCAGACCGTTCTTCGGCCAGTGGTCAGAACGGGAAAGGCTCCCACACATAAACTGCCTGGAGATGTTGGCAGTGGACTACACGTTGAGGCGCTTTTGTCCCCGGATAAAAGGACATCACGTCCTGGTCCGTTCGGACAACATGTCAGTGGTGGCCTACATAAATCGCCAGGGCGGTGTCAGATCCCGAAACCTTTACAGGTTAACGGAACGCCTCCTGGTTTGGGCCCAGCACAACCTCAGCGAGAGCAGGTTGTGCTGGGCCCAAACCAGGAGGCACCTGAATGCCTCGGCACCTGAATGTCGGCCCAGACAGACTCTCATGGAACAATGTTCCTACAGGAGAGCAGGAGAGTGGTCTCTACACCCACAGACAGTACAACTGCTGTGGAAGACATTCGGCAGAGCGAAAATAGACCTGTTTGCATCTCAGGATAAAACGCTCATTGTCCAAAATTTTTTTGGCGCTGGCCCACGTCTGGCACCTCTGCCCGCTCTATGCTTTTCCCCCTGTCTCGCTTCTACCTCAGGTATTAGAGCGAATCAGGAAAAGCGGATGCTCAGTCAGTGCTATTTGTGGCTCCGTTCTGGACAAACCAAGCCTGGTTTCCAGTACTGATGCGACTGACAGGCACTGCTCCATGGCCGATACCAGTGAGGAGGGACCTCCTCTCTCAGGCCAGGGGCTCGATTTTGCATCCTCGCCCGGAGCTCTGGTCCCTACATGTGTGGGCCATCAACGGGTACCCCGCTAACCTCCCAAAGGGAGTATTAGACACGATCGAGCAGGCTAGAGCCCCGTCTACTAGACGGCTCTATTCCTCTAAATGGTCTGTGTTCTCTGGCTGGTGCTCAGCCCAGGGCGTATCACCCCTGCAATGTGGGGAAACGGAGGTTCTCTCCTTCCTACAAGAGCTGCTGGATAAGGGTAGGACCCCATCCACGCTCAAAGTTTACGTGGCGGCTATAGCAGCGTTCGTCAGTTTAACGCTTGGCCGGTCACTTGGTAGGAACGACCTGGTTGTTCGTTTCCTTAAAGGAGTTAGGAGGTTGAATCCTCCCAGACCTCCTTCAGTCCCCGTCTGGCACCTTTCTGCGGTATTGGATGCCATGAAGGGTGCCCCGTTTGAGCCTGTGCACTCAGTTGACATGAAGCACTTGTCTTTCAAGAGAGTGTTTCTTCTGGCTCTCGCTTCAGTGAAGCGTGTGGGGGATTTACAAGCGCTCTCGGTGAAAGCGTCGTGTATGGAGTTCGGGCCTAATGACTCTAAAGTCGTACTAAAGCCGAAACATGGGTATGTGCCTAAGTCCCTCAACACATCGTTCAGGGCTCAGGTTATCTCTCTGTCGGCTCTGCCGGCCTCAGAGGAAAAGGACGACGCTAGCTTCCTTTGCCAGGTCAGGGCGTTAAGAGCTTACGTTTCCCGCTCCGCTGTTTTTAGGCAGACGGAGCAGCTCTTTGTTTCGTTCAGCGGACGTTCCAAGGGACTAGCTGCGTCAAAACAGAGCCTGTCCAGATGGGTAGTGGATGCCATAGCGCTAGCCTACGCATCGAAAGGACTGCCGTGCCTGTTGGGCATCAGAGCACATTCTACGAGGGGCATGGCCTCCTCGTGGGCTTGGTCTAGTGGAATCTCGTTACAAGATATTGTAAGGCGGCAGGCTGGGCCTCCCCGTCTACATTTATAAGGTTTTATAACCTAGAGGTTCCCACCTTGCAGGCCAGACTGCTCTCGGTCTAAAACAGACTCATGTGGTGTTTCTGCCCCGTTTTGTTACGGCCCAGATTGCCAAGCTGTTTTAAGAATCACTCACTGACAGTTATGTCTTCATGAGCAATGTATTGACCCACCATATATATTTATATACATATATATGTTAAAATGCCCCTCGGGGCACTACCTATAAGGGAATGATGCTATTCTAGCCCCTCTTTCCTGGAACTCTATGTGAGTTTTTTCTGGTGATCATACACTATGTGTGCCCTGGGCGCACGCGCCTTTGGGTCTCTAGTGACGGGTCTCAGCATGCACGGCATTTTACACTGGGTTCCCGTAGCGTCTCCGACGCAGTATGAGAGAACTCTCGTAAGAGAACGTACTCGGTTACTAATGTAACCTCGGTTCTCTCTAGAAGAGGAACGAGCACTGCGTTTCTGTGCCGTGCCTGCATCACGCTCTGGGTCGCTTCGGCGATGAAAATCAGAGAATGACCGCCTCTGCTCTGGCATTTATAAGCCTAGGCCACGCCCATTCTGGCGGGTCATGACGCAGAGGCTAAGCGCCCTCATTGGGTCAAGCGTCATGAGAGGCCTCGCATAGGCTGCTGCTTTTGCTGCAGAGCAGCCAATAGGCGCGCAAGCTGTTCCGCCTAAGGCTGTATGCTGCTGCAAAGCATTTTACATTATTACAAAATTAAGGATTAATTTTTGGCTTCAATATCTCGAGAACCGAGGTTACGTAAGTAACCGAGTACGTTTCCTTTTTCTCTGTGTTGTTTTTTTTCAGTTGTGTTTTTCTAGTCATTGAATGGATTCTTGTATTGTGTTTGTTTCCAGGATGTTCCTGTTTTCCTGTGTGAACTATCTCCATGGTATTCTAGTTCGGATTATCAGTGTTTTGTCTTTTCTCTATTAAAGTTGTGCGTGCATGTGGATTCTCTGTCTGCCTCGTCTATCCGTGGCAGTAACGAATTACAAAGTAATGCCATTACACCTTGTCACCTCAGCACACTACATTTCCCATCATCCTCTCTGCAGTGGCTACCACCTGTTCACACTCAACAATCACCACACCTGTCTGCCATCAGCCTCATCAGTTCCTCCATAAAAGCCAGCACCGAACTACCTACCAAACTTGACTACTTACCTGTGCATCGTCTTCGTCAGTCTTCTGTGAGTCATCGTCTGCCAGTCTTCAGTCCACCTGCCACTACTCATCTTCACCAGCTACAGATAAGACTTCTCATTCACATGACATCAGCATCACGTTCTGCAACCAGAGACTAGTGGTGGGCAGATCGAGGCTTCGTGAAGCAATGAAACGGTTGAACCAAATGGTCCATATTGTTTCGAGGCTTCGAATCAATCCGAGACCCGTCTCAACGGTGACACCTAGTGGTCACTTGCAGGTGTTGATCTGAAACAACCTTGACCAGCCATTAAAATTTTTGTTGTTTGTAACCTGTAGGCTCCTCACTGTGCATAATGTTATTTTGGTCCTGCAAAATGAATATTAATAAAATAAATCAAGCCACAATGTCTCACTTTTTTAGATATTTTTATTCAAAAATATTAATTTATCTGCGGTGGAAGGACTTGGCCTACTTTTTTTTTTTTTACAGATAATTTCTCCAGCCTTTGAAAAAATCCTCTCACAAGGGACACTTGTTGCTGGCATGCAAAGATATTTTTTAGCCAGGACATACAAATGAGGAAAGATTACTGCTAGTTAGATCCAAGTTAGTGGATCATGAGTTCTGGGTAAATACAATCGTTGATGTATTTTTTCACTTCCACTGTGGCATCAGCTGTAGCATTGTGTATCATCTGGGTTTGATGGATACAAGTATCAAAAAGTTCCCATAAACTGTCCTGTGTTTCTACTGGTGTTGATGTTGAGGGTGATGGTGATGGGTCTGATGTTGACATTTCTGGCTCTGAATAAAAATGAAAACCGCAATTAGTAACAAATGCTAAACTGACGGCATATATGAAGTATATATTACATGAATCAGATTACATAACATAACATAGACTGGAACTGCTCACCAGGAGTTGTGTTTGAACGCATTAGCGAAGCACACTTCAGTGTCATGTACTTTTCAGCGAGCTGGGCTTTGGCAGCATTTCCAAATGCCACATTTTTGAACCTTGGGTCCAGCGGTGTAGCCAGTGCCAAGGCTCTAAAACTCTCATACCCTCCACATCTGGAGTGCAGATCTTCTTGCAGATGTGAGCCTATTATACCAAAACAGGAGGAAAAAAATATATAATAATGACAATAATATGACAGTTATGGCCAATTACATGGGTAGTATGGTCATTGTGGCCTACCTAATTGTACAGTTGATTCCTGCATTGCGTCCTTTTTTCTGTGCAAGCTTGTGCTGCAGCATCCTGTACAAGGGTATTAGCTTTGAAGCAGACACTCGCAGTTCCTCTGACATCTCTGTTGTTGCTAGTTTGAATGGTTGCAGTAGTGACAATGATTGTTGAATAATGTCATACTCAAGACTTGTCAGGGGAGCAGTATCATTGTTTAAGTTGGAAAGTGCAGCAGCCAGTGGCTCACATTGATCATACAAGCATTGTAGCATGTGCTGTTCTCGTCTCAACCTCCTGTATCAGTTTCAGAGTTGGTCTGGCCATCAAGCCCTGCATCTCCACAAGCTTGTCCTTTGCTTTGCAGCTGGATCTGAAGAACCCCACTATCTTTCTGGCTTTCTAGCGTATTTCATTGATGACTGTGGTTTGATCTAGGGCCTTTGTCACAATCAAATTTAAATTATGAGCAAAACATGGGACACGGCGAAGGTGGAGTAAATTGGTGCTTAGGATCATGTTGGATGCGTTGTCAGTCACCATGCACTGAACTTTGGAGGTTTTTCCCCACTCAGCCGTTAGCAAGGCTTTAGCCTCCATGAGATACTGGGCTGTGTGGGTTTGGTAAAACCTCCTTACACCCAGTACAACAGTTGCCATTTTTGCCTCTGGTGTTATGTAATGGCAAGTCACACCAAGATATCCGTCCATATTAATGGAGGACCACATGTCAGCCGTAAGGCTATCCTATCCTCGGCTTTGTCGTACCTTTCGCTGACCATTGCTTTAAGCACCTTCCGGGATGGGAGGACATAGCTTGGATCAAGCTTTTTCACAAAGGCCCTGAATCCCTCATCCTCCACGATGGTCAAGGGCTGCAGATCCTTCACCACCATGTTTAGAAGAGCCTCATCCAATTCCCTCTGTCTGCCTTTTAAAAGAGAAGATAAAACATACTTTCAGACAAATCCATTGAAAAAATACAGCTTCAAATAGTGCACAGCTATTAAAAGTAGCCTACTGGTTCATTGTTTGGAAACCTTTCTAAACAAATTTAGGTTATGAACGTTTATGCTCAGTGTACAGAGAAAAATGTAATGGAATGTAGAACTACAACAATTAGGAAAACCAAAATGATGTCGTCACTGGCAGTATATTGGGTACTCATATGTAGATCTATAAAATGTATATTCACACAATATTATATTATACTATATTCACATTGAAGCTATTTTTAACATGATTGGCAGTTGTGATTGGTCCCAAAAGTTTGTAATTATATTTCAATTATAATTATATTTCAAACAATGCATACCTTGCTTAGATGGCCCAGCAGCGTCAGTAGCAGGCCTACAGGGGGAATGTTACCATCCTCTGCACCCTGCAAAATGGCAGGATCAGTGCTCCTCAAATGGCGCATCATGGATGATGTATAGTTGCAGTAGGCTAGCTGCCGACCACAATACACACATCTCACTTTATTTGGGGTTTCTAAATGGAAATGCTCCCACACCACAGATGTACGGCATCTCTTCTGGGGAGCCTCCATTTTATCTATCTATCCAAATCTATCTAGATATGTATATCTAATCTATCTATGTAATTTGATATATGTATCTACAATCTATCTATGTATTTAGATATGTATATATATAATATGTATCTATAATCTATCTATGTATTTAGACATGTATCTATAATCTATGTATCTATAATCTATCTATGTATTTATACATGTAGCCTATCTTTAATCTATCTATATATGTATCTATCTATCTATTAATTTAGCTGTCTATATATATTTATATCTATGTATCTATTAATGTGTCACTATATGTATACTCAGTGTCTCTAGCCTATCAGTAAATGTGTTGTGTAAATTTAAATGTATGCCTAAATATAACTAAACAAATCGCACTATAAATGTCACTATATCACCAAAAATCCGCTATCTCAAAATCAAACTCCTCTCACAAAAACCCACGATGTGAATATGCGTTGATTTCACTTTTATACAGATGTGCAATTGTGTCGCCTATGACGTCTCGTCTCTCCATTGGACTGATTATACATGTGCTTCACGACGCAATCACGCAGGGGCGTTCCCATCGTGTCTTGACACAGCTCGAGTTCCCTTGAAAGGGAACTTATTTTGTTATTTCGAGATATTAAGTCGTTATTTCAACATACTATCTCGTTATTTCGACATAAGTCTTTATTCCGACATAATATCAGTTAGCCTATTTCAACATAATAAGTTGTTGTTTCGACATAACTCGTTATATTGACATAAGGGGACATTCCAATCTGCATTAAGCCACATTAAGCGTTCTTATAATGGTTTTCTATGGGAGGAAAATGCTTAACGTGTAAATTGCGTTGCGTTGCGTTCATATTCTGGGTTCATCTGATTTTTTCGTACATAGTATAGCCTACTTTATTATGGTTTAAGTATATCATAATGATTAATAATTTTTTGGAAGCAATTATATTCAGGCTGTATTCTATGGAAGCCCTGAACTGCATGGTGAAGAAGAAGAAAAAAACCCGTATCTGGTTATTTCGAGATATTAAGTCGTTATTTCAACTTAATATTGTCAGGGATCAATCAGGTTCATTCACACCCACTGCACAGAGATCACAATCACCTGAGTATTAACTACCTGCACCTGTCATCTAATCCAGCACCACTGAGCACTACAAAAGAGCACACTTCTCATCCAGTCTCCGTCGAACCTTGAACTAGGAACCGACCTGCTAACATTCTCTCTGTGATTCCCAGATCCTTCTATTCATCTGTTCCAGTGTGACTCCACAGAATTCCAGCACAAGGACTTCCCGACTGCTTCTCTTCCAAGACCCTGCGTTTCCTCCTGGATACTCCCCGATTCTCCTGTGATCCTTCCCTGTGTTTCCCGGTTTGAACATCCTTTCTACATCCAAGCATATCTCTGCAAGATATCATCACACTATCATTCCTCGGCATATTATATCCTGCATCTGCCCGTTTCATCTGACGCTCACCTGCCATTCTCCTATTAAAGCTTTCTGAATCCAACTTGCCTTGTTGTCCTCGTGTATATCCTGACAAATATCTTGTTATTTCTACATAATCAGCCATTATTTCGACATAAGTCTTTATTTCGACATAATATCTCATTATTTCGACATATTAAGGGGACATTCTAATCTGCATTAAGCCACAATAAGCGTTCTTATAATGGTTTTCTATGGGAGGAAAATGCTTAACGTCTAATTAAACACGTTGCGTTCATATTCGGGGCTCATCTGATTTTTTGTACATAGTATAGCCTAGTTTATAATGATTTGAGTATCATAATGATTAATAAATGCACGCACAAATATCAGTGAACTTGATAAATGTAGCAGATATGTTTTACTATGCACCTTTCAACTTATGTGTGCAAAATTCAGAATTAAAAGAATGTGCAGCAATTTGTACAAATAGAGAGTCTGTAGGCATACTATTCGTGTTGTATCCGTTAAATAAGCGCATAACTTATTATTTCGAAATAACAACTTATGTCGAAATAACGAGATGGTATGTTGAAATAACGACTTAATATCTCGAAATAACAAAATAAGTTTTCTTTTATTTTTTTCTTCACCATGTGGTTCAGGGCTTCCATAGAATACAGCCTGAATATAATTGCTTCTAGAAATTATTTTTGGGGGTGCTTTGGTCTTTTTTTGGGGGCGCTGAAGCACCTGCTAGCCCCTCCCTAGCGCCGCCCATGGACACCGCCACACAAATGTGGCTTTTTGTTAATGACTGTCCTACTGCAGGATTTAACACAGAGTAACAGCTCACTGCCAGTTACAAAAGACACTGTAAATAATTTGACTATGTTCTGGCCCGCCATCTAGTGGCGAATTTAGTTTTTCCGCTAGATTGATGAACTGTCATGATTTAGATTTCCAGGATGCTCATTGTTCTACTTTCTGTAGAATATACAGGCCATTCTTGACATCTTATCCTCAGTCATCTCTTTACAGTCTCTCTTTGTCAAACTGATACACAGAAACCTGCCACAAACTGCAACAAGGACATCTCAACCGGCATACTGTGATCTCTAGAGTGCAGAACTGTTTATCTCTTCATTTGCCTATAAGTAGTTTACTCTTTATTAGTTTGAGTCCAGACATGAAAACACATGATAGATGTTTGTGTTTCTGAACACTGGGTAAGAGAGTTTCACTTCAGACATCAAGAGCGAGGAAACCCAAATGAAAACAGGTCGATGCCGATGCGTCAGGCAAAAACACATGCAAGTCATTATTATTAAGTCAAGTTATTCTTATTAGCTATACTATTAGCTACATAGATAAGAAAACAATCAAGTTTTAAATAATAAAGAAACATAGAACACTTAGAAAGGTGCATATTGATTTTAATGATTTAGAAAAGAAGGGGAAAGTGATACCAGCTTGTTACATTTCCCTCTCACATAACCAGGTTAACCTTGTGACTGCTTGAAAACCACATCCCACTCACGTCTCGGTTGGATGCTAGACTTACGCAATAATGTGTTTATTCATTTGATTGTTCACGGGTCATGTGGAGGCACAATGGAAAATTCAAATACATTTTAGCGAGAGATCAAGAAGGCAGATAGAGGGAAGCACATGTACCCACATATTCACACACTCAAACCAAGTGTCAGAATCACATTTACACTTACCACATATGAGAAACCTCAGTGTAACTTGTGCTTTTCAGCGTTAAACTTTAGCTTGTTATTTAAATGGTGAGATAAAAGACTTAAGGGCACAATTTTCATAAAGTGGACCTATTTCTGTTTCATGAATCAAAGATCTACCTTTTACATAGCTTTGCTAACTTGTAATGTGTTTGTGTTCAGTTGTGTGTTGCTTGAGGCCATTGAACAGTAAGTGTGCAGTACATTTGAAAGGTTTTTTGAGTCTACTGAACTGAATGTGTGAGAGCGATCTGTGTTACGCTGTTTTCTGAACTCAACCACAGTTCAGTGACATCAGTTAAAACAGGAAAAGTGCAAAAGTCTGTTGTGCTTGCATGTACAGAGGTGGTCTCGCTGAGCCCAATCACAAACCTTCACATAGATCCTCACAGAATCGACGGAAACGACCTAGATTCAGTGAGATACATACAGTACACTTACAGAGTATTTATGAAACTAGAAATGCTGCTTGTTCAGAATAGAATTTGATATATGTAAAAGAAAGTCATATAAACTCAAACATAACCAAACAACTAAACTAAAATTACACACACACACACACACACACACACACACACGACGACTTTACAGTTATTCTGAATTGTTTAAAGCTGTAATAATGAAGAATGAGTTGATGTGAGTTTCGACTGGTGTATTTTTCAGTCAGCTTTTGGTTTAGTTGCTCTCAGCGCCTCGGGAAGGCCAGGTTGTTGTCATTGGGGTTGAAGAGCAGGACCTCGAGGACAGGGCAGGGGTGGGAGAGGACGCAGGCTTTTGGACGGCCGGTCAGAGTCAGTCTTCTGCATGTACTGGACATCAGGCTGATCTGTGTAGTCCGGCATCAGAGGGACGAGTCGCAGCTCGGCTTCCTCTGTGGAACAGACCGAGACAGCAGAACGAGAAGGACTGGTTGGTTTGAGAATATTCAGATATTTGATATTAGTTACTCATTTGCGTGGTAATGACACACACCCCATTATTACCTCAATCGGGCCTACAAATGTGTGTTTTCAGCTGTTCTAAGTGTGAATACAAATACAGTATGTGACCGATCACATACATAAATCAAGCGCACGATGAGGGAGATCAGGAAACTGTATTCAATACTTGAACAAGAAAACGTATAACCATATATCACAGAGAACTGAAATAATGCTAGACAAGAGACTGACTGAAACAGAGGGCTTAGGGGCGGTTTACACGACACCGCTTTCAACTAGAAACTTAAAACTTTTTATGCGTTTTGGCCGTTCGTTTACACGACAACAGCGTTTTGGGTGCTTGAAGACACAAACTTTTGACAACGGGTTTCAAAGTGCAAGTTTTTGAAAAACTTTTTGGTGTCCATGTAAACAACAAAAACGCAAATCTCTGCTCAAACGCGAATCTGTTACGTGTTCAGTCTATATTGTTTTATCCCCATCTACTGGCCTGGCAGCAGAATACAGTGTTTTTAGTCGTTTTCGCGGATCCGTGAATGGGGATCGCTTTGACAAAGGTGTCGTCTCTATGAGGAAAACTCAAAGGACAAACTTCTACATAAAATTCTACATGCAAATCTACATAAAACTAATCAATGTTATATAGCTCAACATGATGAAATGTTAGAATATGATCAGTATGTTATTCTAATGTTGATCTAGCGTACTGCGAGTCTCATACACACAAACTAACACACAGAATAACATTATAACTTTAACACACTCAGATGCAGTTTAGTGTGATATAGAGCGAGTGAGACAGCGCTGCGTTACCTCACAAGCTTCATTCATCTAATAAACTGTGTGAGTAATTCAGCACTTGCGGGTAGTTCGGTTGATTA
This sequence comes from Phoxinus phoxinus, assembly GCF_949152265.1. Taxonomy (NCBI): domain Eukaryota; kingdom Metazoa; phylum Chordata; class Actinopteri; order Cypriniformes; family Leuciscidae; genus Phoxinus; species Phoxinus phoxinus. Next base: position 4,149,185 of record NC_136882.1, on the reverse strand, counting down.
ATGTCCTCATTCCTTTATATCCGCGGGTCTCGCGTGTGGCGCTGATATCTGTCTCTCATTAGCACTCGCACCCGCTTCACACCACAGTCATGATAAACACATCAATGTATTCACTCATCCATAAACATTATTATATCCATTGGCTTGATAACAAGCAACCTTTGCTATTGTAAGAGGTTAGCAACCCCTAGCGGCAAAAAAAGTGACATTTTGTACCCTTAAATGAATGGGCAAACAAGATAACAGACAAGACACATCTGAACTCAAATCAATTAGTTATTAACCATAGTAACAAACAGGGAGAGAACGGGGAACTGACCTAACAGACAAGAGGATGAACAAAGAAACTCAAACCTGAAGTGAACAGAACACAGATCAACACACACACTGAAAACATGTCGTACCTCTGGCCTTCCTCTTGTTGCGTGCACTGCAGCGACACACACACACGAGGCAGATGATGACGAGGACCAGGAGGAAGCTTGCTCCTCCGGTCAGGACCACCAGCATCCACCAGAAGTCCAAGCCAAACAGCAGCTTCTTCGTCTCAGACTCGTCAGACTCGTCTAATGGAGGATCTACACACAGAACACATTTTCATCACCAACACTTGTAATCTGATATGATTTTAATTTGTGAGAATGAGACTATAGAGTGATTTGAGACACATAAAACTGTAGCGACATGGAAAATCTATTGTCTTTTTCAACATTCAATTATACAGTTTAGCATCATTATACAAAAAATATTTATTCACAGAATGTGATTTGTGATTGACCAATTAGAATCAAGTATTCCAAAGTACTGCAATATATGTTATGTTAATGTCATTGTAACTGTCAAAGGACAAGTTTTTTGTTGATATGTGTATTTATGTTTTTTGTTATAAATGAATGTCAATTTGAGTTTTCAATAAAAAAACAAAACAATTGTGATATTCAGAAGCCGACATTTATAATGTGTGCCCTTTGTTTAAAGTTAGGGTTCTCTAAGATTTAAGTAGAGAACGTAATGTGTCACATGACCTGGTTCAGTTTGGAGCGGGTCTGCGTAATTTTTGGGTCAGAACGAACATGATTGCAGAGAAACGACATGTAGTCTGGCTAATCTGCATGGTTTGAGAGGTTGAGAGCTTTGTTTCACAATGTTTATAATGTTGTTTTATATGACTTTACGTGCACGATGTGATGATGTGCTATTCATGATGTTGATTGGATTTGTCGTATTTCTGTTGTCACATTCATCGCATATCATCGGACATGGGCACGAGATACTTGTAAACAAGATACTTGTATTTTCAATATATATTTTCATTTCTTGTAGTTTTCACGGTGTCTACGGTGTCTACTGAAAAGAGAGAGAGAGAGAGATACAAAAATAAACAACAAAAGTTGTTTAAAGTTTAAAAGCCTTTATTTCGTCAGACCAGTGCAGCTAGTCATATTTTATCCTTTTTTGCTAAAGAATATTTTAACAATAATGATATAATTTCATGTAATATGTGTTTATAATTTAACTTAAGAAACTATCATGGTTGATAAAAGGAGCTTTATAAGAAATCCCTCAATGGCAGAAAACACGATCACGAGGAACTTGATCACCATCATTTGTGTGTTCGTTGTTGCTGTTCTCTTCTTCTTTGCTTTTCTTGTTCTCCTCATTGGCATTTGTTGTATGTAGACCTTTAAAAGGGTTATAATTAACCCACTGTTGTCATACATGAGATAAACATGTCGAGATGTATTAACCTGTGGGAGAGCAGACTGGCTGAACGCCTCTCGCTGCGGCTGTGCTGATCATGTTTCTGAGCGTGCAGGAGAACGTGTCTCCGGCGTTGAGCTCAGACGAGCCGACATGCAGGACGACATGCGTCGTGTCGGACAGCTCTCCGTTCTTCATCCAGGACACGGACGCCTCACTGCTGTTCACGGACGCCTCATTGCTGTTCAGGGCACTACACCTCAGATCCACTCCTTCTTCTACACACTCGACCACGACTGTAGGCTCGGGCACTGGCTCTGAAACACACACACACAACAGCAACAAGGCTCAATGCTGACACACACCTGGTCTAGCTTTGAACGGGCAAAAAGAGAGAAATAATGCAGGTTTGAATGGCAGCAGATCACATGGTTCGTACCTTGTACACAGAGCTGGTGTGTGGTCTTCTTTCTTAACTTTCCGTCTCCGTTGAAGACTTCGGCTTCGTACTTCCCAGATGTTTCCTTCTGTATGTTCTCCAGGATCAATGATCCACTGCGGTCGACATCGACATCGGGTTTCTTAACATTTGAGCTCTTTTTATATACCCTGGATTGATTATGTGTCCAAATCAGGTCGCCTTTATCCTGTAATTCTCCAATCTCCAGCGGGATCTCAACTCTCTCACCCACTGCTTTGTAGATACATGAGGAGGACACACATTTACCTAAAAAAATAAAGTGGTACAAAAAGTTTGAGAGTATTAATTCGAGTTGCGTATCAAGCACACATGGCCTTTCACTATTGCTGACTTGATGTGACAGTCTAAGAGAAAAGATCTCTTAAAACACCTTTACTCAAAGGAATGAGTCTTACACAGGAAACACATCGAATTAATTATTCATATGAAACCATACACTTGGTTATATGAATAATTGTGGGGGAATAATTGTTCATATGAATAACTTGCTATGAAATGTGATCTGAAGTAATAGAATTCGTTTAAAAAATATATGTAAAAAAAGCAGAAAAGATAATTTGGGGTTTCTGTTCAACAACTTTAAGGACTGATTAAATTAAACTAAAATTCAATCCAAAACCAAAAATCACGCAATTGATTTCTTATTTGGTGAACAAATAATTCGCTGAGAAATTCACTGAAAATTACAGGATATATATGTATATAATTGATCAACAACTTACCGGAGGAGAAGATGAAGATTAAATTGAAGAGGAGAATTAATGTGAAGTTTATCATCATTGTCGCGCGGGTCTGTGCGAGCTTTTGCTGTAAGATGTCAAGCTCTCAGTGGTTTAGTTTCCTGTAAGTGTGTGTGTCTGGGAGTGTGTGTGAGTCACGCTGTAATTCAGTGATTACTGTATAATTAGATCATACTTATTATTGTGTATGTTGAGAAAAAAAAAACTATGTATAAAATTCATAGTTTATATATTGTAGTCTCTGCATTGTTAATATATTGATAGCCTATAAATAGTGACTTCTTTATTTATTGTCACTGTAATTTACTAATTATTACTTTTTAATCAGCTCATATGTAAAGACGGAGTTCAATGTTTTTTATGCTTTGTTTGTATCCTAATATATATATATATTGTGTGTGTGTGTGTGTGTGTGTGTGTGTGTGTGTAATGTGTGTGTTTAATGTATTTAAACGTTTAATGCTTAGTGTGAGAGTTTAATGTATTTGTAAACATAAAAGAAATTTAGCCTATATGAATGGATTTATTGTCCAATAAAGATTGATTTAAAGCACTTAATTAATGTATGCTTATCTATGTATTTGTTTTTGCAATTGATCACAATCATTTCAATCTCTTAATTTAGAAAGTTTTTGATAATCACAATTTCTGGCCAGGTTATTTCTTTCAAATGCATGTGTCAGCTGAACACGAGGTGCTGTGCAGTGCTGCCCTCTGGAGGAGATGTGAAGTACACACAGTTGCTGGACCAGAGCCTGCAGTTTCAGCTTTAAATCCAGTTTCTTGGAAAAATACTATTTTCTGTGTATGTGCGAGACTTCAATGTGTGACACACTTAAAGTGCAGTAAATGGTAAAACAATTGGCCAACAAACTAGTGTTTTTATTAGTACCTTATTACATTAAAATAATTGGAAAACAAATACCAGTTTACAACAATGAACGTACTCGGTTACTAACGTAACCTCGGTTCTCTCTAGAGAGAGGAACGAGTACTGCGTAGGAACTACGCTATGGGGAAAATCCTTTTCCACGAGAATACTGAAGCCAAAAATTATCCTTAATTTGAAATGTAAAACGCATTGCCACAGCATACAGACACAGGTGAGGCAGCTCGCGCGCCGATTGGCTGCTATGCTGGCAACTGCTTAAGCCTATCGAGCGAGACCATGAGTGATGTCACACCCAACCCAACGTCCCGCCGAAACGGGTGTGGCTTAGGCCTATATAATTCGCTCACAGGCTTAACTCTGTGATTTTTAACAGTGAAGCAAAAACAGAGTGCACGCACGACATGATACGCAGTACTCGTTCCTCTCTCTAGAGAGAACCGAGGTTACGTTAGTAACTGAGTACGTTCTCTTACGAGAGATACTCTCGTACTGCGTAGGAACTACGCTATGGGGAACACGATGTAAAACATTGTGTGTGCTGGGATCCGACACCATAGACCCAAGGCGACCAGCCGGGGTACATACAGTGCACAATCACCCAAGGGACTCACAGGGAATCCTGGAAGAAGAGGGATTCAGCCTCTATCTTCCTAAAAAGAAAGGCGGCTAGAGCGGCCCTGCTATACATAATAGCCATATACAACAAGACTGATTTTCAGTCTCTTCCCCTTTCGGTCTGTTAAACCGAAAGTAACCTGGCTTGAAGAGCGGGAACCTCTAGGTTATAAAACCTTATAAATGTAGACGGGGAGGCCCAGCCTGCCGCCATACAAATATCTTGCAAGGCGCACTCCCGCATTGTATGCCCTTGGTAGTGTATGCTAGCGCTATTGCGTCCACTATCCATCTGTATAAGCTCTGTTTCGAATCGGCTAGTCCCTTAGAACGCCCACTAAACGAAAAAAAGCTGCTCGGTCTGTCTGAAAACAGACGAGCGTGAAACATATGCTCTCAATGCCCTTACCGGGCAGAGAGAACTTTCGTCCTCATTTTCCCAGTGACCGGTAGGGCGGACAGGGAAATGACCCGTACCCTAAACGGTGTGTAAGAAAAAATTATGTGGACGTCAAAGATCTCAAAAATGAAGTTTATTCCAGCAAAGTAGTGGCAAGGTACACAAAAGCACCTTGGGTTCACCGGCGTCAGAATGAACCCAGAACGTCCAAATCTCAAACCTTTTATCATAATACAGTTTACAACTCTTAATGTAAATTAAGTTGCTCTTATTGTGACAGCTGTGGTCTGTATGTTAATAAAGTTGAGACACCCCCTTGTCTGAGAAGATTCTCTGTGTCCCACACCCATTCTACAGTTGATTACCATTTGTTCAGGATATGATCAACCCAAATGGTCAACTCTTAATGTAAATGAAATCAGAACAGCAAAAGGTTTAGGTGATACAATCTATCTGAAGTGATCACATCTTTGATCTTGTGTTGAAACAGAACGGTCAAATGTTTAAGGTGTCAAGAAGCTATTTGAAGTCCCTGTATCAAAATGGTCGTTGGTTGCCCTCTGTGATATTTACATATTACTGAGATTGAATGTAGTTGTCTCTATATGATAATTAAGCTCTTTTAAGTGAAGGAACATTCTGATATAAATGTATATATTGGAGTGGAAGTTGGATCGGGGCAGACTATAATTTCTTACAGGTGTATTAAGGGATTTAGGAACATAACCGTGCTTAGGTTTGAGTATGACCCTCGAGTCATTAGGCCCAAACTCCAAACCCGTAGCGCTCAAAGAGAGCGCGTGTGAGTCCCCAATGCGCTTCACTGAAGCAAGAGCCAGAAGAAACACCGTCTTGAACGACAGGTGTTTGAATTCAATCTCCTATAAAGGCTCAAACGGATGACCTTTCATGGCTTCCAGTACCGTAGAAAGGTCCCATATGGGAACTGTGGGAGGTCTGGGAGGATTCAGTCTCCTGGCTCCTCTAAGGAACCGGATGACTAAATTGTTCCTTCCTATAGACTGGCCAAGCGCTGTTTCAGAGAAAGCCGCTATGGCCGCCACATACACTTTGAGCGTGGAAGGGGACCTGCCCTTATCCAGCAGCTCTTGTAGGAAGGAGAAACCCTCCACCACTCTGCAATCCGGGGGTGACACGCCGCAAGCTGTGCACCAACCGGAAAATACCGACCATTTAGAGGCATAGAGACGTCGCGTAGACGGAGCTCTGGCCTGTGTGATCGTGTTTAACACTCCCTGTGGGAGGTCAGCGGATACCCGTTGATGGCCCACACGTGAAGGGACCACAGCTCCGGGTGGGGATGCCAAATCGAGCCATTGGCTTGAAAAAGAAGATCCTTCCTCAGAGGCACTGGCCACGGGGCGGTGCTTGCTAACTGCATCACAGCTGGGAACCAAGGCTGGCTCGTCCAGAGTGGCGCTATCAGCAGCACTGAGCATCCTTCCTCCCTGATCCACTCCACCACCTGGGTTAGGAGGGAGACAGGGGGAAAAGCATAAAGGGGACGACGAGGCCACGAGACGAGACAATTCTAGACAATGAGCGTTCTCCTGAGACGCAGATCGGTCTACTTCCGCTCTGCCGAATTTCCTCCACAACATTCGTACTGTCTGTGGGTGTAGAGACCATTCTCCTGTCGGAACGTGGTTCCTGGACAGTATGTCTGGTCCTACATTCAGGCGTCCCGGCACGTGCGCTGCTTTCAGCGAGAGCAGGTTGCTGCGCGCCCATATCAGGAGGCGTCTGGTTAGCCTGTACAAAGTCAGGGACCTGAGCCTTGGCGATTTATGTAGGTTGTAGGATACCACTGATCAGAGCCATAGAGAGAAAGAGTTGCGACACTCCCATAGACCTCCGTTGTAAAAAATGGCGGCGCTTTTAACCGCCTACTTCCGGGATGTGGAGATCGGATTAGTTCCAAACACTGTCATTTGAGCGTTGAACCCCATTCACTTACATTGCAGCGCGTCGAGTTGTTCCAGAGGTAACTTGCTGAAATATCAACCTCTTTTGAATTGTCAACTGTCTATATTTTTTCAGAGGCCCTTTGCGATGCTTATACTGGTCTTCATTTGTATATGCACAGCGTAATTATTTATATTTTATCTTGGTTATTTCAACCAATTTTCTAGCATTGCCAGCGTGACTTCGCCAGCTGTGAAGGTAGCATATCTGATTAGTTCGGTAATTAATCGCTACCACCTTTATAGCAACTTTTATTTAATTGATTTTTTGGGATATACTAACTTTTCATTTATTGTCTGAGTGTAGCGGCGTGTGAGAACAATGCTGGAACTCTAGGATTGTTATGGCCATCACCAATCCTGTCTGTTTCATGGATCACCTGCCCCTGGTTTTTGTTTTTCTTGTTCACACAAGCACACATTTTTGTTGTCTGTCATTGTTTAATAAAAAATATTTTATTTGAAAACCTTCATTTGTATCAGCCATGCGAATTCTGAACGGACCGCCACGGCAGACCTCTGCGTGATCGCGAAGGTAACGTTAGGCTAATGGCTGAATCGGAATTTATAAGCAAAATCACGGGAATCAATAGCCTAATACAGCCCAGTTGTGCTAAAATAAATATCATGAGACGTCCATCATCAGATGAATGATATGGAAAAGTTAAGTTAGAGCCGCTAAAGCCAGTGCTACTACCCATGCGACCATGAACACTAGCTTTTCCCTCCAAAAATATAGCCTAAAACTTATCTAAGTAATATACAGTACCTCGTTGCCCCTCCAAATGCAAAACTGATATTAACAAAATGCAATAACAGCTGAAAAAGTACTTGGGTATGTGTTTTATTTTATATTTACCGTTCAATAATGCAATCGCTGCTGTCTCTCCCATAGAATAACATGACAGCCAGCGTATGTTTTGGAACTATTGGGGCGTACATGAACCACGTGACAGCCATAGCGGCGACATCAAAGAGTGTCGCAACTCTCTCTCTCTATGGCTCTGCCACTGATATGTTGTCTGAACGTATCAGAACGTGGCACCCCGCTATCAGGGGACGAAAGCGCGTGAGCACCTTGCTCACTGCTAACATTTCGAGGCAGTTTATGTGGAGGAGCTTCTCCCGCTCTGACCATAGGCCAAGAGGCGGTCTGCCCTCGAGCAGCGCTCCCCATCCTGCGTTGGATGCGTCCGTAGACACCACCCTCAGTCACGAAAAAGTCCCCAGGCTTACTTTGTCCTTTAGATCTATTGACACAAACCAGTCTCCCTGGCGAACATGCCCGAGGATTTTTCTGGTTGTGAGCATCTTGAACTGGCGCTTCATAAGCGCTTTGTTCAGTTGACGCAGATCTGGTATGGGTCTGAGACCCCCGTCTTTTTTGGGCACTAGGAAGTATCTGCTGTAAAGGCCCCTTTTGCTTTGAGCTTGAGATAAGGGTTCTATCGCCCCTTTGCTCAACAGTTTCTGAATTTCGACTCTAAGTAGATGTGCTACATTCGAATCTACCGTAGTCTCGACGCGCGACACGTGGCGGCGAGGGGGTCGGCGAAACTGCAGCGAATAGCCTTCTTTTATGATGTTTAGCACCCATTTCGAAACTCCGGGGAGCTTCGCCCACGCAACTGCACGGGTTGATAGGGGCTGAAGCGCGCTCTGATCGGCTTGCGATTCAGCGGCTTCGGTGAGCTGTGACGTAAGCGCCATGCTCGTAACATCTGAGGCGGGGACCGCGCTGATGACAGCGGGCAGAATGTCCGCGCTCGACCCCTCTACGGTGGTTAACCGGGAGGGGGAGGGCTGGACGAGTTCCACTGGAACTGTAATGCTTGTGCACGGGTTGAAAAACCGGGCTCTGGTTGCGAAATGGCGGCGACGCGAGAGCAACCGTGTGCTGTAACATGGACGCCGTTGCAGCGTTTGATGCGGGGGTGCGCTTAATCGAGCGGGCAGCCCGCGCGCGCTCAGCTCTCTCAGCTGAGAGAGAGAGCATGCGGGGCGAGTCCCGTAGGGCTCGGCATGTCTGTGAATAAATGTGGGTGCGTGAACGCGGGTACATTTATAGCACTGGTAGTACTGTCTATTAGAACTGACTGACCGTGCATCGGTTTCGTTTTACAGAAACCGTGTGACATGTAGCTTGTAGTGATTGTGGGCACTGAAAGCGGGCACGCTCACTACATATGATGCACAATCGACATGAGTCGATTTTAAGTGTGCAAGCCCTGTATTGTGTAGGGCTGTGCTTGTGTGTACGAATGGGCACTGAGTTGTGGTCATTACAGTTACACACATTACACCATCGGCCGTGGCCGGGACACCATATAGCACTGAGAGTACTGGAAGCGGGCGGAGAAGCTGGCGGCAGCAGCGGCGAGCTCCTCGTGGTGGAGGGAGGTTCCGGGATCCGTTGAGCACGACGCTTTTTACGGCGCTGCACTGCAGCGGGCGGAAGGTGCAGCTTCAGTGAATGAACGCCAGGCGAGTCCGCAGAGTCACCGTAGGCAACAAATCACAGTGATGGCAGCCGCCATCGACGAGAGCTGAAGCTGCGTGATCCTCACCCGGGCAGGAAACACGAAGTGGTGGTCCCTGTCGCTGAGCGGGGCTCTATGCGAGGCATCTTGAAAAAGACGCTCGGCTCTTTTAGTGAGTGGGAAAAAATGTGTGACGCAGCAGCGAACACACACACAAAACACACACACAGCTTTAAAAGGATATATGTATACGCCGGATAGCGCAGCTGGGAAGGCGATGAAGGCGGCGCGGCCAGCAGCTTCACGACTCGTCCCGCTGAGTTGCTTTTTCGACGACGCGGCTTCTCCTCGGATCCAGCGATGTGATGTCTTCGCTGAAGGATTAAAAATCACAGAGTTAAGCCTGCGAGCGCAATTTATAGCCCCAAGCCACGCCCGTTTCGGCGGGACGTGATGCGGGAGGGCGCGAAACATTCATCATTGGGTTACAAGCCAGTTGGGTTAAAAGTAACCCAACAGTTGAATTTACTATATTTTATTATTCATTACATTATTTCTATATAGGCCTATGGGGATAACCCAACTGACCCAATATGTGTAACCCAATGTGCAAACAACCCAACGTTTTTTTTACTGTGTATGACCAGTAAGGATCCAAGAGAAAAAACATGGTGTGAAAATTACTTACTTACTTATTGTTATTATCCTTTTGTTTAAAATGTATTATATAATTAAATTGAGGAGATGTATCTCGAATCACTGTCAACAAACAGCAGGTTTTCATTCTGACAAATCCAGAAAAAACTGCTTCGGCAATAATCCATATTATTGCGTGATATTTTCAATTAAATTCAATTCACATTTATGTGTATAGCGCTTTTCACAATACACATAATTTCGAAGCAGCTTTAGTGCATGAGTCCATGTTACACTTTAGAGTGATGTTATCAGAGGTGACTGAGTTATGCATTTCATGTACAAAGTCACAGTTGGCCAAAAATGTATTGATTTAAACAATGTAATAATTTAATGCAGAAAACAATGAGCTCATTGAAGTAATGAATACTTGGTTGGTAACAAATGATTAGGCTACATGTAGAAAATATAGCATTGGTGCGATATTTTGTGAGCACTTTTAGTGTGAAAATCCTCATAAAGAGAGCATTAGCTGTTATCTAACCGGTTGTCGTTCATTGCGACACTTATAAAGGTGCGTTTACCTTCTGTCTCCGCCCACAGGTTCAGGAGGACACTCGATACCTGAAGAGACATTTATTTTCATTCCTCCCTTACTCGCTGCTTCAAAACGAAGTGGCGACTTTTTAATGGTTGATTTGTTTTGTTTTGTTTTTAGCGTTAGCTGTCGAGATTTATGCAGTCTCCATTTATGCAGATTTAACTATCTCCGCACAGGCGCGCGCACGGGGTTCAAAAGAAACGAGCTCGAGACCTGAGGAAGATGGCAGTAACTAAGAGTTTGGTCTTCATTACATGTCTCTGTTTTGCTCGAGGTAAGTCCACAGCTTTTTAAACATGGAGATAAAGTAAAGCATTTCCCTGTAGTCCAGGTGCAATGACCCGTGCGGGACACACGTCTGGCCAGGTCGAAACTCAACACACATTCGCGTAACAATACTTCTTTAATAAGTCGCAGTTTACAGAGTTCTGGCACGGGTTATGATTTATTTTATATAGTAGCATTGAAGGAATAGTTGAAGCCAGACTAAAAAGATTAAAAGTCGAACGTGTGTAAACTGGTGAATCCTCTCTTTTAGTGCAGGACTTTCACTGAAACTGTTCTGTGATCTTGGACTGAAACAAAACCTTTATTTGATAAGATGAGGCTAGAGATTTCTACCAAAATGTGATTTATTTATTTTTGTCTACAATATAAAAAAAACGAATTAATTCATTTGCAGGGTGGTAACTGGATTTAATGAACTACACCCAGAACAAGGTCATATTTAATCTCAAAATCAAAGGAATAAAGCCATTAGGCTACATCGTAGGCTCTAGACTTTAATGTAGTTTATATTCATACTTGTATTATTTATAAGTATGAAGTATCTATTTTTTTAATTGTTTATTAACATTACAAATGTATTACAGTATATGTACTGTTATATAGTAAAGATTACTGTATTCCAGCAATGACAATCTGTCATTAAATATTGAAACACGTAGACACTATGGGAATGTTGGGGGAATATCTAGAAAACTCTTGCTGCATTTGAACATTTATTAAAAATGGTACAGGGCAAATAATCAAAAATATGCTTAATTGTCTCATAGCAAAATATTATGTCCGGTACTTGTCTTTTGATTGTAGTGTAAAATATGACCCAGGTTTATTTTTGTGAGATTCACCCATAGAACTTCACTAAAGAAGAGCCACTGAAACCCAGCACTTCACTAACCGTGTCTCTCTCGTCTCCTATAGATGTAGTCTTCTGTGATGACTATGAAGAAAAGGGAAAAGACATCACACTTACTCCAAGCATCCGTGGAAAGCCTACAGAAATACTGTGGACACACAATGAGAACACAGTTCTGGATTATGACGGGAGGGAGGTGGTGGTGTCCCGCTCGTTCACAGGCCGTGTACTGCTTGATTTCGAAACCGGACAGCTCACAATAAGAAGACTAACCAGCCAAGACAGTGGACAATATCAATCTAACATTGTGATCAATAGCAAAGTTCAGACCTCCAGTCATACTGTGACAGTTTTGGGTAATCTATCTATCTATCTATCTATCTATCTATCTATCTATCTATCTATCTATCTATCTATCTATCTATCTATCTATCTATCTATCTTTAGTTATCTATCGTCTGTAGCATCAAACGATTAGCAAGACTCTTCTGCTTGGTGAAATTCAACATTTTAGACCATTTTTTCATGTATATCAGTTGTAGCAAATTAGCTCAAAAGGGAAATATAAACAATTATCATAATAACTCATAATTCATTATAAATATTTGGATCAGCTGTGGCTGTTCGTCCAGCGAACACTCAGTATTGTTGCAAGCGAGTCGAGTGCACTAACAGTGACGCTATACACTAGCACATTCACTAGCGGCCGTCAGCGTGACTCTCGCTAACTGTTCTCCGTTACACACGCAATCCTAGAGAGTTTAAAACATAGCAGAAGCGATACAAAAATAATGCTTCATGAAAAATAAAGCGCAGTTGACGAACGAATGACAAGGAAGCACAAAAAATGAATGTACACTACACAATAGTAATTACAAACAAGTGTTGGTTGTTAGTTGCCAACAGAACAGCAGCTCCAGGCACACAATGACACTTAAACCCAGTGTTACTCAGTGTTACTCACATGTTACTCGTGTGTTACTCACATGTTACTCATTGTTACACAGTGTTATTCAGTGTTACTCACGTTACTCACATGTTACTCACGTGTTACTCAGTGTTAGTGTTACTCAGTGTTACTCAGTGTTAGTGTTACTCAGTGTTACTCATGTGTTACTCAGTGTAACTCACATGTTACTCAGTGTTACTCAGTGTTACTCAGTGTTACTCAGTGTTACTCAGTGTAACTCACATGTTACTCAGTGTAACTCACGTGTTACTCAGTGTTACTCAGTGTTAGTGTTACTCAGTGTAACTCACGTGTTAGTGTTACTCAGTGTTAGTGTTACTCAGTGTAACTCACGTGTTAGTGTTACTCAGTGTTAGTGTTACTCAGTGTTAGTGTTACTCAGTGTTAGTGTTACTCAGTGTAACTCACGTGTTAGTGTTACTCAGTGTTAGTGTTACTCAGTGTTAGTGTTACTCAGTGTAACTCACGTGTTAGTGTTACTCAGTGTTAGTGTTTCTCATGTGTTACTCAGTGTTAGTGTTACTCAGTGTTAGTGTTTCTCACGTGTTACTCAGTGTTAGTGTTACTCAGTGTTAGTGTTACTCAGTGTTAGTGTTACTCAGTGTAACTCACGTGTTACTCAGTGTAACTCACGTGTTACTCAGTGTTAGTGTTACTCAGTGTTAGTGTTACTCAGTGTTAGTGTTACTCAGTGTGACTCACGTGTTACTCAGTGTGACTCACGTGTTACTCAGTGTTAGTGTTACTCAGTGTTAGTGTTACTCAGTGTTAGTGTTACTCAGTGTAACTCACGTGTTAGTGTTACTCAGTGTTAGTGTTACTCAGTGTTAGTGTTACTCAGTGTAACTCACGTGTTAGTGTTACTCAGTGTTAGTGTTTCTCACGTGTTACTCAGTGTTAGTGTTACTCAGTGTTAGTGTTACTCAGTGTAACTCACGTGTTACTCAGTGTAACTCACGTGTTACTCAGTGTTAGTGTTACTCAGTGTTAGTGTTACTCAGTGTGACTCACGTGTTACTCAGTGTTAGTGTTACTCAGTGTTAGTGTTACTCAGTGTTAGTGTTACTCAGTGTGACTCACGTGTTACTCAGTGTTAGTGTTACTCAGTGTTAGTGTTACTCAGTGTTAGTGTTTCTCACGTGTTACTCAGTGTTAGTGTTTCTCACGTGTTAGTGTTTCTCACGTGTTACTCAGTGTTAGTGTTACTCAGTGTAACTCACGTGTTACTCAGTGTTAGTGTTACTCAGTGTTAGTGTTACTCAGTGTAACTCACGTGTTACTCAGTGTTAGTGTTACTCAGTGTTAGTGTTACTCAGTGTTAGTGTTACTCAGTGTTAGTGTTACTCAGTGTAACTCACGTGTTAGTGTTACTCAGTGTTAGTGTTACTCAGTGTTAGTGTTACTCAGTGTAACTCACGTGTTACTCAGTGTTAGTGTTACTCAGTGTAACTCACGTGTGTGTTACTCAGTGTTAGTGTTACTCAGTGTAACTCACGTGTTACTCAGTGTTAGTGTTACTCAGTGTAACTCACGTGTTACTCACATGTTACTCAGTGTAACTCACGTGTTACTCAGTGTTAGTGTTACTCAGTGTAACTCAGTGTTACTCACTTGTTACTCAGTGTAACTCAGTGTTAGTGTTACTCAGTGTTACTCAGTGTAACTCAGTGTTACTCACTTGTTACTCAGTGTAACTCAGTGTTAGTGTTACTCAGTGTAACTCAGTGTTACTCACTTGTTACTCAGTGTTAATCAGTGTTACTCACATGTGTTACTCATGTGTTACTCAGTGTTACTCATGTGTTACTTAGTGTTAGCCAGTGTTACTCACATGTGTTACTCATGTGTTAGCCAGTGTTACCCACTAATGCCTCTCTGCTTTTGGGTCTTAGATGTTCTGCCAGAGCCTCAGGTGACCTGTGAACCGGATGAGACTTTAAATGTTAAAAAGCTGTTGTGTTCGGTGGAATCCCGGACTCAGCTGAGCTACGAATGGAGTGGACCGAATATAAAGGTTCGCTCGGGACCAGAGCTTCTTGTTGAAGAACAGGAGGAGAACCTTGACTCGGTCTATACCTGCGCTGTGAAGAATCAAGCTAACAGCAAGAGCACAGACTTTACTCTGAAAGACTGCCACACAGGTTTGCTAGCCAATCGTTCAACACAACTGTTGTATGCCTTGAGACTTTGATGCAGATGCTTTACATGTACACTGTCTTTTGTGTGCAGGCAGAGCAGGGACTGCTGTGGTTGTTCCAGTCGCAATAGTAGCAATACTTCTCATCTTCCTGCTTATTCTACTGGGAATATTCTTATACAGACGTAAAGAAAAGTGTAAGTGCCATAGAAAAGTATTCCACACTTCACCTGCAAAATACTTTTTTATATTACAAAGATTAACACAGTTTTTTTCTTTGTCTTGTACATGGATGAGCAGCAAGGCAGTCTGGACTGGAAAAAGTGGACCCTGAAAATGGTAAGATCAGGGTTTGTACAGTTTGTAAAATGCTTGATTTTTTACTCTTATGCTTTCTATGTTTAAATTGTGATTGAATTTTGAATATCTTCCTAGAAAATTATTGATATTTTTTTCCTTTGAACATCCAGTTGTAAAAAAAGCAAAGAAAAATATTTGAATTAACAAAAGAGTCTGTAATTAACAAAAAGACTAAAACATGCCCTGATTTTAAAGGGGCAAAGATCTAAAGCTGTAAACATGGGATTGACTAAATCAGCGGTAGGCAAGTTTGGTTAAACCGCGGATCGGGCGGATGACGTGACAAAAAAGTATATTTTAATTAAATTCGGGCGGGTGGCGGGGCGGTTGAACCAATCAAATGAAAAATATATGTATACATTGTTAAATATTGTTATCTGACTATCCAAAAAAAGAAAATAGGGGAATGAATCATATTACATGCGCTTCATTAAGGCACACGCGCGCGGTCTCTCTCTCTCTCTCTGCCGTGCACGCGCTACGCGGTGTGGAGCACAGTCTCTGTCTCGCGGGCGCGCTCGCTCTAGATTCCGGAGATTTTAACTAATTCGCGGGCATCAGTGAGCCGCTATCAATATGCGGGAGACTCCCGGAACTTCCGGGAGACTTGGGATGTCTGCATTTCTATACTGAAATAATATCGGCATTATAATTATTGATTTTTCATTAGGCAATTTTTTTGGTGCTCGCTCAGCTCTTGGTGCCCTACACACAGCGTGATGGGAGCGGCGGCATTGTCGTCACCCTGACATGACAGTGCGTAGAGTTTGGCTATAATGTAAATGACTTGCTATTTTATTCAAGCTTTCTATCTATTTGCTGAAAAATAAAGTGAAATAGACATTCCTTAGTAGTAGGCTAAATAGTAGCATGTTGAAATGATGTGCCAAAATGCGTTTTCTATTAGGCTACAATGAAAATATTGTACAGTAGCCTATCAGATAATGTCAGGTTTGCCGAAGTGCGTTTAATTTAGGCTATTTATTCACTGCTGATATTATACTATGACAGAGTTCACTGCTGATATTCTGAGGTAAGAGCTTTCTAGTCTCGCGGCTGTCATCAGCAGCGCCTTCCATCGCCCAATCAGCGGATGGCGGGCGGGTGCGGTTTGGAAAATTGGTCAAAAACGTTGGTGCGGATGGATGGCAGACGGATGATGAGTTTTGTGATGCGGTTGCGGATGAAATAATAGCGCATCTCTACTGCAGAGTTCAGCTCCAACCCTAATCAAACACATCTGCACAGGCCATCAATGTCTTGAGGATCACTATAGCTACAGCAGCTGAGGGGTTTTCAGGGTTGGAGCTAAACTCTGCAGGACAGCGGCTCTCTAGGACTGAAAATGCCTACACTAAATTATACTTGCCTATAGTTTACATATAATGTCCTGCCTTGGTAGCCTGTCTTATGTTTTTGACAATTGTATGAGCTCTTAAATAGGCAGGACTTTGCAACGAATACAGAATACAGTTCTTGTTATTTATAAACAAGTCAAGTCACCTTCATTTATACAGCGCTTTTAACAGTATGGATTGTTTCAAAGCAGCTTTACAGTGATAATAGAAATTAGCGTAACAGTGAAGTTGCGAAGATCATTAGTCATTAACTCAGGGGCCGCCAACATGACACCGTTCCAACAGATAACCCCCAACGTGCTCCGGCCGCCCATCCACACAAACAGTGTCTCGAGAACGCACTCCCCGAAATTGGCTTGAAGGTGCAACCGATTGTCCGTTTTCTCTGTACAACCTCAAAAACGCAAACCCGCGAAAACGCAGACAGTGCGCACATGTGCATCACATGTTTGGTCAATAGGTTAGCTTTCCTGTAGCTCAAACAGTAGAGCGCCGGCGCCCGCAACGCCAAGGTCACAGGCTCGATTCCCAGGGAAAGCAAGAACCGACAAGAATGCTAATGTGCACCCTGAAATGCAATGTAAAGGCCCTAGCACACTGAGGGCCCTATCTTGCACCCAGCGCAATTGACTTTGTACACCGACGCATGTATCATTCCTATTTTGCACCCGTGCACAGCGGACTTTTCCCTCCACAGACGCACGTCGGTAAATTAGGGAATGAACTTGCGCTCGCGGGGGCGGTTCAGCGCAAAGAGGAGGCGTGTTCCGGCGCAAATGTTCCCTGGTGCTATTTTCCAGTTTTAGAAAGCAATTGCGCCACTGACCAGGAGAAACACAGTCTAAAGACAGTGGCGCGTTGCGCGTTAGTGATATGGTATTTTAAGGGCGCGTGCTTGGCCATAATGTAGCGTGTTAACGCGCATCCACTTTGATTCTCTAATAATTATAAACAGACGCAGCAGTTTTCATTTTTGCAAATCATACATTATTACAAGGAAAAATATGAACACACGAGGGAAATCATTGTTGTGTCCGTGAAGATGTGAAATATCTAGATAAAAAATAAAATCTAGATTACACATTTACCCCAATTATACGCCTGTTTAACCGAAGCTAATTTGGGTGGGTTTCTCCCATCATCCCCAATGTCACTTCTCTGTGTTTTACGGTCATGACGAGAGCGTCGGTCTCCTCGGCTGTGAACCGCTCCTGGCGTGCGCCGGCAAATCCGCCGTTATAATAGCAATCCGCCGTGGAACAAGCGCGTCGGCTCTTAAAGGGAATGTGAGAGGACGCTCTGATTGGTTTATTTCACGTTACGCCCAAACCACACCTATGAGTAATGAAGCTACTTCAGACCAACCCCTTTTAGATTTGCGCCAGGCGCAAGAGGCATTTATCCCGCCGGGAAAATAGCAACAGCGCCCGGGATCCGCCCACAGAGTTACTTGCGCTTTGCGCTTTGACACTTGCGTTTCAGATCGTTAAAATAGGGCCCTATGTCCGAAATTCGCGCCCGAAATTTTTGCACGTAAAAAAATTAATACAACCTCACGTTATGTCAATCATGCTTGCACACTGCCTCCAAAACATTCCTCCGTCATAATTTTTTTTTAATCAGTTTAGATTTTTTGCATTTTTCGCATCCGTTTCAAGCAGTTTGAATGGCATTTTGACAATTCAGAGCCACTGAATCACGAATACGGAAAAACGCATACGAAAATTTCGGACTCAGTGTGCAAGGACCTTTAGTCGCTCTGGACAAAAGCGTCTGCCAAATGCATAAATGTAAATGTATATGTGAATGCGTGTTTGAATACGTGTGCAGGCGTATAGTCCTTCACAAATCAACCCTTAATAAACTACTTGTTAGGCCTTAAAAATGTATAATTCAGAAATTTTGTCGCGTCTGCGTAGCCAAGCGAACCGGAATTATCCCGACAACATTTTATCTGTA
The DNA here is from genome assembly GCF_949152265.1 of Phoxinus phoxinus. NCBI lineage: Eukaryota > Metazoa > Chordata > Actinopteri > Cypriniformes > Leuciscidae > Phoxinus > Phoxinus phoxinus. The sequence goes on along the minus strand of NC_136882.1, from coordinate 4,130,732 downwards.
TATAGGTAAAGGGAAGGAGGCCTTCACAGGGGAGAGGCTAGTTGACACTTCAGGACTGCGTTGTCGTCGTGTCCTGGCGCTGGTCCTTCATCAGATCTGGATACGGCCTGGATCCGGCGGACTGCGGTAAACCTCGGGATAAACAGAGACTAATATTAGCGTAGACGCCATTCTTCTTATGATGTAACGAGTACATCAGGATTATGGGAAGTATTCCCGGTTCCAGCTGATCTAATTTATGCAGCCTAACATTAAGTTATAGAAGTCTATAATGCATTATGTGTATGCTAGGTCAAAGAGATGTGTCTTTAATCTAGCTTTGAACTGACAGAGTGTGTCTGCTTCCCGGACAATGTTAGGAAGACTGTTCCAAAGTTTTGGTGCTAAATAGGAAAAGGATCTACCGCCAGCAGTCGATTTTGATATTCTAGGTATTATCAACTGGCCGGAATTTTGAGATCGCAGTAGACGTGAAGGACTATAATGCGTTAAGAGCTTGCTCAAGTACTGCGGAGCTAAACCATTTAGTGCTTTGTAAGTAATCAGCAATATTTTAAAATGTATACGTTGTTTAATAGGCAGCCAATGCAGTGTTGACATAACTGGGTTAATATGGTCATACTTCCTGGTTCTGGTAAGAACTCGAGCTGCTGCGTTTTGAACTAGCTGTGGTTTGTTTGTTAAGCGTGCAGGGCAACCACCCAGTAGAGCATTACAATAATCTAGCCTTGAGGTCATGAACGCGTGTAAAAACACTGCAGTAAATTCACTGGAATGGAGAATTAATATAGCATGAGCTCGGGTTGTGCAATTAATAGCAATTGATTTTCTATTTTAATTTTGCCTTCCAACAATTCTGAAAATACAATAATCGAGATAAAATTATGATTTTACCTTATTCCTTTCCAACAGTGCGCTTTTGTTCCTCAAGTCAATTCTTAAAATTAATTTTTAAAAATTACATTTCAAACTTAATGCGCAAATAAGTAAAATCATGCATAATTGGGCCGTGCTTGATTTAAAAAAAGTTATCAAAAGCGTGAAAGAACGTGCTTCGAAACTTTGAGCTCCAGGTCAGAGAAAAACGTCAAAATGCCAGACTTAACGAGTAAACAGTCGGTTCGGTCAGTGACTGTAAACAGTTGGGAGAAAATATAATGTGAATCAGTGTATTGGATCTGTGCATTCGGTCTTTAAAGTGACATCAGCCTAATAAACCCACTGCTTTCTGTGTCCTTAATGTTTATCAAACAACAAAAGACAAAGAGAAAATCGCTCACTGCTTTTGACTGAAGGACTTGTGTTACTTTAATAATAATCAAAGCAAGTTCAATTCTTACAGTGAAGGCTATGCTGTGTTTTATTTGACATTTGATAATTCAATTTCTGTTTAAGACAGTTGGTATGTAGGCTAGTATTCTGCTGTGGTATTTAAATTGGTATTGATAATTGTGAAATTTTGTTAAAATGTTGATATTATAGACAACTTATTTTCATTCTATGATATACTTGATATATATATATATATATATATATATATATATATATATATATATATATATATATATATATATATATATATATATTACTATCATTAATTAAATTAGTTTTGGTCATATGGCCCATTCATAATCCTGTAAAACTGTGATTACAATATTGACCAAAAAATCAATTGCCGCAATCAAGCAGCCTTTTTGTATAATAACATTTTTTTTCTATCAATGTAGGTGAAGGCAGTAACCTGTTGAGAAATGACCAAAAGGACGTTATGCCAGGTACCACTACCAAATGATTTACTATTATTATCACTAGACATGCTGACATGATATTGCAGTGTAGCTGTTGCTGGATAGCACTATAAACTCTTCTCAGCTCTCATTGGGAATGAATGACTCTTCAATCTGCTGTTAATGTCTTTGAATGCTTTGTTTCAGGCTCGTCTGAAGCCACACTCCCTTGTCACACCAGACTTCCCTCTCAAAAGCAATCTATTATTGATCAAAAATGGGTTCAGGACAATGGAGCAGAGAGTTCAGGTGAAACTGATGAAGGACAAAAACTTTTGAAGAAACCGAAAAAATTGCAAGAACAAAATCTTAAACAGAGTCCACAATCTGCTGTGTCAGAAACAAACCAAGAGGACACCAGAAATGGAAACGAAGGAGAACTAGACAAACATGAGAAGAACAGCAAACATGCAGATGAAGCAGAAGAAAACACTTCCAGCAAACCTGATGAAAGCGAGAAGGAGAGACCTAAACAGAGACAAGAAGAAGAAGAGGAGAAAGAGAACAGTCAGGAACAGGAGAGCGGAAATGAAGAGAAGTTTCCTGAGCATCAGAAGGAGAGAGAAGAGCAGAAAACTGAAGATAACCGTGAGGATGATCAGACACCAGGAGAGAAAGAAGAGACGGAAGACAGACGAGACACAGGTAAACTACAGATCATACGTCTGTCTGGAGAAACAAACATCTCATCTGGATAGAAAATACCCTTTTTATTACTTTTTCAATGCATTTAAATGTACACAGAAGGAGCTTCAAGAGTTTGTTCACCTGATTTATTGAGTCATTTTCTGTTAAAAAGATATTTGATGGATATCAGTGGAACACAAAATGAGAATTTCAAGCATCTTCACGCTGATCTTTCCAAGCTCCACAAACTACATTAGAAAGCATAATAAAAGTTTAATTCATATAGCTTGTGCACTATGTTCCTATCCATAAGTATTTATGTAATAGCTTATAACAAACAGACCTAAGTGTTATTCACTGAACGTTTTCCCAACACGACTCTCAAATAACAAATATTTTGTCACACAAGATTATCCTACATCTTAAGGAGATTCAGAATATGACACATGAGATGTATGGACTACTTTCATGGTGATTTGATTGTGTTTTTGTCTGTTGATATTGGTCACTATGAACTGTTGAAAAAAATCAGAACTGTGTGAAGCTTTCAAAAAACCTCCTTTTGTATTACACAGAAAAACTAAGCGTTTAAAGCAGACATCAATATCAAAAGCATTAACCTATCATTAGTTTAAAGACACAATTACTAATCAAAATTTTTTTGTTCAATTTTGAAATCATAGAGACTGTGAGTCCACAATCTGCTGTGACAGAAGGAAGCCATATGGAGACAGAAAATGAAGCAGAACAACGACACAAAAATGAGAAGAAGAGCCAAAGTGACGAAGGTGAAGAATCAGTTGAGCAGCAGAACGAGAGCGTGAGAAATCAGAAAACCAAAGATGAGGATGACATGAGACCAGGAGAGAAAGAAGAGAGAAGTGAAGAGAAAAAGCAGGACGGGATGGACAGAGCAAACACAGGTAACATGCAGATGATGTGTTTGTCTGGAGAAACAGATCCCTGGAGTCTGAAATAAACATCTGATCTGTTTCTCAGCTGAAGCTTGCGATCATCCCGCCGTGGATCAGCGGTCGGACGGTGAAGCTCTCGGCTCTCCGGCGGGTTCGTTTCTGCTTTTTCTTCTGACCTGACTTTAACTGTGTACTTATTCTCTACACATCCAGTTCAGATTCAGAATATTGAGATTGTCATTTATTAGTCATTTCAACAAAGTGTTTGAATGAGTGGATGACACTTCTTATCTTGTTCAATTTAGTTACAGATTCACCAGCTAACCTGGAGAAGAAACCTATAAACAGCAGTGACTCGTCTTCAAACCAAACTGACCAGGACCAGGAAGAAGAAGAAAAAGAAGAAGAGAGAAAACTTTCTGGACCGGAGCTGTATGAGGAATCAAATCAAACTGACCGAAGTCATTGCACAGACCAAGACCAAGACCAAGAAAAAGAAAGAAAACGTCCCGGGCTGGAACTTAAACGTGGCCAGGAACAAATGACAGAAGAAAATAAGTGTGACCCAGAGACCCAAAGCTGCAGACAAACTGATTCAGACAGTACAATAAACAGTGTGTATCAGCGGCCGGGACACGACGAGGAGTTGAGTAGACGAGATGAAGAAGTGCAAACAAAAGATCTTAAACCGAGTCCACAATCTGCTGTGTCAGAGACAAACCAAGAGGAGGAGAGCGAAGGAGAACTAGACAAACATGAGAAGAACAGCAAACATGCAGATGAGGCAGAAGAAAACACTTCCAGCGAACCTGATAAAACTGAGAAGGAGAGACCTAAACGGAGACAAGAAGAAGAAGAGGAGAAAGAGAAAAGTCAGAAACAGGAGAGCGGAAATGAAGAGAAGCTTCCTGAGCATCAGAACGAGAGAGAAGAGCAGAAAACTGAAGATAACCGTGAGGATGATCAGACACCAGGAGAGAAAGAAGAGACGGAAGACAGACGAGACACAGGTAAACTACAGATCATACGTTTGTCTGGAGAAACAGAACTAAACATCTCCTCTGATCTGACTTTAACTGTGTACTTATTCTCTACACATCCAGTTCAGATTCAGAAGATTGAGATTGTCATTTATTAGTCATTCGAACAAAGTGTTTTAAATGAGTGGATGTTCTTATCTTGTTCAATTTAGTTACAGATTCACCAGCTAACCTGGAGAAGAAACCCATAAACAGCAGTGACTCGTCTTCAAACCTAACTGACCAGGACCAGGAAGCAATGGCAGAAGAAGAAAATCCTGACCCAGAGAAATCTGAGGATTCAATAAACAGTGTGTGTCAGCGGCAGCTCGGCGATGGCTTGAGTAAACAAGATGAAGAAGTGCCAAATAAATCAAAGATGACTGATAAAGGCCAAAGCTTTAAACGGATTGATGATAATGCAAAGGTTATGCAAACTGAAGGAGAAACTGAAGTGCAAACTCAAGCCGGAGATCGTGGTGATAGTGGACAGAGACATGAGCAGTGAGCCAGAGCAAGACATGAAGGAGAACAATGATCCGCCGGAAATGAGTCAACACGTCAAAAATGAACAGAAGTTAACAAGACTGTGGTGTAAATAACTCTGATTCAGAGTAAATAAAGAGAGACGTGCCTGTGCCAGAGGACAAGAATCAACATGCAGTGAAGGACAGTCCGTTCAGATCTGGATCTGTGAAAGAAGAGATGGTGAGATGAGCAATGAGGGACGTTTCGTCAGCTGGGAGAGATGAACCGACACATGTGAACTCGAGCCGTGTGGAGGGAGTCGTGAGAAGGAAAACATCAGAAATAACACAAGATAACGAAGGAAATGATTAACATATTATACAGTCTGTGAAAACGGAGAGCTGTGTTTGAACAAGATGTAGAGGAGAAGATGTTCTGCGTCAAATTGTGCCATCTAAATAAAAACTGTCAATGTTTTACATTCATTTAGTTCAGTGGCAAGAATACATTTATGAACCCTTTGAAACTATATATCTGTGTTTCCAGTGACTTTATCCAGCCTGCCCTGTCACTGATCACTCCATCATACATTTTTGTGTTAGTTTAGTCAGATTATGTTTGTCAATTGTTGTTGAGTAATCCGTGCAGAAAACTGTAGTTTGTGCCATGTATAGCACCAGATGTGCACTGCATGCATGTGATCGGCAGAAGCAATATGAGAGAAGTGGAAAGGAATTTTTAATGAATGCAATAGATGTAAATATATTGAATGTCAGTGAATTGCTTAAGTATATGATCACATATATTATGTAAGGAAATATTGTGAGACTGATGTAGGTATTTGATGAATTGTTTGAAGAAAGCTGAAGAAATGAAGCCTTAGAAAGCTTTGAGAAGTCCGGAGGGTATAGCAGTGGCTCTCAAACTGATATGAATGTAAATTAAGTTCAAAGACGATTACAGTGACATACAGGAGTCGTAGGCGTTATTATTGATGCACAAACAAACTGTGTGTGTGCGCTCTCGCCTCACTGATCGCTATAACGTATGCCCTGCGAGTGTTTTATAATGGATGCTCCATGGATATGGAGAAGGACTTTGGAGTAAAAAGGACCACTGGTTTAGAGGGTATTTGTTGATTGGAATGTGAATAATAATGTCCTACTTTTTCCTTTTTTTATTTCAACAATTTAACAAACCAAAGTGTTTGTTTCATTTAATTAAAAACGTTCTAAATATTACAACTTTTCTTGGCTGATTTCTAGAGATCTTCAATCATATTTCCCCTTGCAGGGCTGGTTCTTTTAAAATTGATTGACATGAGGATGAGTAAATGATGACAGAAGTTTTATTTTTGGGTGAACTAGGATATCCCTTTAAAACGTGCAATGTTTGTTGTTTGAATAATTTGTCATTGGCTTCAGGTTTAATATTACATTTAAAACAAATTGTAAACATCTTGAAGTTACTGGTCTGCCTGTAAACAATATAGTTACCTATATAAGCATCTCGGTGGAGTAGCTATAAATTGTAACTCTTAAGATGATTAGTAAGATTTCCGTTGTTGTGAAATGTCAGTCTCTTGCGTCAGAGAACATCATGTTTAGGTGCTCTTGTTGAAACCGGTATCAGGCCCGGTTATAAAGTGCAGATGTTCAGCCATAAAAATAAACATCTGAAGAACAATTTTCTGCTATAAAGAACATTTGGTGCAATGAAACGATTCAATGGGTGTTAAATGTCCTTTATTGATGCCAAACCTTTATTTTTAAGAGTGTAAGCAACTGCTCCACCATAGCACAGTGAGACATTTAAGATTATTTACAAGTCATCACTTGTATCAATAATTGGTAAAGAATTAAAAAACATATTTTGGTATACGAATATTTTGAAGTCTGCATACAACATGTACTTTTTCTGTCCCGCGCCGAGTGAATCCATGTGGATGTCACTTCTGAAACTGTATAGCCTGTAAAACAAGTTTTATTCATGGATTAGCTTTGAGCGCGAGCCAAGACCGCTCCCTTTACAGTCACTAAACACCTCTGATTGGCCGTTGCGTTCAAAAGATCAACAACTATGTCTGTGATTGGTTGCATTGCTCAACTTGCAGATACACGTTGTTGTACATTAGAGGATCTCCTGTCCCGACTGCGCAAACACAAATACGCACGGAAGCGTTTCCCAAACCTGTTTCGCCAATAGATTATTACAGTATCCACCAACTAACCGAGGGTTTGAGTTATGCTGCTCTCGTAGAAGCGGGCCGGACCTGTGTTAACCATAGACAGCATACACGGTGTTAACGTGTGCCGAGGAGATGCGGGAGAAAGCGAAAGGATCGATCAGATTAAGGATGTTGGACTTTGGGTGCCGACTGTGGCACCTGCAGCTGCTCATGTGTCTCTCAGGAATCCTGCAGGGGGGTAAGTCCATCATTTCAATATATCTTAAAGATTACAAATATCCTTTTGTTTAAGTCCTTTTATGTTTAAAACGTCTGGAGACGCATTTGCCCAGGTGTAGGGTAAGTGTTAGAACGGGGCTAAAGGCACACCTTAAGATACATGTTCTTCACTACTCTCAAAGTGTATCATTGTATGGAAATAAATCATAATAGTGGTTTGTTTTGTTTGAAAGTCTTATAAATGTATGATGTTTCAGGGAGGATATTTTACCCCACAGACACACGGGGTAAAAGGCACACAGTATTGATGCAAATACTTTATCTAAAGTAATATGTTTTTAATAATGTATAAGTTATTACTTGTTCAAAACAATCACCTTTGCAACGTTTGTAGCCTACTATTTTCGGTTTATTTTGATAAATATAATAATTATTTTTTGTTCAATAATCATACTGTCATTAAGATGTTATATAAACTATATAAAAAAGTTTTATTAAAAAGTTAAACAGAAACATACTTCTTAAAGCACTGAATGAGATCCTGCTATAATTTTATATAGATTTACAGTATTAACAAATAGGCTACATGTGATATTTTATTATATATGATATTATTAATATATTATTTTTAAATATAATGGTTTCATTATACATATAGCGATTCTCTCTAAAGTGGACACCCAACTTAATATATGATATTTACCATCTGAATCTAATCATGTCAACAAATGGACAAGTCAGTCAGCTGTTTATTATCATGTTATTGTGTATTTAGCCTTTTACCCCAAATACCATACTTTTACATATTCTTCTGTTACTGAAAGACTGTTGCTTTAATTACCTTGAAGAAAAAAGAAAAAAAATCAGTAACAAGACCTTTGTCTCAAAATATAGTAAATTATTTTTAGCGATTCTCATTTGCTACTTAAAATCTACAACATTAAACAAAAACAAATTAACAACAAATTAGCGCAGAATCAATTTTGCGCTGCAGTTATCACTAAATAATCCCAGACCGGGTGATCAAGATCCTGAACTGAAGCTTACGCAAAGAAATTTGAAAAGAGCATTAAAAGATGGACATTTAAGGGGCAGTCATACCACATATAAGCGTTTCACTAAATAAATAATTATGTAGACATGAAATGCATATGGTTATATGGAAAATATGCATTCCATACAACCATCCTTGCATTACATTGTAAAACAATCCTTCTGGCAACATGGCAAACATGTGTACTTATGCCTAAAAGTACTCCTTATGTATAGATTATGCATTCTAAAAAACATTGGGTGGAAAGTGACCCGGTTTGGGTTGTTTTGCAATCAACAGAGGTCAAATATAGACAAACCCTACCGTGGGTTATTCTAACTTAGCATGTTGGGTTGTTCATTAAACTTACCATATAGGTTGATGTGTGCTAGTTCATTTTTACAGTAATACTAGCTGGTTTGTACGTCATACATGGGTTAATATGACCAGATATTCCCAGATTACAATTTTGTAAAATACACAGGACAGCAACCATTGTGTTTACATGATACAACCTTTATTTTGGATGAATACAGTTCAGTTTTTATTAATGTATACCTACATTTAAACTTGTTTTACAAACATTTTAGGAATAAATGTTTGCAGAAAAGCAGAAGCTTGTTCTGCCACTGAATAAAAAATAAAAAGGTTAATTGTTACTTTTTTCATGCAATTGCGTTTACATCTCTTAATTATGACAAATGTGCCATTTAAACTCGCATTTGCGTGTTATAAAGTCATAATTGTGATATATAAACTCACAATTGTGAGAAATTGTCAGAATTATGAGTCGACTTTTTCTCCTCAGAATTAAAGTTTATAACTCAGAATTGCAAGTTTAAAAAAGCCTGATGTTCGGCGGAGCAACTGCAGACCTCAGACCGCCGTTTTTGATATCCGAAAGATGTTGTGACTGACTCCCTATAACCTGTACATCAACAAAGTACTGCTCTCTCCTGAAGCGGATGCAAAAAGCCCATACTCTAACTCAACGGCTGGGTTGTCGAGGGAGTTCGGAAAGCAGACAGACTGGCTAAACCACCATCTGCTAGCCACCTCACATCACAGAAGTCAGATAAATGCAAACAGAGACTCTTTCACAGATATCATCAATAGGGGCTTTTCCACCAGGTAGTTCTAGGAACTCAGCAATAGGAACTAGCCACCAGGGTTGTTCCCCGAGAACTAGTGGTTCCCCTTGGGCCGTTCTCCTGGTTGTATTCGCACCGCCAGTAGGAACTCTGAAGTGACGTAAGCCGCGCTTGATGTTGTGAGAACGCCTGAGCCTAAGCACACAGTGCTCCCATTCTCTGTCTTCATTAGTGTACGATCTGTTTAACAGTCCTGTCTAATACGTTATTAGATAGAACTGTTATACAATCAATGAAAGTAAAGAGTATATGAAAAAGTATTAGCATTTTGTGTGGTTGATGCTCAAATTATGTTTTACTTTGTCCCCTCAACGTCACGTTACATTTTCTCTTTTCTAAGTCGGTAAGAGGAATGAATGTGAGAGGAATATTCTTAGGAAGTCTTTGACTATCCTGGATGATACATCCCACATTTTGTTTTCAGATTTTGAACGGCTTCCCTCAGGTAGGCGATATAGAGTGCCCAAATGGAGGACTGTTAAAGCTTCTAGGTATTTAGTTTCAAATGCAGTCATGAGTGTAAATGCTTATTTGAAACAAAGATAAAGGTACTGTGAATTTTAATAGTAGCTATATGAAGAATTATTGTAAATGACCGGGGTTTGTGATGTGATGTTGAGATGTTTGTGATGTTTTATAAAGTTTGTGAGGTTGAAGCTGCTTAAATTGCCCTGCAAAGGGACAAATAAAGATTGTACTACTACTACTTCAATGACACTCTTCAGCGAGCGCTTACACAGATACACATGGGAGCGTTTGAAAGCATGCGTCTATTACCGGTCTGCTTGCGGTCTATTAGCGGTTGCCTGCTTGTACTTTTGAAAGCTCCCGCTCTCGCTTTCAAAACAATTTCAAACACTTCCGTGTGCTCTCAATCGTTCACGTAAGTTGATAATTGTAGCCAATCACAGACATATCCAATTAGCGCGTGTACACAATGGGCAATAAGAGGTGTTTTCGATTCCACTCAACAGCGCTCAAAGCATCACATTTTTCAAATTTCATCACCGACTTGGTACTGAAGTCTGTACTTTTGACAACACAAGTAACAAGGTTAGTTTTTCAGGGAAGGAGGCAGGAACTGGCAAACATTCAACTTTAATGTCCAAATTAAACAAACATTGTCCTTTACTGTCATCGCTCCTTCTTTTATGCTTCTGAAACTCCTCCGTGAGAACTCGAGACTGGTGCGGCATGCAGGTGACACTCATTAACACTCGTGCCACCGGCCTCGCTTCGTTCTCATGGCTCTCGGCCTCATCCTCGTCCCCCCCTCCAGGGGGCCAGGCACGGTGAGGTAAGGACAGACGAGGCGAGAGAAAAGGAGACGGAAGCTTGAGGAGAGACAGAGACGAGAGAGAGGAGAGCGGGGGAAAAGATTATTGGTCCATTTCCCCAAACACACTCCTGGTCCTCCACCAGCTGGGGTAACTCCTCCGCAATGCCTGGCGGTGGAACTGGATATCCCTCGGTGGACGGCCCATGACTCCGCTGCCTGGTGGACGGCGATGGCTCCTCCGGGTTTGTGCAGCCGGCAGGAGTCCCCCGCTCCCTGCTCTTCCCCATCATGGCGGACTGCAGCCGGCCTTAGCAAACGGCCACGACTCTCGGATGGTCCCCTCCAGAACCTAGGCGGCCGGCAGCGAGTTAGTCCAAACCCCCGGCAACTCACTCCAGGCCACCGCTTCAAGTGTCAGTGGTGGCAGATATGAACTCTGTTTGCATCATTGAATCATTTTGCTGTTATCTCTGCAGAGCTGCGAAACAATCTGTATTTGTTTAAAGCATTAAATAAATAAATAAAGGTGACTTGACTTGACTTATGTCAGAGGGTGAATGAGGGGTGTATTGTTACTTTGAACTGTCATTTAGATTGACAACAGCTGGGTAAAAAAGAAGAAGGAAGAAAACAAAACAAATACACCAACAGGCATAATCCAGCATTTGGGGAGTTTTTGGACATACTACCACATAAAAAAGAGCCTGTGTTGGTGCAGTTATGTGCATCCTGTTCATCTCGTCACATTTAATGTCACTCAACATTTCAGTTTATTTAATATTTGCTACTTAACAAGTCTTCCTAACAATTTGCCTGTCTAATGCATCTCTCCACACAGATCTGTGCTACGGTCAGCGTGTGGTCCAGATCCAGGGAGGTCCTCTGTATAGAGTGCAAGGATATCCCATCTCAATATCCTGTACTGTTAGTGGATTTAAAGGCTCATCTCAGCAGGATTTTGAATTTAAGGTCAAGAAATCAAACATGTTAATAAATATCATCAGTACTAAAGAGGAGGACTTTCCCTACGCGATCTTCTCCAATAGAGTAAAGGAAAAAGATATTGAGATTGAGAGGTTGTCAGGATCTTCAGTTCTCTTGAGGATCAAACATTTGCTTAAAGGGGATGAGGGTGATATCTTCTGTCAAACCCCGAACACAGATGGCGCATATTTCGGAAGTTATGAAGCGGAAACAAAACTTAATGGTAAGATATTTATTTATGTGTTTTGGTGATTAATCATTAATTATGATATTTCATTGGCAGATCTATATCTAGAGAAATCCATCTAGCATCCATTGACATTTACATTCATCCAAACAGAAGATGATAAGCTATAAGCTGAAGTTGTACATATATTTATTTAAATCACTATTATATCAGCCGTCAGTTAGTCTCTAGATATTGGTATTGCCATTAAAAAACACATATTGGTCGATAAATCGTTGTTACTAATGTTTTCAATGCCAAAATCCACAGTGATTGAGGACAACCTGAAGGCATCGTACTCTGGCTCTTCCTCTCAGAGTTTGTCTGAAGGTGATCTTCTTCAGCTTGAGTGCCAGGTCTCCAGTGAAACTTATCAGCACACCCATCTGTCGGTCAGCTGGTTTCTCCACAGTGAAGCGGATGAGACCCCCCGACCAATCATCACTCTGGACAAAGATCTGACTGTAAAGCCAGGAGATGGATTTGAGGATCGCTACCGCGCAGGTCTTATCAGCATGGATAAGGTGGAGGACACAACTTTCAGACTGAAGATGTTGCAAGTGCAGCAGTCAGACCAGGGGAACATCTACTGCAAAGCCATTGAGTGGATCCAAGACCCAGACCGTTCCTGGACACAGATTGCCCACAAAACCAGCACACCATGTAACGTGGAGGTCAAACAAATTGGTAAGATTGATATTTTGTAATTTAAACCGGAGTTTCTCAACTGGTTTTGCTTCAGGACCCAGACTTTACACCTAGTGACACAAGAGTTATGAAATTGTGTAACTCTGTAAGAGAACCTTGTACATCTCATGCTGTTTCCTGTGTTTCATAAGTGGCCCCTGAGGCAGGTTCGTTCAGTGTCTACATGAAGGCCTCAACCGGGCCCCTACAGGTGGGAGATGCCCTGGACATCCACTGCAGTGTGAAGGCACAGAGTCTTCCTGGTCATTTCTTTTCTGTGACCTGGCTGAAGAACCAGAAGAGCGTGGCTCAGATTGGATCTTCTGGGATGCTCACCGTGTTTGACAGTTATAAAGAGAGAGAGAATGCAGCGGAGATGAGAGCAGTGAAAAGCAGTCGCACGGACTACTTGCTGACCATCCGTTCGGCTAGGGCTGAAGACCAGGGCCAATACCAGTGTGAAGTATGGCAGGAAGACATGAATGATGATGGCACCTTCAGAAAAATACAAAAACAACTGTCCAGTCCAGAGACTGTGAGCATCACGGCCAAAGGTAAATAATGCTACAATGTTTCTCCTCTTTGTGTTGCAATTCAGTTGCTTAGGTGTTTTGGTCATTTCCAAGATCAAATTGTGTAAATTTTCTTTTAGTAAAGAACATCCTGAATATCTAAATATAATTATTATTTATACCAAATACAAAAAAAATACACATATAATAAAAATGTTATTCAATTATTTTATTGTATTACAAAACGCTGACATTGCCTGTTTATTGTCCTGTCTGGTCAGAGAGTGATCTGACGCTGGTCATGGTGGTGGAGGATGCTGTGACTGAGGGAGATACACTACAGGTCACCTGCTCGGTGTCGGGATTCAAAGGTCCTTTATCAGTGGCATGGCAACACAAGAGAGACTCAGGGGATTCCTTCAGTGATGTCATTAGTCTGACCCATGAGGGAGTGATGAAAGATATTGGGACAAAGTATCAGAGCAGACATGTTCAAACACTCCATTCTCCAGCTGGAAACTTTACCCTGGAGATCGGTGCATCTGCAACATCCGACAGAGGCGAATACAAGTGCATTGTGTCTGAATGGACCGTACAGAGCAATGGAGAGATGACGAAAGCCTACACACAGTCTCAGCAAAAAGCCATTTTAGTTCATTCTGTTGGTAAGACTGTTATATAATCACACATTATTCTCAGGATCAGAGAAACTGTCTAGATATGCTGACATAAAGTATTTGTCATTAATAATATTTCTACTGCATGTTTCTGATACCAGAGTATGAATAATCACTGCAGATGTTTCGTTTCAGAATCTCTAATGAAGGTGACCTTGATAAGCCGTACAACAAATGTGCCAATAAATTCTTCAGTAGAATTATTATGTATAATCAAAGGGCCTAAAGTGTCTCTGGCTGTACGCTGGATGTTTCAGCCGCCCAATTCAACTGTACAGAGGAATATTTTATCCATACACCACACTGGAGAAATCACCTGGGGAGCAGATCAGAGAAACTATCAGCTGTCCATCCAGACACAGCCGTCAGCCACACATTATTTGCTCATAGTGCCACAAGCCAGCAAGCAACAAGAAGGACAGTACCAGTGCCAAGTTGATGCCTATCAAAAGTATGTACAGAAAGCCATGAAGAAGTCCAACCTGTTGGCGGTGACTGTACATAAACCTGGTAAATAAAGCCTTTTATTAAAAAATAATGTATTAAAGTGTACTTTCGCCGATTTTCATGCCACTTTGTATTTGTGATGAGGGGGGTGTGGTTCAGCGCGGTATGTAACTGGAGAGAGAGAAAGGGAGGCAAGCGGTAGGTAAGTTGGTCAAGTGCAAATGACGAACACCTGTGTCTTGTTGCAGTAATTGGCGTGGAGAGACCGGATATAAGCCGCTGTGGACTGAGAGACGAGAGAGAGAGAAGGACTGAGGACTCGTACGGCGCAAGTGGAAATAGTGATCGAGTGAATGGAATCGAGTCCAAGAAACAAAACAAAAGGCGCGCACACAACACAGCGCATTCACCGTAGCCTCGCTACAGCATAAAACAATAACACTCTTTCCGCTGGATCAGCTCAAACTCTTTCCATTCACTCGATCACTCTTTACACTTGCGGCATACGTGTCCTCAGTCCTTCTCTCTCTCGTCTCTCAGTCCACAGTGGCTTATTGCCAGTCTCTCCACGCCAATTACTGCAACAAGACACAGGTGTTCGTCATTTGCACTTGACCTACTTGCGTACCGCTTGCCTCCTTTCTCTCCCGTTACATACTGCGCTGAACCACGCCCCCCTCGCCACAGTATTGTTACAACGTCAGTAGTATATGTAAATTAACAATGTTTACTCTTTCTCCGTATTACGTGGGCCAAGAAATTCCTGTTTATTTGTCAGCAAATGTCCACTGGATGAAGCAAAATGCAGTTTCTATCATTTTTTCCCCTTCCGATTGGCCTAAAACACTGTTCATAGTCAGTTCACAATACATGTTGACACCATTTTGACTAAAAGTTTACGAAGAAGTAATTCCTACTAAAGCAAGTCAGTAATTGACTCAGGTCAAGCCTATCCAATAGGAGCAGACTGGGAATGGCCTTGGACTGCAACAAGCTCAGTGCATACCTATTTGGCAAAAGAGAAAACAACAGCTCTTTTTCTCTAGACAACTGGTTTTCTGTTGTCAGATAGCAGATATTTCAACTTTTTCGCCTTTCTACTGCCTTTCTGAGCAGCCAAGTTTTATAGAAAGCCCACTTTGCCAGCGGTGAATATCCCCTTTAAGAAGATATATATTTTATGTCAAACGTTTGAACATACTCTTTTCTTTACACTCTTTATACCCCAACCCTTCCCCTGACCCAATCCATATCCCAACTTGCTCCTATTTTATTTGAATGTGCCCTTGTTATAGTGTAATTACACAAATAAGTACTGAGTAATAATAATTAACAAATGGTAGCCTACTAACTTAGCCTGGCAAGCCAGACCTACATCAAGATGTTAGGTCTGGCAACTCACCATTGGGATGGCTCAATCCGAGGGGCGGGATAAATTATTGTCTTTTTTAAAATTCCCTCTGCACGCAATAGGATGGCGCTACAACCAACCAGAGCAACGAAGAAGGTAACGTAGTCAGAGCGGCAAAGATCTGGCCCGGCAAAACTCTGAACACTTCTTCCTTTTTAAGAATGAATTAAGTGCCATTCTTTGCTCTTTTCTCAAAGAAAAACGTATCTCCAAGTCCTCCAGAGTCGCGGCCAAAGCCGATTCAAAAGACCGCTGTTCGCCAGCAGCAGAAGCCATTCATTGTTTTCAAGTGGTCATTATGTTAAGCCCGCCCCGCCTACTCTATACACGATGTGATTGGCCTGACCCAATTTAGGTTTTTCCAGCTCGAAAGTCAATGGAGCGTTGCTAGACTACCCTGGCTGCAAAATACATTTTGCTGCCGCTAGGGTGCGTATAGATTTCTAGGCTACTAATAACTATGATTTAGGTAAAATAAAGTGTTGCCACCAACCTCATTAGCAGCAAATGTAAATCTAGCAAAAATGTGGGTGTTGAGAATGCACATGACAAAGGAGTAAGAGAAAAAACATACTTTATTATAATACACAAACTAAAACTCAGGAGATAGCTGTAGAATAGCAAACACAATCACGCTATCTTAGACGAGACCAAACAAAGAACTGAGGAGACTAGGGGCTTGAATACACAGGGAGAGTAAACAAGGTAAAAACGGAACAGGTGTTAAATTATTAAGAACCTAGGAGGCTAACTAGGGAACTAAGGCAAACAGGAACACACAAACAAAACAAAACAAAACAGAGCATACATGTGACAGTGTAAACAATAACCACATTATACCAAATGCTTAATTTTGTATTGAAAGTGCAAATAGTTACAGACACCTAGGGCCAGATTTACTAAGCAGGGCAAATGAGCGCAATTCCATAAAAGGGCTGATGGGAGTGGAAAGTTATGCCCCTGATCTACTGACGACGCGCAAATTAAAAAATACAGACTGTATTATATATTTACTATAGACACCAGGTCTATCAAACCATGACTCAGGCATTAATGTGAAACACACAATGCCAACATACATATTTAAAGGATAATTCCGGTATTTAACACCTTGAGTCTATATTGTAGTTTGTTTTGGATGAACAAGAGTGGTGGACAACATTTTTTTGACAATGGTTCCTCTCTCGAGTTTTTGACTATAAAAGAATTGGCCATGGACCCATTTAACATTGGAGTCAATGGTCATGTCCGAAAATGTCATTAAAACAGCCAATAATGTTCGTTTACAAAATTGTTAAACTCACCGAGTGGTTAGTGGTGTTCGTTGATGATTATAAACAATATATCGTCGCAATATATGATTCCAATCCGTTTATTTTGCTATAGTGGAACTATTTTTTCAGACACTTCACAACCGTGTAACTTCCGCTCAATATTTGAATCTGAAGCGTTAGCACACTCCCGACCACTTGATGGCGATAACCGATGTTTATGTCTCACGGGACACTCACGGTCACAGTCGAGTTCAACTTCATATTGCACTGGTCAGTGGTCACGTCTTTCAATATGGTTAGAATTTGTGCGGTCAAAAACTGCGGTAAAGAGCTCTGCTCGCAAGCCTTATGAGAAACGGAAGCCAGCAAAAAGACTACATCGACCAAATGTAAACAGCCCCCTTTCCGTTTCCGTTAGCGCATTTATATTAACGAGCACTCAGTCCTTCAACAAAATTCAATTGGATTTTACAAAATGACGAATAAAACACGACAGAAACTGTATTTCGCAACACTTTTTGTTTCTGGAACATCAACTAACATCACTAATCACTCGGTGAGTTTCACAGTTTTGAAAACTAATGTTAAAGGCTGTTTTAATGACATTTTCGGACATGACCATTGACTCCAATGTTAAATGGGTCCATGGCCAATTCTTTTATAGTCAAAAACTCGAGAGAGGAACCATTGTCAAAAAAATGTTGTCCACCACTCTTGTTCATCCAAAACAAACTACAATATAGACTCAAGGTGTTAAATACCGGTATTATCCTTTAAGAGACTACTACAAAACAGAATTAAGTAAACTAAATGAAATGCATTTAAAAATAGATGCATGTAAATTAAAAGACAGAACATTTGTAAATGTTCTTTCCCAGAGCTCTTCCTTGAACACTTTCCTTTATTCCTTTACAGCATATTCATATTTTCTCTTTGCACATTCTGTGCAAAATATTGCCTACTGTTTTTATAAAGCATTGAGATAACTGTAGATTCAGCAGTTGGTTGAATATCTAGATTTCTCTCTCTATTCTCCTAACTTTGTAATGTTTACCAACAGTCAGCAAGATGAGCCTGTCCAAACTCAAGTCTCGCCTGGAAACCACTGTCAACACTGATGTTAAGATTGAATGCTCAGTCCTGACGACAACTACAAATACTTCTCGTTTCACGATTGCATGGATGATTGGGTCCCAGATGCTCTTAACTATGGACCTAGATGCTGTTGTCAAGTTTGGCCCAGCAGCTGGACTAGAGATGAACCAGAGAATCCGCATGGAAGTAAGACAGAAACAGACCTTCCTGCTGACTGTCCATCAGGCCCGAACATCTGACAGTGGACAGTATCGCTGTGAGGTGGAAGAGTGGCTTCAGGATCCTATTGGTGACTGGTATTCCCTAAAGAAAAGGACTGGTTCCACAGAGCTTGTTGTCAAAGAGAAAGGTAAAAAACAACACATTTACTTCATTGCAATGGCCTTTATATTGAATTTGTATGGAACTGTCAAGTGGGACATAAGCATATTGTACAAAAATTTATGATTGAGATCATACAAATTCAAATCAATTAGCCACCAATTCACCAAAAAAAAAAATAGTTAGGAATTGCCATGAAAGTGATTTCACCAAAAAGATCAGAATTACTTTTAATTTCAGAAATTAAAACATCATATAAGAGATTTATTTAAATAAATGTATGGATTGATGTAAATCTTGTATTTTTGAATAATTGATGTTGTGTTTGATTTAAACAGAAAGTAAACTGCATGTTAAGAAGGAGAACCGAATGCTCAACATCACCAATCATCAGGCCGGGTTCACCGTTGACTGTGTCATTGACTCTCAGTCCAGTGATAAGTCTGCCTTTGAGGTCACTTGGTTCAAGGTTCAGGAGGAAGAAGGACAAGTCGCTATATTCACTGCCAGGCGTGACGGTACCTTACACAGTCCAATCGGTGATAAACATCTGGTGTTTGGACGACCACTTGCCACACACTACAAACTGACTGTGCTGCAGATCAACCCCACTGATGTGGGCCAATACTACTGTCAGGTAGAGGAGTGGCTTCCAACTGCTGACAACTGGAGGAAATTGGTTTCAGATAAATCTGGAGAGCTCTCTGTCCATGTCCACACTGAAGGTAACTATCTACAAACTAACTTGTCTTTATACTAAGCAATTTGAGCCATTTTGATAATTTCAACTAGGATGGAATTTCCTAGGATGGAGTCATTAATTAGCCTGTTTTCCCTTCAACCACATGGTGACCATGTTTTCATCAAGTTTTACATGTTCCTGGAACAACATCCCTATCAACCAATATGATGTTAGGGTGATGTTAGGATCAGGGTTGTACACCATTTACATCAACCTTTAATTTAAATTTTATGGGTAGGTTATAGTTAGATCAAATATGTCCATCTTGTACTTTTAAGGCCCCTACTGCACCAGTAAAACAGCTGTTATAATAAAGCTTTTAAATGGCCATCATTGTGGAAACAGACTGTTTGGCTACATAATATCTGCACAATGCTAACCAACCAACCTTGGCCCCATGGCAAACCCAAATATGTAGTGGAAATATTTTGTGATTGGGTGGTTTTTTGTTTGTCTAAAGGGATGGGCAACTTTTATGCTGTTTCCCGAATCGATGGTATCTGTCTTGTAGTAGTGACCTTTTTTGTGTTGTATTCGTCTTTTCCAAAAAACAACAATCTAACATTTGATTTGTGTGTGTTTTTCAGGTGATCCTGACAAATCGATAGACTGGTTAGTAACAACACTGGGAATCACTATTCCTCTGATTTGTATTCTTGTATTGGTTATAATATTGTTGTTGAGAAGGAAGCACAAGAGGAATTCTGATCAGAAGAAAAAGAAAGCCGGTCTGTGGGCTGAAAACCACCCCCTTAACACTGTGCCGCAGGTGACTTCAGCCAGGTGACCTGTCTACCACAGTTACAGTATTAATCATACAGCCCTGTGACAGACAAAGTACTGTTACTGTCACAATCTGTGTTTCCTGTTTCTTTTCATGGACTTTTAATTTGTAGATCATTGTTTCCTGTTTCTTTTGTTCCCGTTACGTCCTGGTAACTCATTGGTTCATTGATTACACACACCTGTTCCTCATTAGTTTTCAGTGTATTTAATGGCTTTAGCTCTGTCACTCTTTGTCTGGTGTTGTGCCTGTACACACTGTTGTGTTGCCTTTCTGTTTTGGATTAGTCGTTTTTGATTACTCTTTTGTTTTGTTAAATAAAGTATCACTTCACATCATCTTCATCGTTCACCCCGCTGTGACAGAACCCCAGACAGAAGAAAGGATTTCTTATTATATTTATTATTTATTATAAGATGGATCTAGCAGCAGTACAGATCATCCTCCTCTCACAGGGGTATCGCCTCCTCCAGGATAACACAGAGAGCTTTTTAGATCTGGTCCATCTCGTTAGTTCCGATGACAGCAGCCTCTGTTTTTCGGGCAGGACTAAACAGCCGAACAAAGGGTTGCCTGCTCGTTGATGATCCTCATTTATTGAGGACTGGGTTCTTAGTCAATGTGGATCCCCCAATACTATCGGTGAGTGGGAGGATCTTATTCCATCGCACCGACAGTTCATCCTATCCACACTTCTGAGATTGTCCAGCCCTTCAACGTGCCAACACTCACCGCAGACCCAGAGCCAGAGCTGATGCCCACCACAGACCCACTGCCAGAGCCAATGCCCGCAATGGAGCCTGTTATCCGTCCAGGGAACAAAGCCTACCATCCAGTCTGACCAGGTGTGTGAACTGGTTTATACATCCATGTCAGTGGGAGTACTAGTGATTTATGAGGGCGTTCATGCTCCTCTGGTTCCGCCCAGCTCCATGTTTTCTTTGTTGCCACTGGTTCTGCATAGCCACCCATTCCCTCCTCCTCTAAGTAAGCTGTCCAGTTTTTCTGTGTCAGATCTGCTGATCTGACTGCAACGCCTTGAGCCTCCCAGCCTGCAGCTTACATTCGTGTGATGATCCCCTTGCTCTTCCTTGGGCCCATTTCTCCATAAAAAATAGAGCCCATGACTCCACCTCGGCCCATTGACCAGTCGGCTCCACCATGGCTCCTCTCTCCCTCGGCTCCACCTGGGATCGCCGTCCTTCGGACTCCCTCATACCTCTGGCTCTACCTTGTTCAGTCGTTGATCTACCTCTACCTCAGCTGCGCATCATTTGTCCACCCCTTCGGCTCCATAGGGCGCCTCTTTACTTGCGGCTCTGCTCACTCCTCACTCCCACCGGCTCCACTTCAGTCCTCACTCCTACCAGCCCTGCCTCAGTCCTCACTCCCACCGGCTCTGCCTCAGTCCTCACTCCCACCGGCTCTGCCTCAGTCCTGACTCCCACCGGCTTCACCTCAGTTCTCACTCATACCACCTCTGCCTCAGTCCTCACTTCCACTGGCTCCACCTCAGTCCTCACTCCCATCGGCTCTGCCTCAGTCCTGACTCCCACCGGCTCTGCCTCAGTCCTCACTCCTACTGGCTCCACCTCAGTCCTCACTCCTACTGGCTCCACCTCAGTCCTCACTCCTACTGGCTCCACCTCAGTCCTCACTCCTACTGGCTCCACCTCAGTTCTCACTCTTACTGGCTCCACCTCAGTTCTCACTCCTACTGGCTCCACCTCAGTTCTCACTCCTACTGGCTCCACCTCAGTCCTCACTCCTACTGGCTCCACCTCAGTTCTCACTCCTACTGGCTCCACCTCAGTTCTCACTCCTACTGGCTCCACCTCAGTCCTCACTCCTACTGGCTCCACCTCAGTTCTCACTCCTACTGGCTCCACCTCAGTTCTCACTCCTACTGGCTCCACCTCAGTCCTCACTCCTACTGGCTCCACCTCAGTCCTCACTCCTACTGGCTCCACCTCAGTTCTCACTCCTACTGGCTCCACCTCAGTTCTCACTCCTACTGGCTCCACCTCAGTTCTCACTCTTACTGGCTCCACCTCAGTTCTCACTCCTACTGGCTCCACCTCAGTTCTCAGTACTACTGGCTCTGCCTCAGTCCTCACTTCCATCGGCTCTGCTTCAGTCCTCACTCCTACTGGCTCCACCTCAGTCCTCACTCCCACTGGCTCCACCTCAGTCCTCACTACCACCGGCTCCGCCTCAGTCCTCACTACCACCGGCTCAACCTCAGTCCTCACTCCCACCGGCTCCACCTCAGTCCTCATTCCCACCGGCTCCACCTCAGTCCTCACTCCCACCGGCTCCACCTCAGTCCTCACTCCCACCGGCTCCACCTCAGTCCTCACTCCCACCGGCTCCACCTCAGTCCTCACTACCACCGGCTCCGCCTCAGTCCTCACTACCACCGGCTCAACCTCAGTCCTCACTCCCACTGGCTCCACCTCAGTCCTTACTCCCACCGGCTCCACCTCAGTCCTCACTCCCACCGGCTCCACCTCAGTCCTCACTCCCACCGGCTCCACCTCAGTCCTCACTCCTACCAGCCCTGCCTCAGTCCTCACTTCCACAGGCTCTGCCTCAGTTCTTCGGCACCCTGGCTTCACCTCGGCCTCGTTCCAGACTCACTTTTAAATAACACATTTCAAATCAGCAATACATTTTGAAATGAACTGTCCCATAAATGATTGAGGCATTTGAATGTTATGAATGAAAATTTCAGGCTGGACAAGCCAATGAAAGCATGTGCAGTCCTAATAACACATCTCTGGTAACTGACTGTTTCTATAGCATTTGGAATAAAATGATAAAACAGTCAGTCTTTACAATGCACATGCACTCTATGAATGTATCGAGCACATGCAATTTTCAAAACATACAACTAAAAAAAAAAATGTATATATTTATATAAAAATTATAGGGTTTTTGTCAACTAAAAATGTATTTTATAAAGATGTTTTGTCAACAGTTGTTAAATATACAACAGTCAAAAGTTAAATATGGTGCTACCCTTCCCTATGTCTATTACAATAGGCTATGACTTTGAAAGGCTTTTGTGGGATGCTATACACACATTAGGAATGTATATGTGGATTACAATGAAATATTAGTTTTAGGTTTGTGAATTGTTTTTTTGTTTTTTTACTCTGCTTCAAAATGTACACATTCGTTTGTGCATTTTTAACCGTTTGAGACTTTGGTTTAGAAATATAACTTGTCTGATCTGCTACAACAAATGGATGGCCTTTGTAATGTCATAATTGCCTGTTCATAATTAGAGAAATTCTCCTATAATGCTAATATATTTGAGATTGTGACTGATATTGGGCCTAGACCTTTATCAGTATCACTATGGAAACTTTTCTTTGTATTTGCACACCATGTAAATAAATTTGCAATGCAGCTTTGGCTGTGTAAGGTTCTTGCTGTTCTCCTGTTTATGAATGTTTGCTCATGTAATGTAACGTAACAAAAGTAACAACAGATATTTTCTTTCATATTGTGATGCACATTTGAGTGAAGCGAATTATCAAAATAGAAATTAAAAAGTAGGGTGTGGACTTGGTTCCATCCATCAGCTGTTGACTGACAAGCTGGCTGTTGATTGTTAGAAAAGAGGCCGGGTTTAAACAGACTAAATGTTTGGAAACATCCGACATACATCACCATAGTGTCTGATGTAAGTCTGCCATTTTTACTGGAAGATCCAGTTATCCATTTATCAAAATGGAACAAGATTATCCTACTCAAATCTATGTGATCAAAAAGTCAGAATGTTACCTAAAATATGTAACCTTTAGTTGACTGACTACAATTTTCATGTAATTTGTAAACAGTAACAGGCAAGTAATCTGCCAAATACTGTACATGACACTGCATGTCATTACTAAAACATAAATTTATACACAGAAATATGTGATTGTATTTTGCTGTTTTATTCAAATAATTTATGTCAGTTTTATCTTCCTAATGGTACATCATTTTCCTGGTTTTGTTTTGGGAAGCATGTTTTGTGCCATAGTTTGTTTACTAGTTGTGTCCTACTTTGAGTACTAGTGAGGACAGTGATAAATGTATACACACTGAAGAGCTGACCACCACCTGTCTGTCATGAGGAATGAGGAAAAGACGGAGGAAAAGGTCAAGATTATCTACAAAATCAAGCTTTTGCTTTGAAGAACATAATGGATGAATAATACATCTGGTAACACTTTAGTTTAGGGTTCAATTCTCACTATTAACTAGTTGCTTATTAACATGCATATTAGGATATTGGCTGTTTATTATAGTTCTTATAAAGCACATATTAATGTCTTATTCTGCATGGCCGTATTCTACATCCCTTAATCCACCCAATACCTAAACTTAACAACTACCTTACTAACTACTAGCCTAATAACAAGTAATTAGGAGTTTACTGAGGCAAAATTTGTAGTTAATAGTGAGAATTGGACCCTAATCTTAAGTGTGAGCATATTCTTCTTATGTTAATATTTAAAGGGGGGGTACAATGGTGTTTCATGTATTCAGAGTTGTTTACAGTGTTAAAGAGATGGATTCTCATGCTAATAATGGCCAAAGTTTGAAAAGTTATTTTGAACGAATAACAGAGAATTTCTGTGCTGAAAATCATACTTCCGGGTTGCAACACGTTTCGGCTGGTTTTTTTCTATCGTAGATCTAATGACGTAGACCAGAGTGGAACTCCTTATATGAGCATTGCTCTCGGAAAAGCGCGTTCACGCACACGTCGACCAGAGGAGAGAAAGACCGCGCTCATCGACGCATAGACATCATATATCTCTATATAATATCTATGCATCGACGCGCTACTACCGGAAATCATCATCAGCAGCGCTAAATAGGAATGGTTGATGTCAAGAATGTCTCCAAAAAAGTGTGTTTTGGGATGTGAGGGAAAGTTTACCTTGTTCAGCTTCCCAAAGAACCCAGTGTTACTGGAACAGTGGATGCAGTTTGTATTTCCGGGACAGCAAAGGAGTGTGGCAAGTGCGGTTTTGTGTTTTTGTCATTTCAGTGACGAATGTTTTATTAACAAGACCCAGGTCGTCGCTGGATTTGCAAACCAAATACTATATAGTAATATGGCATACCGCACCACGATCGATAATAAGCAAACCTTCCCGGGCGCTCCCGCTTGACTCTATAGCTCCGCCCACGCCCAGAATCAAGGACCTCGGCTTTTTCCGGTTAGAATCGGAAAGCTGTATTTTTATTTTATAAATATGATGAAACTAAAGACTTTTTGGAGATATTAAGGACGCACTATTACTCTATAGGTACTCAAGATTAACATGAGATTGACTGAAACTAAGTATTTTACCCCCCCTTTAACTGAAAATAAACGGAGATTAGGCTACAAATAAACTAGGCTAACAGTACAATTTTGTGTAAAGTTGCCTAATTCATTGTAATGTTGATAGTAACTAAAAGTTCACGTTTGTTGACCACAGAACTTATGTGGTCCCAAACCCATTTGATCACTTTGTTTAAAGTGAAGCTTCTCACTTTTCATTTTGCCTCCATGATTTACAGTAGCCCATGTTGAATCCCTTAATGCGGCAGATACGATGCCTTTCAATGTCTCCCAGACCAGTTCACATAAAAACAATATCTAATAATAATTTTCATCACTTTATGCGCATATTCTGCTAAAACACACACTGTCTACAGGAAGTGTTGGTTGTGAGTTCGCAGCTGGAGGTGGAGCTTACAAACAAGTTTTTTAAACTGAGGGAGTGACATACCTTTTTCATACCTGTGATCCGGTATGGCAGCTTAAACAACAATACAGTAACCGGTTAAATTGCAACACGGTAGGCCTACATATACCCATTCATATTTTAATGACAGCTTCAGTCTCGAACAAATATGCACTTTAAAGCCACACACTAATCGCGCGCGTCCGCGAGCGCTTGACGGACGGACCGGTTGACCTGGACCAAAGAGCGAAAGTAAAAACGACAATGAGAGGAATGAGCGCGCTTGGGGAAGTATCGGGTCTTTGCATCTGTTTAATACTATCAAGATTATTCAGTAAGTGATGTTCTTTATTACTTGTCATGGTTATTTGCTTCATATAGGCTATGCTGTAAATAGTATTGAAAGTTGTTAATTGTAGATGTTTTCAATAAGCTGGCATAATGGGTTACATAAGCTCTTCAAGCGCTTCAGATATACAGATTAAGCAAACAACGAACTACACAGTATCCATAAACAAAAGCTTTTCCTTGTTGAGACAGAAGAAGCCTAATGTTCAAGTAGAAGCCAAGAATTTGTTTAGGACCTCTAAGCTAATACACCTATTGTGATTTTCAATGTAAAACACAGCTTTTAGATGTTTATATTTTAGATGTTTAACCTTGTACCACGATCTTTACCTTTTCTAAATATTAATCAGATGCTGTAACGTCTATCGTCTATATCGAGAATGGGACGAGGCTGACTTTAAATCCTAATATTCAAGAAAAGCCTGAAGACATTTTGTGGACACACAATGGAAACAAGGTGGCTGAACATGAGCTGAATAATTTCCAAGATTACGGTCAGTTCAGAGGAAGATCAGAGATTGAAGTCTCTTCTGGACAGCTCACGGTTCATAACATGACCAGGCTTGACAACGGTATTTATAGGTCTGTAATACAGATCAATGGGAAGCTGCAAAGTTCTGAAAATGAAGTTCAAGTTATTGGTAAGTGTATGAAACAAGAGAAGAGTATTGTTGTTTACACTGATTTATGTTGGCTTGGCTGACGTGTCATCATACCTGTGCTGAACAGCTGAAGCTGGATGACCGAGAAAATCTGGTTGGTTAAGTTAAGAGATCTGAGGACACCAGGGCACGAAACACAACATACTTTACAAACTAGTGGTTTTTCAAGAGAAACGCTGACACATTCTGTTACTGAATGAAATGGATTATTCACTCTGTGATGTATAAACAATGTTGTATGAAAAAAGTATTCATGGCATTTCCAGGAAGTAATTGTTTCATGTAATTTATTTTTATAGAAAAAGTCCTGGAAACTGTGACACAGATGGAAAATCACTGTGCTTTAAGTTACATTAAGCTACAAAATAATTATGCATTTTTAATTTTAATATTCTTTTTTATGCATTTTTAATCATTCAAAATAAATTTTTATGAATTTTAAGCTATCATCATGTAAAATATTCTTGTATATTAAACTAGGCAAATCTATCTGTAAGAATATGTTTGAAATATGTCAATGTCTTGTATATGCGTTACTAAAAAA
Organism: Phoxinus phoxinus; assembly: GCF_949152265.1. Taxonomy (NCBI): domain Eukaryota; kingdom Metazoa; phylum Chordata; class Actinopteri; order Cypriniformes; family Leuciscidae; genus Phoxinus; species Phoxinus phoxinus. Next base: position 4,103,598 of record NC_136882.1, on the reverse strand, counting down.
GGTAATTGTGACTTTTTATCTCACAATTACAAGTTTACACCTCGCAAATCCGACTTTTCTGAACAATTCTGAGATATAAAGTCAGATTTGCTAAATATAAAGTAATTGCAAGATATAAAGTAAGAATTGCGAGATGTAAAGTCAGATTTGCTTGATATAAAGTAAGAATGGCTTGATATAAAGTAAGAATTGCGAGATATAAAGTCATAATTGCGAGATATTAAGTCATAATTGCGAGATATAAAGTAAGAATTGTGAGATATAAAGTCAGATTTGCGAGATATAAAGTCATAATTGCGAGATATTAAGTCATAATTGTGAGATATAAAGTAAGAATTGTGAGATATAAAGTCAGATTTGCGAGATATAAAGAAAGAATTGCGAGATATAAAGTCCGAAGTGTGAGATATAAAGTCAGAAGTGCGAGATATAAAGAAAGAATTGCGTGATATAGTCAGAATTGCGTGATATAAAGTCAGAAGTGCGAGATATAAAGTCAGAATTGCGAGATATAAAGTCAGAATTGCGAGATATAAAGTCAGAAGTGCGAGATATAAAGTCAGAATTGCGTGATATAAAGTCAGAATTGCGAGATATAAAGTCAGAAGTGCGAGATATAAAGTCAGAAGTGCGAGATATAAAGTCAGAATTGCGTGATATAAAGTCAGAATTGCGAGATATAAAGTCAGAATTGCGTGATATAAAGTCAGAATTGCGTGATATAAAGTCAGAAGTGCGAGATATAAAGTCAGAATTGCGAGATATAAAGAATTGCGAGATATAAAGTCAGAAGTGCGAGATATAAAGAATTGCGAGATATAAAGTCAGAATTGCGTGATATAAAGTCAGAATTGCGTGATATAAAGTCAGAATTGTGAGATATAAAGTCAGAAGTGCGAGATATAAAGTCAGAATTGCGTGATATAAAGTCAGAATTGCGAGATATAAAGTCAGAATTGCGTGATATAAAGTCAGAATTGCGAGATATAAAGAATTGCGAGATATAAAGTCAGAATTGCGTGATATAAAGTCAGAATTGCGTGATATAAAGTCAGAATTGCGAGATATAAAGTCAGAAGTGCGAGATATAAAGTCAGAATTGCGTGATATAAAGTCAGAATTGCGAGATATAAAGTCAGAATTGCTTGATATAAAGTCAGAATTGCGAGATATAAAGAATTGCGAGATATAAAGTCAGAATTGCTTGATATAAAGTAAGAATTGCGAGATATAAAGTCAGAATTGGTGATATAAAGAAAGAATTGCGAGATATAAAGTCAGAATTGTGAGATTTAAAGTCAGAATTGCGAGATATAAAGAAAGAATTGCGAGATATAAAGTCAGAATTGCGAGATATAAAGTAAGAATTGCGAGATATAAAGAAAGAATTGCGAGATATAAAGTCAGAATTGTGAGATTTAAAGTCAGAATTGCGAGATATAAAGAAAGAATTGCGAGATATAAAGTAAGAATTGCGAGATATAAAGTCATAATTGCGAGATATTAAGTCATAATTGTGAGATATAAAGTCAGAATTGCGAGATATAAAGTCAGATTTGCGAGATATAAAGTCAGAATTGCGAGATATAAAGTCATAATTGCGAGATATAAAGTCAGAATTGCGAGATATAAAGAAAGAATTGCGAGATATAAAGTAAGAATTGCGAGATATAAAGTCAGAATTGTGAGATATTAAGTCATAATTGTGAGATATAAAGTCAGAATTGCGAGATATAAAGTCAGATTTGCGAGATATAAAGTCAAAATTGCGAGATATAAAGTAAGAATTGCGAGATATAAAGTCAGAATTGCGAGATATAAAGTAAGAATTGCGATATATAAAGTAAGAATTGCGAGATATAAAGTAAGAATTGCGAGATATAAAGTAAGAATTGCGAGATATAAAGTCAGAATTGCGAGATATGAAGTCAGAATTGCGAGATATAAAGTCAGATTTGCGAGATATAAAGTAAGAATTGCGAGATATAAAGTAAGAATTGCGAGATATAAAATCAGAATTGTGAGATATAAAGTCAGAATTGCGAGATATAAAGTCATAATTGCGAGATATAAAGTCAGATTTGCTAAATATAAAGTAATTGCGAGATATAAAGTCAGATTTGCTAAATATAAAGTAATTGCGAGATATAAAGTCAGAATTGCGAGATATAAAGTCAGAATTGGAGATAAAAAGTCAGATTCGGAGATATAAAGTCTCAATTGCATGTTATGCAGGCAGATATAAGTTATAAAGTCTCAGAATTGCGATTTCTTCACAATTCTGACTTTATAACATGTAATTGCGACTTTATATCAGGCTATTATGAGAAACTAAATCAGAATTGTGAGATAAAAGTCGCAAATATCTTTTACATTTCTTGATTCTGTGCTGAAAAAAAGCTTCCACAGAGATGAGTTTTGTTATAAAAGTGTTGACTTGGTAAATCCACCGTTCCCTGTTTCCTCAGATGCTGTACCGCAGCCGATCGTGACCTGTGAGCTGAACAATATTTCACGAGCACTGTTCTGTTCAGTGTCGTCTCAGTCTAATGTTTCTTATGAATGGACTGGATCAGGGTCAGCACAGGTCGGGCAAGAGCTCCACATCCGCAGAGAGGAGCCGGACTCCGTCTACACCTGTACTGTGAAGAACGCCGTGAGCCAGAAGAGCAGCCGCTTCTCTCTGAGAGACTGCCACACAGGTCTAGCTCAGGCTCATTACAGTAATGCTCAAGCAGAGGTCATGATGAAGATAATGAGTATTGTTTCTTTACATAATTAGATGAAGCACAAGCAGATCAGGATATCAATCCACAAGTTGCCTCATCTGTCATCGCTGCTGCTGTTGTTGTGGGGATCATTGTGGCTGTGGCTGTGGCCATTTGTTTCATTATAAAAAGAAAAAAAAGAAGAAAAAGAAACAATGGTAAGATTTCTAGATGCTTAAAACCATAAAGATATGAATGTGATATGGTTTTCAGTTTCCCATTCACATACTAATATAGTTATAAATATTATTGTATTTAGTTTCAAAGTTTAACATGCACTGATATATTTCAAGCTCATAATCCCACAGAATTGAGTCATTATTACTTTTTTTCCAGCAATAAAGCAGTGCGAAATTACTAAAGTTGAACTGAAGCCTTTGAATGTGGAGATGGAGAGCCGAGAATTAGTTGAGCATGTTTAGAGAGTTTGACTGGACGTCAGTCCGACTGTATTCCTCTAAAGACGACTTGCTCTGTTTAGATAAATACATGCTCTGTTTCTACAATATATAGCACTTAAAAACATTAATTGGAGTAAAAACTAATGAAATATGATGTCTTCCCTGTACTTGAAGAGGTGGTTTTTCAGAAGTTATAAGAGTAGTTTTGTTTTAAAGAAATTAAAACACACGATTATTGCTTTGTAATTGTTTTGAAAATTTAGAATAGAATTCAATTTTACCCTTTTCTGGCTTGTCAAATTGTCATTAAATTGCTTTATAATTTTTATTGGTCAGGAAATCATTTCTGGAAACATTGTATTTTTGAAAAAGACAGAGGAAATGAAGAGGAGGAGGGAAGCACAAACCTAAAACTACTGGACCAGAACAAGAGAAGACGTGAAGAGCCGAACAGCAGGAACACAGAAATAACTTAAACACCTCAGGACCCAAATATATTTTACAATGTAGTGCTTCATATGTAATTAAACTATAAAACACTAGGCCGGTGTCTTCATTTAAAAAACACACCCTCTAAAGGGGTCGTTCACTATTTTCTACCAAAAACTGAAAAATAAAATGCTTTGGTCATTCATTTACACAACAGCATTTTGTGGGCTTGAGAACGGGCTGTTCTTCGTGGATTACTCCGTCATCGGGATCTCACCGTTGATGATTTGCTGATCCAGGGCCTGTACCATGATGGTGTAGCTCAACAAACTCAGGGTTACAGGATTAGTTTCGGGTTGATAAAACCAAACCAATCCAACCAGGCTTTGTTGGTGCCATGATGCTGACCATCAACTCTCGGTCACCTCAGGCTTTATACTGAGTTCAGGAGTTCAGGTGTGACATCAGTAGTGAACAGCCAATCACAGGCTGCGATTTACTTATGCAGAATATTACGAGATTTAAATATATTAAGAATTTAAACAAATTTACACAGCAAGAAGAAAACAGCTGTCTATGACAAAGGACAACTAAAATAAAAAGTCTCGCTATATCAGTGCAAGTAAAAGTTGTGAAGTTGAACTAAAATTGTATGTGTGATTGATTAATAAGTACATAAATAATATCTAAATCATTCAAAATTAATATTCTAAATAAGTGTTACTAGACGATTTTGTCTTAAATCATTCGCTAAAGTGACCTTTAATTTGGAGTAGAAACAGGGGGAGTGACTGTATCCTCTGCTCACAGCTGATTGGTTTAAGTTTGGTTTGCAACCTCTGGAGCATCACCTGACCCGCAGAGCGCGAGTTACTATGGCGATGAAACTAATGGAGAGGAAGAAATAAAAAGAGCAATAAGTGAATTAAATAAAAAGAAAAGTCCAGGTATAGATGGTTTGGGGAGTGAATTTTATATAGTTTTTAAAGAATTTCTGACCAACAGTTTAAAAGAAGTATATGAAGAGGTTTTTAGGAAAGGGGAGATTAATCAAAGAATGGGATTGGGTTTAATGAAATTGATATATAAAAGAAAAGGAGAAAAAGTAGATTTAAAGAATTACAGACCAATTACAATGCTCAACACAGACTTGAAGATTTTAACAAAATATTTTGCAAACAGATTAAAAGAAATAATGGCGAGTATAATTAAAACAAATCAAGTGTATGGGGTTAAAGGAAGAGACATTGCAGATACAACAATTGGCATAAAATATATGATAAGGTACATACATGAAAAGAACAGAAAAGGGTATATAATTAGTTTAGATTTTGAAAAAGCGTTTGACAGAGTGGAACATGAATTTTTATTTGGTGTTTTAAATAATTAGAAGAGTTTAAAGAGTTTAAACTCTTAAATTTAAAGAGTTTTGGTGGGAATTTTATTAAATGGATTAGAATTGTATACAAAGGAGCGATAACGAAAATGAAATGTAATGGGTTTTTAACACAATGTTTCAAAATTACTAGATCGATAAGGCAAGGATGTCCACTGTCAGCTCTTTTATATTCTTTAGTTTCAGAACCACTAGGTCTGGCCATAAAACAAGAAGAGGGAATAAAAGGAATAGGTGTCGAGGGAGCAGAGAAGAGAACTAAATATTTCAATATGCGGATGATACAGTGATGGTGAAGGATCTAGAGAGTGTTAAAATTGCAATGAGAATAGTAGAGATGTTTTGTAAAGGATCAGGAGCCAAAGTAAATGGAGAAAAAAAATGTATATGAAATTTGGAGAGGCGGCCGATTTAACAAACACTTTTGCTTTTAAGGAAACAAAAGAAATAAAGATTTTGGGTGTTTTAATGGGAATGAATGAAAAGAAGGTAGGAGAAACAATGTGGGAAAAAATATTAGGGGGCATCGAAAGGAGAATGAATTTTTGGAAGCTGAGAACTTTAACTTTGAAAGGGAAGGTTTTAATTCTAAATGTTTTAATGGTTTCACAATTATGGTATGTCTTATATGTGTCTTCTATGCCGTTGTGGGCAGAAAAAAGGCTGAAAAAATGTTTTTTAGATTTTTTATGGGAAGGGAAGCCTGCAAAAATTGCATACAACACTTTAATAGCAGCAGTGGAGAAGGGAGGACTGGGATTAATGGATTTTGAACAAAGAATGAATAGTTTAAGAGTGAAAATAATACAAAAGTACCTAGACGAAGAAAACAAAGCGACATGGAAAAAAAACAATGGAATATTTTTTAAGTAAATGTGGGAATTTGAATCTAGGAGATAATATACTGTGGATGAGAGCAAAGAAATGGATGACGGATGAGTTGCCTGATTTTTATAAGGAACTGATGAGTGCCTGGGGTAAATTTTTAACAAATGTACATTTTAATCCACAAGGCGAGAACATTTTAAATCAGCCTTTATTCTTAAACAACAGCATTTTAAATCAAGGAAAGGAGATATTTTTTAAGAAGTGGTGGGAGCTGGGAATTACAAGGTTAAGGGATGTTTTATATGAATTCAAAGAAGGGATTTTTACCAGTGCAGTATATTGTAGATGTAATGGAGGAGGCAAAGGAGGATTTTAGCAGACAGCAGATAATAAACTATTATGAGACAATCAAAAAGGCAATACCCAATGACTGGATAAAAAGAATTGAAAGTATAAATTGTATTTTATTGCTTGAAATTTCCTAATAAAAAAAAAAAAATTCTCGCCTGCCACACGGGAGACCCGGCTCCGATTCCCGGCCAATGCAGAAAGGGACTTCTGGTGTGTCAGAGTTCTGTCTCTTTAAAACTTTGTTATGTCACTTCTGCTAATCCACATTACTGATGACAATTGTAAGATCAAGGGCAATAACCTGCCATTATGAATCTTGTCATCATTGTGCAGACCCATATTATTTACCCCTCGTAAAAGAGGTTTTTACTCCAAATCAAAAAGTGTTCCTCATCTTCCATCTCTTACCAGGAAGCAAAAATGAACTTCGACAGAAAGTCCTCCTTGAGATAATGTTTCTGATTCTGCTTTAGCTTCAGGTGCCATCACAAGTCCGTCACTGACCAATCAGCATTCATTAGCAGAATGCTAGCGTGTTCCGGCCAACAACGGCCCAATCTGTAAGAAATCGAAAGGACATAAGTATTCATTAATTCGACTTTTGGACTATAATCTATATTGAACTTGCTGAATCAACAATAAAATCTACGTTGATTCAACGACAAGCAGGAGAAAGAGATACATTTAGCCGTCTAGCTCCATAGACTCCCATTCAGTAGCGCTCGCCCGCAATCACCTCCAGTGGAATTCTAATGGAACTGCAACCAAGATCGATACAATGGGGTTAATAGGAAGTCCCAAAGCTCTCCGTAGACGGGCTCTGGCGACGCATAGTTGTCAACAGAACTCAACTGTCTCCTCTGGTGTTTGTTCCGGTTCTTGTATTACATGTTGATAATAAAAAAATAAAAAAAACAGAACTCATCTGCACGCACGCTGGAAGAAGTAGAAAAAGATGAGTGTAAATGATCTTTGCCGGCGTTGTTAAAAGAATTTAAGGATACACGGAGGGTTTTCATTGCGCCCCATCTTCTTAGCTACCATCAGGGCCAGCTGATAGATTAAACTTTTGCTGAATCCCGTAGGAAGGACGGCACACACATCTTTCCCATCGACAAATGCCTTGATCGCGGTTCTCTGTTCCTCTTTTAAAATGAATGTGCTGTCTATATCTTCTTTAACAGACGCGATATAGCGGAATCTACACAACTCAATTCTCCAGCGGCAGCCATGAATTCAACCCCTTTGATGACGTGGATGATTACATTACAGTTGCTCATCAGTCATCGTCATATAAAGCCCACCCTGACAATTTGATTGGTCCGAACAATTTTTTGTTCGGGCATAATAGCTCCTCAACGGATGGAGTCCAGACCGATCTTCCCGACCTAAACATTTTGTGGGTGGGGCTAAATTCGGCTGCCATCCAGGCTAAATCTGCCCAGTACTGTACATTCAATTCAATTCAATTCAAGTTTATTTGTATAGCGCTTTTCACAATACACATTGTTTCAAAGCAGCTTTACAGAAAATGTATTTCAAAAATGTACATACAAAAATACAGTTAGTTAATCATGAAATTTAGGGCATAACATATCGCCGGCGTTGGGTCGTCTCTTCACAGGCGTCGAGTCGTCTCATCACAGGCGTTGGGGCATCTGAAGTCTCCATGAGAGGCTGGATACATAACTGGAGCTGACGAACTCTATTTGAGTTATAGGGACAGGCGTCCCGAGATAACAACAAAAAAAAAAAGGCAGATGGGAAATAATTAGCGTAGCTGCTGTTCATAATATGAATGCATTTGATCTGATTTAACTGTAGTATAAAAGGTATGAGATGCATCATGTGAATGCTTGGCTAAAGAGATGCTTCTTTAATCTAGTTTTAAACTGGGAGAGCGAGTCTGAACCTCGGACAATATCAGGAAGGCTATTCCAGAGTTTAGGAGCTAGATGTGAAAACGCCCTCCCTCCTTTAGTGGACTTAGATATCCTAGGTACGACCAGAAGCCTCGAATTTAGCGATCTTAAAGAGCGCGATGGAATATATGGCGATAGAAGATCTCTTAAATACACAGGAGCTAAACCATTTAGAGCTTTATAGGTCAGTAACAATACTTTGTAATTGATACGGAACTTAATAGGTAACCAGTGTAGAGATGATAAAATTGGTGTTATATGATCATATTTTCTTGACCTAGTAAGAACTCTAGCGGCTGCATTTTGGACTAACTGTAGCTTGTTTACGGAGGATGCAGGACAACCAGCTAATAAAGCATTACAGTAATCTAGTCTCGAGGTCATGAATGCATGAACTAACTTTTCTGCATCAGAAACTGATAGCATATTACGTAGCTTAGCAATGTTTCTAAGGTGGAAAAAGGCTGTTCTTGTGACATTTGAAATATGATTTTCAAAAGACAAGTTGCGGTCTAGTATAACACCCAGGTCTTTTACTGTAGAGGATAAAGTAACAGGACGTCCATCTAGATTAAGGTTGTATTGTAAGAGGTTTTGTGGGCAGTTTTTTGGACCAATCAGTAATACCTCCGTTTTATCTGAATTTAATAGAAGAAAATTACACGTCATCCAATATTTTATATCTTTAACACACTCTGTCATTTTAGATAATTTAGTGTTATCATCTGGTCTAGATGAAATATATAATTGAGTGTCATCAGCATAACAGTGGAAACTTATTCCATGTTTTCTTATAATATTACCAAGTGGCAGCATATAAATTGAGAATAGCAGGGGGCCTAATACAGATCCCTGCGGCACTCCATAATTTACTGACGTTATCTTTGATTTTTCCCCATTTAAATGGACAAAATGGTAACGGTCTGATAGGTACGATCTAAACCAGCTTAATGCCTGTCCCTGAACACCAGTGTAATTTTGAAGTCGATCTAAGAGTATTTTATGATCTATAGTGTCAAACGCAGCACTAAGATCGAGTAAAACTAGTATTGAGATACAGCCTTGGTCAGAAGCTAAAAGTAAATCATTTGTAATTTTAACCAGCGCAGTTTCTGTGCTATGATGTGGCCTGAATCCAGACTGAAACTTTTCATAGATATCGTTTTCTTGCAAGAAAGAGCACAATTGAGCGGACACAACTTTTTCTAGTATTTTAGACATAAATGGAAGATTTGAAATGGGTCTGTAATGTACATGGCACTGCATGTGTCTGTACTCAATAGCTGTTAATATTACTATGTCATAATGTTATATATTATTAAAACATAAATTCAAACACAGAAATATGTACAACCCCAAATCAGAAAAAGTTAGGACACTATACAAATTGTGAATAAAAACAGAATGCAATGATGTGGAAGTTTCAAATTTCAATATTTTATTTAGAATACAACATAGATGACATATCAAATGTTTAAACTGAGAAAATGTATAATTTTAAGGGGAAAATAAGTTGATTTTAAATGTCATGGCATCAACACATCTCAAAAACGTTGGGACAAGGCCATGTTTACCACTGTGTGGCATCCCCTCTTCTTTTAATAACAGTCTGCAAACGTCTGGGGACTGAGGAGACAAGTTGCTCAAGTTTGGGAATAGGATTGTTGTCCCATTCTTGTCTAACACAGGCTTCTAGTTGCTCAACTGTCTTAGGTCTTCTTTGCCGCATCTTCCTCTTTATGATGCACCAAATGTTTCTATGGGTGAAAGATCTGGACTGCAGGCTGGCCATGTCAGTGCCCGGATCCTTCTTCTACGCAGCCATGATATTGTAATTGATGCAGTACGTGGTCTGGCATTGTCATGTTGGAAAATGCAAGGTCTTCCCTGAAAGAGACGACGTCTGGATGGGAGCAAAATGTTGTTGTAGAACTTGGATATACCTTTCAGCATTGATGGTGCCTTTCCAGATGTGTAATCTGCACATGCAACACGCACTCATGCAACCCCATACCATCAGAGATGCAGGCTTCTGAACTGAGTGCTGATAACAACTTGGGTTGTCCTTGTCCTCTTTAGTCCGGATGACATGGTGTCCCAGTTTTCCAAAAAGAACTTCAAATTTTGATTCGTCTGACCACAGAACAGTTTTCCACTTTGCCACAGTCCATTTTAAATGAGCCTTGGCCCAGAGAAAACGCATGCGCTTCTGGATCCTGTTTAGATATGGCTTCTTTTTTGACCCATAGAGTTTTTGCCGGCAACGGCGAATGGCACGGTGGATTGTGTCTGTTCACCGACAATGTTTTCTGGAAGTATTCCTGAGCCCATGGTGTGATTTCCATTACAGTAGCATTCCTGTATGTGATGCAGTGCCGTCTAAGGCCCCGAAGATCACAGGCATCCAGTATGGTTTTCCGGCCTCGACCCTTACGCACAGAGATTGTTCCAGGTTCTCTGAATCTTTGGATGATATTATGCACTGTAGATGATGATAAATTCAAACTCTTTGCAATTTTTATCTGAGAAACTCCTTTCTGATATTGCTCCACTATTTTTCGCCGCAGTATTGGGGGAATTGGTGATCCTCTGCCCATCTTGACTTCTGAAGGCAAGTTCACACTATACATATATATTTGGTCTATACAGCTAATTTTGCCCTTCATAACAACTGTGAGGGGGGTGATTTTTTTTATAACTCACGGCCCGTTTAGTTGATTAATATTTCAAGTTCTGCAAAATTAAAGGTGTGTCCACTTTTGAGTGACCGGTGGATTCCCAATGATGTCAATGCTAGCCGGTTAGCCGTCACTTTCACCTCAGCAAATTCCAGCCGCTGAACTTGCCATCTCTGCCGTGTTTGTGCTTTATTTCGGGATTATTTCACATAATTTAATACACCCATTACTTCGCACACAGCTTTGGATTCCGCCGTTGTCGTCGAGTGTCGTTCGAGAGGACAACCAGCGCTGTATTCCAGTTGTTTTCCTCTGTGAACATGCACTAATGTATGTCTGACAATTTTGTTGCTTTTTGGAGTTTTCAGATTTAAAAACGTCTATAGATATAAAGGCTACACTCGTTCTGCGGTGCCGTTGCTCTGGAACAGATTATAACATGCTTATGTATCGTCAGATGAAATCCTGCAGGTCTGTGTTTCTCCGTCCATGCAATAAATGCAAATCCTTGAATGAGCGCGGATTTCTAGCGCATTTACTTGAACTTCATAGGTAATATATCTATGTTTTGACCCATTTGAGATTCGGCCAAAATCAGAATTCAAAATGGACTGAATAATAAAGCTCTCTACGAACTTGACTAGCGATGCCACGCTGACGGACCGTAGACTGTAAAAAAGAGTGACTGACATGCACATAATCACGGTCACACACACACACTCACAGAGTAATATTGTAAAGTTACTGCATAATACATTTTCAACTAGCAGAATAGCTGTACAGAATCACGATACAGTCTCACTTGTAGCTATATCTATTATAATATTTCGAAGGGCAAAAACAGGACCTTTTAATTGGCATTCTGATTGTAATCATCAACTGTCACTTTAGCGCGAGGCCCTGTGGAGTCGCAGACTTGGTACTGTGAGTAGCATATAGCATTAGCTCCCAACCCCGAGCTAACTCCATAACGTGGATAACTAGGTGGGCGTGGTTTCAGATAGCCAGGCTCCTCAGCTCCGCCTCTTTGCCCATATTCTGTTATCCGGGAGTGACCAAGGGGGTAATCTATCCCCCGGAAACTGAAGCATCCCCGGGCGCCGCCATTGGCTATCAAGCCATCACCTGCTGTTAGCATCCCATTGACTCCCATTCATTTTGGCGTCACATTGACAGCGAATAACTTTACATCTGAGGCGTTTAAAGACACCGTTTGTCCATTGTTTATTTCTAAAGAAACACGAAAATGTATAAAAGGCTCCATTACCTTGTATCTTACGTTATGGCCCGTAGAAGCAGTTTTTGTAAAAATAGGCTAACGATTGCGTCATAACCACGCGACTCTGTCGCACAAGTCGAGAAATTACCGTATGGACAGGCGGAGAAGCTCGAAGGCAATCGGGGGGGCGTGGAGGCATAAAGTCTCATAAAGTCAGGGCAGAAGCCCACAGAGAGTGATAAAGTTGCTCCCGTTGCTAGCTCATGGACAGCTAATGCTCACGCTCTCCATCTCTGAGAGATTCGGAAGGGAATGATTCAGATTTCTCTCGGCACAGCGACTAGAAGACTACAGCTGTCAGACGGGCTCACGTCACATCTACGTCGTCAAGCTCAGTTTGAGTCTGCGCAGATCGCCCGGCCATCAGGAAGTGATGCTTCTAATTGACTTCACTTCTCTCTGTTGAAACCTATGGGGTCGCTGTGTCCAGTTTAGATACTGTCTATGGGAGTGACGAGCGGTGACGCGAGGCCAAGATGGTGATGGCCGGCTCCTCCCACTTTAGGCTTCAAAAATGCTCTTCAGAAACCTACGGGTGACGTCACAGACACTACGTCCATATTTTTGCTCTACAGTCTATGGGCCAGACGCAGTTTAGACAAATTAAACTTATTTGAACCTTACAATAAACATCAATATTTAAAACAGTTTATTTAGACTTGCATGATACCGTGTGTGTCATTTTTCATTTTAATTGTGCAACATTATCTGAAGAGGCGATCGCCTGTACAATCACAGCTGTGATCATGAGATCTTAATGAAGAGCGTGCGCTGCTTTGCCAGAGGAATAATGGGAATAAACTTTTCGTTTTTTATGTTTTAAATGTTGAATGTTTTTATTGTTTCTGCATGTTTATTAATCTCCCATATCCATTGCACACTATAACCTTAAACCCAGATGATCGATGATGTGATTAACATGATCAACCCAGTTATTTTTGTATGATCAACTCTGGAAATATTCCTTCATGCAAAAAACGTAATTTGATCTAAGACTGGAGATTGCACAGGAAAGTAAAGTGAGTGAGTGAAAGCAATTGGGACATTGCTTAATTTGTATAATCTTTACTCTTATTGCTGTCGTGCTACATACCTAATTGAAATATTATGCAAAAACAGAAATCCGATCGGTTATCCAGATACAGAGGCTACTTAATATGAACAAATGTAAACGCACGGTGTCCTGATTGGCTAATGATCCGATCTGCTTGATCGGATCATGGTGATCGCATGTTAATGTCAAGTGTAAACGCAGCCAGAGAGGCTCTTTTTATACCCAATCATGTTGCCAATTGACCTAATAAGTTGCAAATTGGTCCTCGAGCTCTTCCTAATATATATTTAACTTTTCCGGCCTCTTATTGCTACCTGTCCCAACTTTTTTGGAATCTGTAGCTCTCATGAAATCCAAAATGAGCCAATATTTGGCATGACATTTCAAAATGTCTCACTTTCAACATTTGATATGTTATCTATGTTCTATTGTGAATAAAATATAAGTTTATGAGATTTGTAAATTATTCCATTCCTTTTTTACTCACAATTTGTACAGTCTCTCAACTTTTTCTGATTTGGGGTTGTAATTGTAACTGTTTTATTCAAATCGTTTATGTCAGATTTTTTTCAAATCTTCTTAATGGTACATAATTGTCCTGGTTTTGTTTTGGGAAGCATGTTTTGTGCCATAGTTTGTTTACTAGTTGTGTCCTACTTTGAGTATAGGAGTGAGGACAGTGATGAATGTATACACACCACCTGTCTGTCATGAGGAAAGAGACGGAGGAAAAGGTCAAGATTATCTACAAAATCAAGCTTTTGCTTTGAAGAACATAATGGGTGAATAATACATCCGGTAACACTTTAGTTTAGGGTTCAATTCTCACTATTAACTAGTTGCTTATTAACATGCATATTAGGATATTGGCTGTTTTTTTTAGTTCTTATAAAGCATGTCTTATTCTGCATCGTATTCTACATCCCTTAAAGGATTAGTTCACTTTTAAAGTGAAAATTCTGTCATCATATTCTCACCCTTAAGTTGTTTCAAACCTGTATGAATTTCTTTCCTCTGCTGAACACAAAGGAAGATATTTAGAAGAATGTCAGTAACTAAACAGTTTTTGGTTCCCATTGATTTCCATAGTAGGAAAAAAATATACTATGGAAGTCAATGGGAACCAAAAACTGTCTGGTTACTGACATTCTTCTAAATATCTTCCTTTGTGTTCAGCAGAGGAAAGAAATTCATACAGGTTTGAAACAACTTAAGGGTGAGTAAATGATGAAATAATTTTCATTTTAAAAGTGAACTAATCCTTTAATACCTAAACTTAACAACTACCATAGGCTATTAACTATCTATAAGCAGTAGCCTAAGTAGTTTTATTGAGGCAAAATTGGTAGTTAATAATAGTGATAATTGGACCCTAATCTAATCTAAAGAGTGACCATGCATTATTGAATGTTAATTAAAATGAAAATAACCGGAGATTACAAGGTATAGGCATAACAGTGATTGCCTGTAAAGTTTCCTAATCACTTTATGAGCATATTTTGCTAAAAACGCACACTGTTCACGGACATCTCAAATTGATGTCTAGTCTACAGGAAGTGTTGGTTGTCTGAGTTCGCAGCTGAAGGTGGAGCTTAAAAATAGTAGGCTACTCTAAAGGTGAGTGACATACCTTTTTTTAAGGGTGTTCGGGAATAGCGGCTTACAATAATACAGTAAGCGGTTAAATTGACACAGGGTACCAACATATACCCATTCATATTTTAATCAGGCTACAGCTTCAGTCTCGAACAAATGCACAAAGCCACACTGCTAGAATCGCGCACGTCCCGCGAGCGCTTGACGGACCGGTTGAGCTGGACCAACGAACGAAAGTAATGAGCGCGCTTGGGGAAGTATCGAGTCTTTGCGTCTCTTTAATACTATCAAGATTATTCCGTAAGTGGTGTTCTTTATTACTTGTCATGGTTATTTGCTTCATATATGCTGTAAATATTATTGAAAGTTGTTAATTGGAGTTGTTTTGATGAGCTCTTTTTTCTCGTGATGGGTTGCATAAGAAGTGTCATGTGCATCATACAGATTAAGCAAACAATAGATTACACGGTATCCATAATCAAAAGCTTTTCCTTGTTGAGACAAAATAAGCCATCCCAGCCGGCATTTCAACGTTCAACGTCAGGGACCAATGTTGAATCAACGTTATTAGTGTCCAGAAAAGCGCTATATAAATGTGTGATGAATTATTAGGCCTATTATTATTATTATTATGTTTCGATTTTTCAAAACTAATCAACGTTGAAATCGTGACGTTGTTTCGCCGTTGATGTCGTGATTAGGCTTGTTTGAGATGCGCCTTGCCTCGCCTGAAATGTAGTTGAGAGTAGGCGGCCTATGGCAAGCCGTTTTAACATTTAATCATTTCAACCGACTAGTATCTATTTTCATGCTACTAGTACTTATTTTTTAGATACTAGTATCTATTCAAGTACTAGTACTTAATCATTCGATACTAGTGCTTATTCTTTAGGTACTTGTACTTATTCATTAGATACAGTAGCAATATAGTTCTTATTTATTAGATACTAGTAGGCCTACTTATTCATTAGATACTAGTTCTTATTCATTAGATACTAGTTCTTATTTATTAGATACTAGTAGTACTAATATGGTAAGCCGATTTAACATTTAATCATTTCAACCGACTAGTATCTATTTTCATGCTACTAGTACTTATTCATTAGATACTAGTACTTATTCATTAGATACTAGTACCTTAGTACTTATTCATTAGATACTAGTTCTTATTCTTTAGGTACTAGTTCCTTTTTAAAGATACTAGTACTCATTCATTAGATACTAGTTCTTATTTATTAGATACTAGTACTTATTCATTAGATACTAGTACCTTAGTACTTATTCATTAGATACTACTTATTCCAATAGTGACTAACTATTCTTTTGTTACTAGTAACAAATTCATTTTTTTGCCATTGACTTCTATGGGATCTGTTATTCAGATATCAACTATTCAGTTCTGACTAGTATGTATTCCAATTGTGACTAGTACATATATTAGATACTAGTACTTATTCATTAGGTACTAGTACTTATTTTTTAGATACTAGTACCTTTTAATAGATACTAGTATTTATTCATTAGACACTAGTACTAAGTCATTAGATACTAGTACTTATTCATTAGATACTAGTACTTATTCATTAGATACTAGTACTTATTCATTAGACACTAGTATCTTTTGTAATTGTTACTAGTAACTATTCTTATTTTACTAGTCACAACTGCTTTTTTACTAGTCTTATGTTATGACTAGTCTGAACGGAAACTGTAGAGTTCAATAAAAATCGTACTGGTAAAATAAAAAATCTTACTAGTAACATTTGGAATAAATACTAGTATCTAATAAATAGGTACTAGTATCTAATGAATAAGAACTAGTATCTAATGAATAAGTACTAGTATCTAATGAATAAGTACTAGTATCTTTAAAAAGGCACTAGTAGCTAATGAATAAGTACTAGTACTTAATGGAATAGATACTAGTATCTAAAAAAATAAGTACTAGTAGCATGGAAATAGAGACTAGTACCGGTAGGTTGAAATGAGTAAATGTTAAAACGGCTTGCCATAGGCGGCCACAGTGAGGGGAGGAGTGAAAAAAGTGAAGGTAAGACAGACAGATCTCTCTTCTCGCAATGGATCAGACACCTGTGAGATCAACGGCGGATATCGCGTGATTCACGCTCGTGCACAGTGTTGCTAATAAACTGGATGTAATTTAAGTTCTGTTGCTTTTATAAGAAAATTAATATAATGATCTAATACACTCAAAGTTCTTGTTATTTAATTACATACCAAAGACGTGTTTATCAATAATTTTTACTTTAATTACATATGTTTTATAAATATTTTTTAATAAATATGACAACAATCAAATAACCAATATAGAGATCACACTGTCAGAGAGTTTGGGAATGCTCACACATAATTTATACACATAAAAACACGAAATCAGAGTTTTAAATTCAAACATTTTAAAAGAGTATACATCACGTTTTTATTATTATATTTTTTTTATAAATCTTTATGAAGTCTTTACAATACAAACATCACGGTTGTTTAAACCCATGAGCATTAAGCTGTGTCGTCAGCAAGTCGTTTCCCATCATGCTCTTGCTCATCTCAAACAAGCCTACTGTTTCACCGTTGATTTCGTGACGTTGTTTCACCGTCTCTTCTTTCAATATGGGTGAATAAAGGTTGTATGTGTCGACGTTGAACCAATGTTGAACTATGCTTCGGTTTTGCAAATTGAATCAACGTTGATATTGTGACGTTTCGCTGTCTTACCTTTCATCATCTGATAATACAATTGTACATTCAATTACAAACTTAGTTTGGAACATGAGTCATGACAATGGTACGTGTATCATCTGATCTTTTAATTTTCTATTTGGAATGGAATAACGAGAAATGAAAAGACGGATCGTTTTTCGTTTAGTTTAATAAACGGAAAATTAGATTTCGGCTCGATTTATCAATTTTCGTTTGTGGTTTACAAATCGGTTTATGGCTTTGATATTTCATTCGCACATGTGGGCGGCGCTGAAACGCCCCTTTCATCTGATTGGTCAAACTGCTCCGGCTTCAGTAGAGCCGGAATAAGAGTCCGTAGGGCACACTCAAATCCCACTTTACTTTAATAAGCTTTTGCACCACTCGCTTTGACATTTGATGCAGAAATATGTTGCTGGGATGGGATGGGAACACAATTAGTGCTGCTGCGAAGCTTTGCTTCTAATGTACAACACTTGAGAGATGGCAAGCCATAGGCTACAATATGCTGACATGGAGTTTGGTGTTTTATATATTATTTCTATAGACTCAAGAGCAACATATTATTATTATTTTTTAGTAGGTGAGGTCCTATGTGTCCCTTCGATAAATTAAAATAGTTCAGCATCTCTAAACTTAAAATGTGGGCTAAAAAAAACTTTTACTCTAGGCTAATTAGTAATTACTGTTACCGTGTATAATACGCATAGTAATACACATGACCATAACATGTCTAACCTTTGTGTCTGTGTGTCTGTGTGTGTGTGTGTGTGTGTGTGTGTGTGTGTGTGTGTGTGTGTGTGTGTGTGTGTGTGTGTGTGTGTGTGTGTGTGTGTGTGTGTGTGTGTGTGTGCGTGTGCGCGCTACTGCACACACTGTTATCATGGTCCTGTGTATTATGTTATTTTTGATCCTTGATCATCATACAGTAATTATAGCCTATGTAAACGTTTTTATTTAGCCCACATTTTAAGTTTAGAGATGCTGAAGAACTATTTTAATTTATCGAAGGGACACATAGGACCTCACCTACTAAAAAAAAATAAAACATATGTTGCTCTTGAGTCTATAGAAATAATATATAAAACACCAAACTCCATGTCAGCATATTGTAGCCTATGGCTTGCCATCTCTCAAGTGTTGTACATTAGAAGCAAAGCTTTGCAGCAGCTCCCCGTGTATAGCTCCCCGGCCTGCAGAACGGGCCACCTGATGGCCAAACACTCCTTTTCAATGGTGCTGTACTTAGTCTCTCTCTTTGAGAGTACATTTCGACTAATGTACAGCACCGGCCGTTCTTAACCCTCTATCTCCTGTGACAGGACAGCGCCCAGCCCCCTGTCCGACGCGTCAATCTGCAACATATAGGGAAGAGAAAAGTCAGGAGCATGTAGGAGCGGCCCGCCACACAGAGCAGCCTTTATCTGGGTGAAAGCCTGCTGGCACTGCTCCGTCCACTGGACCGTATCTGGTACTTTTAGTTAGATCAGTCAGCGGGCTGGCGAGGTCCGAATAGTTAGGTACAAACCTTCTGTAATATCCCACCTGCCCCAGGAACTGTCTAACCTCCTTTTTGGTCTTTGGTCTCGGACAGGTTGCAACTGCTGCCGTCTTGTCAATTTGGGGACGCACCTGTCCGTGACGCAAGTGGAAGCCCAGATATCTAACTTCCACACGCCCAACCGCACACTTTTTCGGGTTGGCCGTTAATCCGGCCTCCCTCAGCGTCCTCAAGACAGCCCGCAAATGCTGCATATGACGCTGCCAGTCATTACTATAGATGATAATATCATATAAGCAGCGGCATATGCAGCATGCGGCCGGAGAATTTTGTCCATGAGACGCTGAAAGGTGGACGGAGCCCCGAACAACCCGAAAGGAAGTGTAACAAATTGGTGTAATCCAAACGGCGTTGTAAAAGCAGTTTTTTCTTTGGATATAGGAGACAAGGGGTTCTGCCAATATCCTTTTGTTAAATCCAGTGTCGAATAAAATCAAGCCGTACCCAGCCGATCAAGCTAATTGTCAACCCGCGGCATTGGATATGCGTCGAATCCCAATCACTGCTGGATTCTTCTATTACTCCCAGATCTAGCATCGCGTCTAATTCGCTCTGAACTACCTTTTTTTTATGTTCAAGCAAGCGATATGGCCGGCTACGTACTACCACGCACGGCTCAGTCTCAATGTAGTGCTGAATAAGGTTCGTTCGGCCAGGCAGGGACGAGAACACATCAGCAAACTCTGCTTGTAAATTGGTCACGTCAGTGAGCTGGGAGGGTGAGAGGTGGTCCCCTCCTGAGGCCAGTGCGAGTGATGCGGCTTTTGTGTTTGCCTCTGGCCCGAGATCCTCCTCTCCACTCACCACCGTCGCCAGCATCACTGACTCCGCCTCCCTCCACCTTTTAAGGAGATTGAGATAGTAAATTTGATGTGCCCCATTCCTGTCTGTTCGAACTATCTCATAGTTGAGATCCCCAATTCGCTGTGTGACCTCGAAGGGTACTTGCGAAGCGAGTAATTTAGAGCTAGAAGTTGGGAGCAATATAAGTACTTTATCACCCGGTGCAAATTCACGCAACCTAGTTCCGCTGTTGTACAGCGGGCTTTGTTTGTCCTGGGCCTGTAACAAATTCACCATTGAAAGCCGCCCCAAAGTGTGGAGTTTTGTTCTCAGGTCCAGGACATACAGAATTTCGTTCTTACTGTTCGAAGGTCCCTCCTCCCAAGTCTCCCTAAGGACATCTAACACCCCACGGGGCTGACATCCATAGAGTAGCTCAAAGGGGGAAAACCCTGTGGAGGCTTGGGGGACCTCGCGCACAGCGAACAAGAGGGGTTCTAGCCACTTATCCCAAATTTTGACGTCTTCCTGCACGAACTTCCGAATCATGGTTTTTAACGTGCGATTAAATCATTCCACCTGTTTGTGGGTGATAGACGCTGGTGCGGACCAATTTAATGCCCAATAATTTGTAAAGTTTGCGAATTGTCCGTGACATGAACGTCGTGCCTTGATCGGTGAGAATCTCTTTCGGGATTCCCACCCGGGAGATTAGTTGAAACAGTGCGCCCTCTACGCTCTTTGCGGAAATATTGCGGAGCGGCACTGCCTCTGGGTATCGTATTGCATAATCCACTATGACCAATGCAAAGCAATGCCCCTGTGAAGATCGTTCTAATGGCCCGATAAGGTCCATGCCAATTCGTTCGAAGGGGACCTGCATAAGAGGGAGTGGGCACAATGGTGCTTTTGGATTGGCCGGCGGATTCACCAACTGACATTCACGACAAGACGCGCACCACCTGCGCACGTTCTCGTGAATGCCTGGCCAGAAAAATCGGGTCATTAGATGATTCAGTGTTGCTACCTGTCCTAAATGCCCGGCCATAGGATTACAATGAGCCGCCTGGAAAAGAATTTCCCGACGGCTTTGTGGTATCAACAACTGAGTGGTATCATGATTTGATTGAGTGTCTTGGGTCACTCGATACAACTTATCTTTTAATATAGCAAAATAAGGATAAGAGAGCGGTCGACCTGGTTGGAGAAGCTGTCTGTCGATAATACGGACCTGTTCAAAAGCATTTTTGAGCGTTTTGTCCTGGGACTGTTCCAGGGGAAAGTCATCGCGCTCTGTAAGGATCCTCCTTTCAAGAGCGCTCTGGTCCCCTGGCTCAGCTTCTCCCACCTGGGCGACCGCACCCCTTCCCCGCTGCCTTTTTGTTCAAGAGACATCCGCACATAAATACCCCAGTAATACATTAAAACCTGGCCAATTTGTCCCCAAAATTAGCGGATGTCGGAGGTGCGGACTAACTGCCACCTCTACATTATGCTTTTGTCCCCGAAATTAAATCGCCACCGACATTAAAGAATAGTTCACCACCTCCCCGTGAACGCACCGTACCTTAAAGGAACACTCAACTTATTTTTGGAAATAGGCTCATTTTCCAACTCCCCTAGAGCTAATCAGTTGAGTTTTACCGTTTTCGAATCCATTCAGCCGATCTCCGGGACTGGCGGTAGGACTTTTAGCATAGCTTAGCATAGATCATTGAATCTGATTAGACCGTTAGCATCTCTCTTAAAAAAATTACCAGAGTTTCGATATTTTTCTTATTTAAAACTTGACTCTTCTGTAGTTACATCGTGTACTAAGACCGACAGAAAATGAAAAGTTGCAATTTTCTAGGCCAATATGACTAGGAACTATACTCTCATTCCTGCGTAATAATCAAGGAGCTGTGCTGCCATACTAGCAGGCGCAATGATATTACAAACTTAGTGCCGGTCACGTTGGAAGTTACCGAGCTGGGGACTATTTTCAGGCGCTGCACTGCAAAAAATGCTTTTCTTACTTAGTATTTTTGTTTTGTTTCCAGTCCAAATATCTAAAAATTATTAATTCAAGAAGCATTTACTAGAGAAGTAAAATGACATAAGAAATGCTATTTTGTTTTAAGATAAAAAGAAAGTAATTTAAGTAATTTTTGCTTAAAACAAGCAAAATTATCTGCCAATGGGGTAAGCAAAAAAATCTTAATTCGAATGGAAAACAAGAAAAAAAATCTTAATTCGAATGGAAACCAAGAATTTTTTGCTTACCCCATTGGCAGATAATTTTGCTCGTTTTAAGCAAAAATTACTTAAATTACTTTCTTTTTATCTTAAAACAAAATAGAATTTCTTATGTCATTTTACTTCTCTAGTAAACGCTTCTTGGTTTAAGAATTTTTAGATATTTGGACTGGAAACAAAACAAAAATACTAACTAAGAAAGTATTTTTTGCAGTGTGCGTAATATCATTGCGTCTGCTGCACCCATGGTACGGCAGCAGTTCCTTGATTATTACGCAGGAATGAGAGTAAAGTTCCCTGTTTGATTACATAATTATTTCATGAAAATACGATACATTAACTAAGTTGCATTGGTATCAGTTTCTTTAAATTTGGTGGCATTACTGTCAGCCCATCATAATGTCTGACTGAGATAAATGGAACAAATCAAGCGAACATGCGTTCAATCAATCTGTTAATTCAGGATCACCTGCTTCCTGAACTTCCTGAACTTCCACAAACGCTCAGTTTGTGGTTCACAGTCTTATTTGATTGTTTCGTTGTTGTTGTTTTCAAAGACAAACTCACTTATATTAAACAAAGACATATTGTTTTACTAGCAAATGTTAGGCTATCTTGCACTTTATCCTCCGCTATCGTCCTGTCAATCATCTCGCTGTCTCACTCTCGCGGCTATGATTACAGTTACATTTGAATTTACCATCATCGTTACCCACGGTACCCACCACCATCAGCAGTTTTGCATTACAGTATTTGCAATGACCACCCTTTGTCCAAAACTGAGCGTATTGTGATTGTCTAGAAGAAAAGTTATGACTGCTGAGTTACACTTGACTGAACATTGGTCTGTGCTTCACCCGCTCTGCACTGTCTAGCGCAGCAGCACACAAATGTAAACAGCACAGCTGAAATAAAACCGTCTGGGTGCAGATTCATATTTAATATTTCAGATATAAATATTTCTGTGAAACGCGTTAAGTTGCACAGCCCTGTACAGTTTAAGAAGCGGTATGCAGGGCCAAAGGAATATTATTTTGTTGAACTGAGCTGGGGAATTACTGATGACGTCACAGGGTCAGATTTGCTTGACCAATCGGGTGAAAGGGGCGTCTTATGACCGCCCACATGTGCAAAACGGATATTGAAGTCATTTGTCCGTTTTTGACCCGTGAACCAAAAAACTAAAAATCAAGCCGAAATCTTGTTTTTTAATTTTTTTATTTAAAACTAATAAAGGCATGTTTTCTCGTTTTTGCTTATTTAATTTCAAATTGGAAAACAAACTATCAAAACGTACACGGACCTTTTAAACTAACGTTAGCTGACAACATTAAACACATAACGTTACCAACAACAAAACACAGCAATGTTAGATGGTACTAACGTTACATTGAAATACGTGCTAATATCGCTACGCTAATGGTGAAGCAGTACAAAAACGCACACAGAGATAACTTATTTATGAGGTTGCAGAGTAAGCCTATGACCGTTACCCGTGTCCCCGAACATTACACTGTTAAGGACTGAAAAATGTTTTCTTACCTGATATCGCCAGTATTTTCACAGATCACGTACGACCCCTTCCTCTGTTCACATTGCAGCTTTTGTTCTTCATTGACATATTAACTCAAATTCGCTCAAAATTTAAGAATTCACAGGCAGATATAAAATAATCCAGGTCTTTGACCGAGTAATCAACGCAACCAGCAGCTGCTCACCGACAGAGTAACGGACGTATTTTCAAACTTAAATCAGAGCCGCACACATTCTCATTGGACGGTTTCCTGGAAGACAGACAGATTAACCAATCATGGTCAAAGTAAAACGGTGAAACAACCAAACAATATGCGTGAGTTAACAGCGGTGTATTTCATTTTATTTGCAGTCTGTATTATTATTTAATTAATTGGTCAAATGACATGACAGTGTATACGAATACAAATGTAATAATGCAATGTAAACTGTTAGGCAAGCAGACAAAATTGTAAATTCACACAAAATCACATAAGGCAAAAGGTTTCTGCTGCACTGCTCACTTGAGGGTGAAACTATATTGTTAATGATGATAATAATTATATTTTAACATACATTGAAGAGCTGTTATGATCAAAAAATCATTAAATGCTAATTCATTATCATAATAATACATTAAAAGGCAGATATTTAGGTTGTATGTTGTTGAAAACATTACGTTGTTTCAACGTACAGATCTTGTACAAATGTTAACGTTGATTTAGAAGTGTTTTTTGTTTACCTTTTTCAACCATTTAGCATTGTTGAAACAACACTGACATTATTTCAACCATATTTCAATGTTGAAGGTCGGTCATGTGCCGGCTGGGATATGTTAAAGACAATGTTCAAGTAGAAGCCAATCATTTATTTATCTTGGCTAATACACTATTACATTTAGATTTTCATCAACTTGATGATTACATTTTAGATGTTTAACCTTGCACCATGATCTTTACCTTTGCTGATTTATTAACCCTTTTTCTAAATATTAATCAGATGCTGTAACGTCTATCGTCTATGTCGAGAATGGGATGAGTCTGACTTTAAATCCTAATATTCAAGGAAAGCCTGAAGACATTTTGTGGACACACAATGGACAAATTGTGGCTGAACATGGGCTGAATTTTTTCCAAGATTACGGTCAGTTCAAAGGAAGATCTGAGATTGAAGTCTCTTCTGGACAGCTCATGGTTCATTACATGACCGGGCTTGACAACGGTATTTATAGGTCTGTAATACAGATGAATGGGAAGCTGCAAAGTTCTGAAAATGAAGTTCAAGTTATGGGTAAGTGAGAATGAAATAAGACACCAGTATTGTTGTTTACACTGCAATATATATCATATATATATCATATATCATGCGTATATCATACCTGTGCTGAACAGCTGAAGCTGGATGACCGAGAAAATCTGGTTGGTTAAGAGATCCGAGGACACCAGCGCACGAAACACAACATACTGTACAAACTATAGTGGTTTTGCAAGAGAAACGCTGACATATTCTGTTGCTGAATGAAATGGATGATTCACTCTGTGATGTATGAACATGTGGATGCAACACAAATGGAATGTGACACACGTGGAAAATCATAGTAATTTAAAGGGGTGGTATTATGCCCCTTTTTACTAGATGTGAAATAAGTCTCTGATGCCCCCAAAGTGTGTATGTGAAGTTTTAGCTCAAAATACCCCACAGATATTTTTTTCTAGCATGCATGTTCAAATTGTCCCTTTTTGAGGGTTAGCAAAAACGCAACGTTTTGTGTGTGTCCCTTTAAATGCAAATGAGCTTCTGCTCCCTTTCAAGAATAGGACGGAGCTTCAACAGCTTGCAGACACACACTAAAATGTCAGAAACTGTTCTGCCTTTTATGTTTAAAGAAGTCAGACAATAGCCGCGTTTCCATTACAGATTGGCGCAAATGTTTTGCGCTATTATCTAAATATAGCTAAAAAACTATTACGAAATGAGGGCGTTTCCATTAACCGATGTTATGCGACTAAAACGTCCTTTTTTCTCTCGCGATAAGTCATTCCAAAAATCACGGCAACGGACGTTTTTTTATATAATATCACAGCCACTGCATTAGACATTATTATTAATGGAAGGAGACGTACGTGTTATCCAAGCATTAAAGGAGAACTCCGGCGCAAAATGAACCTTTGGTCTAATAACACATTGTTACCTAGTCAACCGTTATCTGAGATTTGTTTTCATGATTATGGAATGTAAATAGTTTTATCTCTATAACGAGATAAAACGCTATATAACGCTAGTATAACGCTAGTATAACGCTAGTATATAGGGCATTGAGTAATGACTACGAACGCCGAGTACGAACGCCGATCCAAATCCGCTGAACTGTGTAGAATCTCATATGGTCCAGCGCATTTTGATTGGCGTTCGGAGATCGACTGATAGAGACTGTTACGTGAAGTTGACTGTATGTATAAAATATCTTCTTATTAAACTGTCTGGACACTGTCAAAGTTCTCAATGCTTCGGTTTGAAGGTAGGGACCCTCATTATGCTACCGTGTTAGTGTGGGGCTATTTTGAGCCTTGTTAGTGGTATTAACAAGCGATTTTTATTTGTTATTACTCAATACCCCATATACTAGCGTTATACTAGCGTTATAGGCTAAACTGTTTTTAGAGATAAAACTATTTACATTCGATAATCATGAAAACAAATCTCAGATAACGGTTGACTAGGTAATAATGTGTAATTAGACCAAAGGTTCATTTTGCGCCGGATATCTCTTTTAATTGCAGGGAAAGACCTTTATACTGCAAACATATATAAGGAGTTTCTGGGTGTTTCACCCTCATTTCTGCGCTGAGGTTTTGATTGTGGCATTTCTTTGAGGTTTAGAATCCATTATTCCTATAGGCTTATTATGGTTTCTTTTATGAATTTAATAAAAAGAACTCTGTCTCCTATTCCAAACGATCCTACTACTTTTGTGGGCTACTTTTGTGTCCATTCGTTTTTCCTTTTTTAACCCCGTAATTGAAAAACGAAAAATGAACGCTTGTCTTTTTAAAACGCAAAGTTAAACACCAAATTGTTAATTTGAACTGGCTACACCAACTGCTGCGCAAAAAAAGTAAATATCGACGAATTTTCAGATTTTTGTTTAATGACTTTTTGCCCCTTTATTAAACATTTAAAATATTCACTAATTAATATGGAAAACATGTCGATTTTACTGGTTTTCTAAGGCCAAATTTGAACCTGGATAATGAAAGCACGCCTGATTGTTTATTTTTATTTTACAAAAGCACAACGTTTTCTTGTTATTGTGAGTTTACACAAATAAAAGTAGCTGCGAATAATGTATTATTATTTTCTGTATGACCAGAAATTATAAGAGTATTTTACGTTGTTTCCACAGTTGATAGGAAAATGCAAGTGTTCTCGTCCGCGCCTCCGTGTCATGATGCAGTGCGCGCTCACACTCCACACAAACCCGTGGATATGCGTCAAAATCTTGTGTTTATTTGTGATAATCTTAGCCCTGTATTATTATAGTCTAACCCGTAATATGAATGACATTTGACGAATTGCTTTGTTCCTTTTTTTTGGATAAAAGCGTCTTCTAAATATGTAGCCTAATAAATGTTATTATAATGATGATAATTATTATTATTATTTGTGTACACGGACCCCAAACACACCGCATCTTCTAAGTCAGCTGACTGTAAATGTGCAAAAACTGTTTCCATTGCAGTTTTGCGAAATATTCCTTTTTCGAATAACCTGAAAACCACCTCATGCGAGCGAAAAAAAACTTTTTTGCGATAAACAAGAGTTTTGCCGAAATTGACATGTTTCCATTGTGCGTATTTTCAATTCGCAATTTAAATTTGCACAATTTGAAGGGTAATGGAAACTAATGATGAGGAGACTCAATAAGAAGTGACAACATGTAGAAGCAACAGGACGTCTCTGAATGGTAAATTGATGACTTTATGTCGCTGATGTGGAGTTAACTGTCTTTAATTAGCATATTCTGTCATGATAATCTATAAAATTGCTCGTTTGGGAACTGGTTTAAAGGGTTAGTTCACACAAAACAGTAATTACTCTCCCTCATGTTGTTCCAACCCCGTAAGACTTTTGTTCATCTTCGGGACACAAATGAAGATATTAGTGATTAAATCTGAGCGCTGTCTCACTCCTCCAGAGGCCTAACCACCTGAGGAGAACACGACTGTGGATGCTTTTAAACAAGCCCTTAAAACACACCTTTTTAGGAGAGATTTTGATTGAACTCCCCTTTTTTTTCCTGTTTTATCCGGCGTTTTTTTTAAAATATATATATATAATTATTATTATGTAGCACTTTGGGATTTACTTAAATATAAAGTGCATTATAAATTAAATGTATTATTATTATATTTTAAGTATAAAGCCACTGCACTGGCCATTATTTTCAATGGAAGGAGACGTAGGCGTGTTATCCAAGCATTAATGGCAATGAAAGCCCTTATACACACACATGAGGAGTTTCTGGGAAGATTTAGTCTGCGATTCTCCCTCATTTCTGCTTTGAGGTCTTGATAAATTGTGGCATTTCTTTTTTTTGAATCCAGTATTCCTGTGATACTTTTGGCTTTTATGAGTTTAATGTTTAACTCTGTCTCATCTTCTGTGCAAACATACTGCGCCATCTTTAAAGAATGATCATGTGACTTTTGCGTACGCCAGGTGACCGGTAAATGTAAGTGTAAAAACGTTTTTGCGATATATGGGAGTTTTTGCGAAATTTATGTTTCCATTGGGCATGTTTTCAATTCACAATGTCAATTTGCGCAATTTGAAGGGAGACGGAAACACGGCTAGGCTACTGTCTTGTAGCCATGAGTTTTAGCTTTTTGTTATAAAATAATTAACATTTACGTAGCATCTACAAATCCACCATTCCCTGTTTCCTCAGATGCCGTACCGCAGCCGATCGTGACCTGTAAGCTGAACAATATTTCACGAGCACTGTTCTGTTCAGTGTCGTCTCAGTCTCATGTTTCTTATGAATGGACGGGATCAGGGTCAGCACAGGTCGGGCAAGAGCTTCACGTCCGCAGAGAGAAGCCGGACTCCGTCTACACTTGTACTGTGAAGAACGCCGTGAGCCAGAAGAGCAGCCGCTTCTCTCTGAGAGACTGCCACACAGGTCTAGCTCAGGCTCATTACAGTGATGCTCAAGTACAGCTCATGATGAAGATAATGAGTATTGTTTCTTTACAGAATTAGATGAAGCACAAGCAGATCAGGATATCAATCCACCAGGTGTATCATCTGTCATCGCTGCTGTTGTTGTGGGGATCGTAGCTGTGGCGGCTGTGGCTGTGGCCTGTTATTTCATTATAAAAAGAAAACTTGGTAAGATGCTCAAAACCATAAAGATATGAATGTGGTATGGTTTTCAGTTTCCCATTCACATACGAATCTAGTTATAAATATTATTGTATTTAGTTTAAAAGTTTAACATGCACTGATATATTTCAAGCTCATAATCCCACAGAATTGAGTCATTATTACTTTTTTTCCAGCAATAAAGCAGAGCGAAATGACTAAAGTTGAACTGAAGCTTTGGAATCCCGAGATGAGCCGAGAATCCGGTGAGCATGTTTAGAGAGTTTGACTGGGTGTCAGTCCGACTGTATTCCTCTAAAGACGACTTGCTCTGCTTAGATAAATACATGCTCCCTGTTTCTACAATATATAGCACTTGAAAAAAATAATTGGAGTAAAAACAAATCAAATATGAAGTCTTCCCTGTACTTGAAGAGGTGTTTTTTCAGAAGTTATAAGAGTAGTTTTGTTTTATAGAAATTAAAACACACGATTATAGCTTTGTAATTTTTAAAAACATTTAGAACAAAATTAAATTTTACCCTTTTCTGGCTTGTCAAATTGTCATTAAATTGCTTTATCATTTTTATTGGTCGGGAAATCATTTCTGGAAACATTGTATTTTAGAAAAAGACGGTGAAAATGAAGAGGAGGAGGAGGATGAAGAGAAAAGCCTCACTGGACCAGAACAAGACGTGAAGAGCCGAACAGCAGGAACACAGAAATAACTTAAACACCTCAGGACCCAAATATCTTTTATAATGTAGTGCTTCATATGTAATTAAACTATAAAACACTTCTTTAAGAGGCCGGTGTCTTCATTTAAAAAACACACCCTCTAAAGGGGCCGTTCACTGTTTTCTGCCAAAAACTGAAAAATAATGTGCTTTGGTCATTCATTTACACAACAGCAGCATTTTGTGGGCCTGAGAACGGGCTGTTCTTCGTGGATTAGTCCGTCATCGGGATCTCACTGTTGATGATTTGCTGATCCAGGGCCTGTACCATGATGGTGTAGCTCAAGTAAAACTCAGGGTTACAGGATTAGTTTCGGGTTGATAAAACCAAACCAATCCAACCAGGCTTTGTTGGTGCCATGATGCTGACCATCAACTCTCGGTCACCTCAGGCTTTATACTGAGTTCAGGAGTTCAGGTGTGACATCAGTAGTGAACAGCCAATCACAGGCTGCGATTCACTTCTCTCTTACGCAGAATATTACGAGATTGAAAAATATTAAGAATTTAAACAAAGTTACACAGCAAGAAGAAAATAGCTGTCTATGACAGAGGACAACTAAAAGAAAAAGTCTCGCTATATCAGTGCAAGTAAAAGTTGTGAAGTTAGTTTATACAGTCGATAAAGGTTTTAAGCTCACATGTAGTCATTTTATAGCTTTATCTATTGATTCTAAAGCGTATATTACCTTTATA
This sequence comes from Phoxinus phoxinus, assembly GCF_949152265.1. Lineage (NCBI taxonomy): Eukaryota > Metazoa > Chordata > Actinopteri > Cypriniformes > Leuciscidae > Phoxinus > Phoxinus phoxinus. The sequence continues at coordinate 4,073,287 of NC_136882.1, read as the reverse complement.
TATTTATTCCTTTAAACTGTGCGTAAAAAATCATTGATAAACTAAAATTGTATGTGTAATCGATTAATAATTACTTAATATCTAAATCATTCAAAATTACTATTCTAAATAAGTGTTACTAAACGCCAGACGATTTTGTCTTTAAAATCATTTGCTATAGTGACCTTTAATTTGTAGTAGAAACAGGGGGAGTGACTGTATCCTCTGCTCACAGCTGATTGGTTTAAGTTCGGTTTGCAACCTCTTGGATCATCACCTGACCCGTTACTATGGCGATGAACACCGCTAAAAGCCAAAACGCTTTCATGAGCCTAAAACCAGGGTTGGTGCAAACTAAACTGAGACATACCTGGCTAACCTCCTGAACCGGCTTCATGGTATAAACCTCAGGATTATTAGGATCTCTGAAGCTCATCCCAGAGTTGCTGTCATAGCAACAGATCCGTAAACTCAAACCTGCTCGGGGTCAGTTTATGTAAACCGGATCAGATTAAATTTAAGCAGAGGTGATATTTAAAGTCCGTCACAGTAACTACTACTTTCTTAAAAGTAGAGTACATTAGTGAACCAGGGACAATAATAATGTTACATCATTTAAAACTAGTGTAGTTCATCATAATAGACAGCCAGTTTTACTCAGAGATTTATCAGTTTACCCAAGAGTCTTCTTACTGATGTATTTAGTCTGAGAAAAGCATTCATTTGAACAGCTGTTATTGGCCTGATGCAGAAAACGGAGTAAAAACTGCTGTACATTAAATAAAAGTTCTTAAAGCCACACTGTGTGATTTTTACCCCCATCTAGCGGTGAAAAGGTATATGACCATCCAGTAAATATTAGTTTCTGTTCCTCTCAATTCCGATTTCGTTTTAACTCCTACGGTGGCCAATGTAGTCCAAGATTAACATGGCTTCCAGTTCGACCTCGTCCATGAGTATTCCTTCAAGTGATGAGGTTACTTTAGAAAACTATTATAATTTGCAGTAATTTAATTTGTCAGTTAACATATAGGTTATGACATCTATGTAAAATGAATAATAGTTTTATGTTTTCGTTATTTTTTTACCATTTCATTGCTAACATCAGCTATCAGTCCAAGACGAATGCAAGCTAATCTTAGTAAAGTAACTTTATTCAGTGCTATCGTTATTCTGTATATTAACGACATCACTAGCGTAAGGCAAAGTTTACATTGTAGGCTATATCATTTTCTCCGTGAGCAGAGATCAGTTGATGTGACGGAGGTGCGAGGGAGAGGGAGAGGGAGAGAGGGAGAGGGAGAGAGGGAGAGAGGGAGAGGGAGAGGGAGAGGGAGAGAGGGAGAGGGAGAGAGGGAGAGGGAGAGGGAGAGGGAGAGAGGGAGAGGGAGAGAGGGAGAGAGGGAGAGGGAGAGGGAGAGGGAGAGAGGGAGAGGGAGAGAGGGAGAGGGAGAGGGAGAGGGAGAGGGAGAGGGAGAGAGGGAGAGGGAGAGAGGGAGAGAGGGAGAGGGAGAGAGGGAGAGGGAGAGAGGGAGAGGGAGAGGGAGAGAGGGAGAGGGAGAGGGAGAGGGAGAGGGAGAGAGGGAGAGGGAGAGGGAGAGGGAGAGGGAGAGAGGGAGAGGGAGAGGGAGAGGGAGAGGGAGAGGGAGAGGGAGAGGGAGAGGGAGAGGGAGAGGAAAAAATAAAAACAGGGCCGATGCCAGTGAATTGCGGAGACGCGAAAGGCGAAGCTTGAATTAACGGGTATGTCCCTCTTTGGCTAATGTACTTTCAAGATGGAGGGGCAACATGGCGACCGGCATTCGAACCCATAGACATGTATAAAGGCTAGATGGCTTACCGGCGCTGAGAGCCAACGGGACCCGACGACGTCACACGGCGGCCATCTTAGGACAGCACCGCTCATCCAGTTATAACATTAAAGTCTATTGTGCATGTAGTGCTGAAATAACTATATTTTGCTCAATTTTCAACTGATTTTCAAACGGCTTGGTGTGTCATAAACGTCAGGGATGCCATGAAACACACAGCTACGCTGCAATGTTAAGCGTTTCTCAAAACGTGAAGCTACAATTTAAACATCGGCATCAGCACAAATCATAGCCACGTTAATAAGGTTTGTAATAAACCAAACCGTTTGTAAATCCGTCAAGAATTCAGCAAGTTACGAGCATTTGTCACTCACCTTCCGTCCACAGCAGCAGGGAGCAGCAGCGCAGTCTCCTGACCTAAGATGGCCGCCAAAGTGACGACACAGCTGACTCCGCCTTGAGCCATCTAGCCTTTATACATGTCTATGTTCGAACCCCTCACCCGTATGTATTTTCAATGGCATATTACACACTCACGAGAATACTTTATTACTTGAACGAAGTAAATATAATAATAATAATAATAATAATTCATTACATTTATATAGCGCTTTTCTGGACACTCAAAGCGCTTTACATAGAAGGGGGGAATCTCCTCAACCACCACCAATGTGCAGCATCCACCTGGATGATGCGACGGCAGCCATATTGCGCCAGAACGCCCACCACACACCAGCTTACTGGTGGAGAGGAGACAGTGATGAAGCCAAATATACATTAATGAGCACATATATTTTTGAAAGAATTAAGTGTTTTTAGCTAAGAATAAACTAAAGTTACACAGTGTAGCTTTAACCTTTAATGCTATCATATAACAAATTGATTCACAGGTAAAAGTGAATGAATTGCCAACTACATTAAAATAATGTAAAGCCTGTACAAATACTAGAAATCATGAAATAATTGAGAATCATGTAACAGTACATTTCATTTCTTGAGTCTAAATAATGTCAATAATTGCTTGATTAATCTCTAGACCTAAGAAAACAACATGGTTTTGTCAGATCTGTGACGCTGTGTCATTACGTCCCCAAAACCATGATCCGCATCGATATATCTGCTCTTCCAATGATCATGTGGTAATCTCAGACAACTTCATCCTGATATGTAATCAAATCTGGCTAATTTGAACAATGTTTCTTTAAAAAGTGACAGACAACGGCTGGCCTGGCAGCAGAATACAGTGATTTTAGTTTCCAGGCCAGTCACATGACCAGTGACCAAAGGTGGAGCCATTTTGTCTTGCTAAACGAGTTGGAAACTGTAAAGAACTACTGAAGCAGGACTTGGGACTATAATCTTTATTTTTCTAGAATCCAAGTTGAAATGAAAGATAAAAAAAAAAGAAAAGAAAAATAAAGTCACACTGCAAGTATATATCCAGACCAAATCCAACTAACATCGTAAAAAGATCTCATAAAAACTGAGTAGTACAGAACAAATCAAGACTTTAAAACCAGTTCTGCAAGTTAAGCCCTTAAATGATCTGGACCCTTCAGCTTCAAAACACAAGAAAAGACACAATAAATCTGGCAGTAGATTCTTCCAGGATGAGCGATCTGGCTTCAGTCTCAGTCCGTCTCCTCCTCAGACTCAGATTCTGAAACACAGGAGAGACTAGAGTTAAATATGACCAAAGAAACATGAGAATAGGACGCATCCCAAACAAGTTCCTCCTGTAGAAACCCTCAGGTTTAACTGGGACGGGCACTCACCCTCTTCTGCACTCTTCAGCCACTCCACAAACTTCTTCATCTGGTCCAGGAAGAAGCCCTTTCCTTTGGCGAGATGGGCTTCGGTGTACCACTTGAGGATCGCCTCCTCACTCACCACGTTCACTGGAGGAGAAGCAGAGGTTTAGCAAGGGTCTACCGAAGCGCTCCAGGAGCCAGGATTAGAGGAGCTCTACCTTTATAGAGCAGCAGGACGATCTTCTGGAAGGCGTTCATGAAGTGGATGTTGTCGTAGCAGTACTCCTGAACCCGCAGCAGGAGCGTGAGCTCGGACAGGCCCTGAGTGGTGAAGGCCTTCAGAAGGGGACTGTGTTGCTGAGGAGACACGGCCAACAATATGTACAGGACCCAGCATATAGTCATAACACAGGTTCTCAAATTAACAAAATTTCTAAATAAAATGCTAAATTTTTGTCCTGGGAAAACTGAGCTTGGAAGACGCTCCCAAATTTGTTTTGCATCGATAGATATCACAACAGAATTTACTGATTACACGGATCTATGAGGACATGAACTTCATCTCCAGAGTAAAGCTCTGTTGTGCCGCACTAATTTATATTTTATGACTTAATTACCAAAATTAAAATGCACACTGAATTTCTGGAGGAAAAAAATTGTGTAATTAAAAACAAAAAACAAACAAAAAAAACATTAAAATGGAATCCAGAAGACTTTAACCGAAGTCACAGAATTTGGTAAAAAACTATTTAAAAAAAAATATATATATATGGCCGTAAACCATGTAATTTGCAAACTTTCATGAAACTATTACAATTTATTAGACAAGCTTAGACAAAATTAGACAAAATGGAAATCCAAAAATAAGTGATTTCATAGGGCCCTACATAATTTTATGAGAATATCATCATGTCTGATGTCCAGGTATCATCAGTCAGCTTTTATTGTGTTGATTAAATAATCGAGAGAGTGCGAGACCGACGTTCTTAAAGGGATAGTTCACTTTGAAATTAAATGTTGGTGTGTTTTATCTTATCTCAAGGGCATCCAAGATGTAGGTGTCTTTGTCTCCGCAGTATTTTCAATTTTGATATTTTTAGGTCAAACCGTTCTTGTCTGACAGTCATATCATGCAGGTCTATGGTCACTGTCTCAAAGCGCATGCACAGTCCAAATTACACAATTCCCCATCGTCCAAATTACACAATTCCCCATCGTCCAAATTAAACAATTACCCATCGCACGTACACATTGATGGCCTAAGACACGAAACGAGCGGTATTTATATAGTTTTTACCTCTTGTAACAGCCACGACCAAGTGATCGGAGGGCGCGAGCGCTTCCTTCTGTGTGACGTGTGCGCAGACTGGTGCATAGATGTATAAACTAGATGTCGCATTAAAGACATTCGTTCCAATGAACTGCCGTAGCCAAGGCGACATCTAGTGTATACATCTATGCACCAGTCTGCGCACACGTCACACAGAAGGAAGCGCTCGCGCCCTCCGATCACTTGGTCGTGGCTGTTACAAGAGGTAAAAACTATATAAATACTGTTTGTTTTCTCACACAAACCGCTCGTTTCGTGTCTTAGGCCATCAATGTGTACTTACGATGGGGAATTGTGTAATTTGAACTCTGTGTATGCTCTTTGAGACGGTGACCATAGACCTGCATGATATGACTGTCAGACAAGAACGGTTTGACCTAAAAATGAAACTACTGCGGAAAGACACCTACATCTTGGATGCCCTTGAGGTAAGCTAAAACATACCAAAATTTAATTTCAAAGTGAACTATCCCTTTAAGTGTATCCAGAATAATGTAGATGTAGCTTGAGTCCAAACACCACGACTCTCACCTTCAAGTGTTTGATGGACTGTTCAGCGACCAGCTCCTCTTTCTTGTTCCACTCCATCAAGCTCATGACGCTGGTCCACATGATCCCGATCATCTTCTGCTCAGAGATGCTGCTCCGCTTCATCTCCTCCTTGCAGCTGGCGATGATCTGGAGGAAACACAGAGCAGAGATTAGAGTCTGGAAGCGCGGATCTGAGGCAGAAGGCCGGCGGCTCGAGGAAAGCGTCTCCACGGACCTCGGTAGAAGAGACGCCCATCGCCATCTGCTCCTGCAGCTCCTTCTGAAGCTCCTTGCGCGCTCCTAGCGACTGCCGGTTGCGGGAGAAGTCGGAGAGCTCCTTCAGCCCAGCGTCGGTGAAGTACTTGGAGAAATACTCATAGCTGCGCTTGTTCACCGGAAACAGCTCCTGCAACACAACACACACACACACAGGTGAGAGATGCTCACTTACATTAGTCACACACTCCGTCTGATAAGCTGCACCTACAAAGTCCGAACTGTGGCTTTTTGCACACATTACACTAATGTACAGTTACATTTTAACAGAGGTCTAGTTTTATTAATATTTTTATTACCATTTTTATGCACTAGGGGAAATTCCTTGTATACTTTGTACATATTTTAACGCTTGTATGGTGTTCGGGTCTGTTGGACCCATTTTCATTTTTATTAATCAAAAGAAATTTATTTATATTACGATTGATTATTTTTTTCAAACTCACTCATTGGCCTTGGCTCATTTTCTGTGAAGAATATATATCAGAACACATTTTCAATGACCACACACACACTGTACACCCCCAAAAATAAATAAATAATAAAGTAGTCTTTACCAAATTAATTTAGGTTAAAAAATATTGGAAATGGGCTTAGGTTTGACAGGTTGCAGCAAGTGTTGCAATTCATAAAACAACAGTTAACCTTAAACCCTTTGCATAATAAACTAGACTTTCTGATTAATTCGATTGGTCCTTACATGCGCTTCGTGAGGCACACACACACACTAGCACACACACACTAGCACACACACTAGCACACACACTAGCACACACACTAGCACACACACGCGCACACACACGCGCACACACACGCGCACACACACGCGCACACACACACGCGCACACACACACGGTCTCTCGCTCCCTTTCTCTGCTGTGCGCGCGCTACACATGCGCGCTCTTGCTCGCTCGATCTAGATTCTGGGAGACTTTAACTAATTTGCAGGCAATTCTGAAATTATCGTACATTATGGGATTTTTTTCATTATTGATCGTAGATCATACAGAGGTCAAAATTATCGTATTAATAGGCAGAAATGACATGCATTGTGAACGTCAGACATAATCATTTTCGTTCCATCTCGTCTCGTCAACGAAAACGTCTCGTCATATTTTAGTCACCTTGGAGCCATTTTTAGCTAGTCATCGTAACGTTATCGTCATAAAAAAAAGTGCGTCAACGAAATAATTGCGTTATCGTCATCGTTGACGAAAACATTGGTATTACAACGTAAACATGGTTTATGACGACATCCGTGTCCTCAAACCAAACGGCTTGAAAAAAAAAAAAAAAAAAAAGGCAAAACTGTTTTGTGATTGGTAGGTTTAGGGGTCGGGTTATTGTAGGGGGATATATTATACAGTTTGTACATTAGAAAAACCATTACGCCTATGGAGAGTGACCGAACACCACATATCCAAGTGTGTGTGTGTGCGCGCGCAAGAGTGAGTTGTGTTTCTACCCCTGCCGTTCCTGCACAAGGGCGCAATTCTTAAAATGTATCAACAAAGGTGAAGAGTATTAACCATATATGCTGTTTAGATTGCTTGTGATTGGATGAAGTAAAAATCTTGAGTATTTTAACATAAAATTGTTTGATTGTGTTGAATTAAATAAATTTTAAAAAATGCAGCGAACCACGAACACTGGCTGAATAACACAAATATGAAGACCACAAGGGTTAAGTCTAGTTTGAAGTCGTATCTTTTTAGTATGGCTTTTAGAACTGATGAACTGTGTAACGGATTGTGTCGTATCATCTGGAAAGCACTTTGACAAAAGCATTTGTTTTTTTAAATGTGCTATAGAAATGACATTGTATTGTACATGCGGATTCTGATGCACTCAGACTCACCATCAGCCGGTCGTCCATGCCGACCTTACGCAGACTGGAAGCCACAGAGTTAATGTCCTTCTCCGTGATCCAGGCTTTGAACAGCTTCACAGCGAAGGCTGGAGACACTCCTAATAAAGGAAACGCCACGTTTAGTATAAAATCAGGCAAATCAGAGAAAACCCGAGCGTGTCAGACGTACCTTCTTTGACCAAGTTGTCATTGAAGAGGCTGCCCAGGATTGAGGCGGATATGCTCCCGTTAGCCAGTAAAATGCCAGTTAGCATGGCGAGCTTGTTGCGCTCGGACTCACTGAACCCTTTTAAGAACAGGAGCAACTGCAGAAATAAACAAGTTAGTCTTTCATCTTCACAAGTCTAAATGTTAAAAGCTGACATGTTAGATTCGAGTTACCTTTTTGATCTCCTCTTCGAAACCCTTTTCCAGGTACTTGTAACGCCGGATTAACTTGTTAAAAACCTAAAACACATAAATAGGAAGTCAATTTGAGAAGGTCTCTGTTAAGCCGCGATCACACTACAAGCGACACGATACCATTCATGTCAATGGGGAGCGGGCGATTTCCGGCGACCGGATGGCGACGCAACAAAGTTGAGATCCGTTTAACTTTATGCAAATGAAAAGCGACTTTTGGGAGCTACAAGTTATGATACATCTCCGTGTGCATACAGTGGTGTTCGCCGTGCTGACTCCGAGCCTGAATGCTTTCGTGAGCCCAGATAGACGGCATTTACCCGTTTGCTGCAGTTAAATAGCAAAGAGCACTCGCGGTTCCTCGTTCATCTTTAATATTATGCATGTTATACTGTTTCCATTTACATTTAGACTTTTCCTTCCAAAATATGTGTTTGTAGCAGCATGAAAACAGATTTGTGGTCTACAACATCCGTGAATGTCACTCACAAACATTTCTAGGCTACCAGCAGTGGTTACGCCCACTGGCGACAGTCGCTTGTAGTGTGAACACACTTCATTTTTAGGCCCTGTTAACTCCTGGTATTAACACGTTTTGGTCGATCGGATTACAAGCAAACGAGGGAGACACATTCCTGTTTACAGCTGGTGTCTTTATGTCCGGATTTCTTCGAGGGGAGGGTCTATGGACCAGTAAACTAAGTTTTTTATTATCTTTTGATCAATGAACAAAGTAAGCTTGTGCAATTTACATGAACACATGGAGTCCATTGAGAGAGAAGAAAAAAAAGAAAAGAAAGAGCACCAGCTTTAATTTTTGCTGCGAGTTATAAATCAGGAACGGTGAGAATATTGCGTTTGGTCAATTTTTTTTAGACTTGGTTCTTCAGCCGACAGTTTAAATCTTAGGGCTGTAAACAATCAATCGCGATTAATCGAATTCAAGATAAAAGTTTGTGTTTACATAATATATGTGGGTGTATAATTATTTTGTATACTGTATAAATACACACACATGCATGTACTGTATAATATTTAAGAAAAATGTGTTATATATATAAAAGAGTTCTATTTATATATAATATAAATCATTAAAAAAAAATATATGCATTATATAAATGCAAATATATACATGCATGTGTGTGTATTTATATATACAAAATAATTACACAATACACATATATTATGTAAACACAAACTTTTATTTTGTATTCGATTAATCGTGATTAATCGTTTACAGCCCTATTAAATCTCATCTGGTTAGTGCACTTCCCATGATGTTCACGCATTAGATCAATATGAGGAGAGTAGACGGTTTATGTGGCTGTTCGATCACATGAGTAGGAAAGCCATCCGGTCGAATGTTTCCACTGCCTCTGGAAGTGGTGAGAGTGGACAAGCCCAGAGTTTTAGACCCGTTTACGGCTGTATTCAGCGGCGTGCACATGATCCGATCAACTAAAACTCATCTTAATAACCAGCAGTAAACAGGGCCTCAGACACCAGTGCGCATCTGGAGCGTCGAGTAACAGACTTCACATACCTGAGCGTACGCTCGCATGGTCTTCACATCTTCTTGTGCGGTGAAGAGACAGAAGTTAGTCCGAGTCATGTCGTCAGATACGGCACCTCCCGGAGCTGCGCAGCACAGACGGAAACGCTCCCGTTAAAGACTGTAACTCACTGCAGAAACAGTGCTCAAGAGAGTCAAACGGCCTCTTACCCAGCATTCCACCAGCCACCAGGATATCAAACAGGGTCTCTGCATAGCGCCGATAGTCGAGCTTGGCACCAGAGGAATCTAGGAACTTGGCAACCGCCTCCAAATCAGGGCCAGTTTGATTTAGTCCTTGTACAATGTGTTCCTGAAACTGGGTAGGGTCAAATCTCTCCTTTTCATCTGTTCAAACCAGAAGAGAAAGCAGAAGTGAGTGAGGGGCAGCGTCCAATCACACGCCTCCATCTCAGTAACGACAGGTTCAGAGTAAAGTCCAAAGAAGCTAAAGCGGCACCATTCATCGTTTATTTATACATTTTTAAATAAATCCTAAATGACAACGAGTCTCTAGTGTTTATTAAAACTTTGACAAATCACACATTCAGATCTATGGAAGTTCGTTTCTGCCACAGAATAAACATTTACTTTACGCAATTGTGACTAACACGCAATTGTGACTCTAACACGCAATTGTGACTATATAACACGCAATTGTGACTATATAACACGCAATTGTGACTATATAACACGCAATTGTGACTATATAACACGCAATTGTGACTATATAACACCAGAAGAGAAAGCAGAAGTGAGTGAGGGGCAGCGTCCAATCACACGCCTCCATCTCAGTAACTACAGGTTCAGAGTAAAGTCCAAAGCGGACTTTAAAAAATCCTAAATGACAACGAGTCACTAGTTTTTATTAAAACTTTGACAAATCACACATTCAGATCTATGGAAGCTTGTTTCTGCCACAGAATATACATTAATTAAACATAAAATTTAAAGTAATTGCAACGTTTCTCACAATTCTGACTTTATAACACGCAATTGCGACTCTTACAATTCTGACTCTCGCATTTGAGAGATGCGATTACCTTTTGTATTTTTTATTCAGTGGCAGAAAGTTTGAAGCGTCCAAACTAATCGGTGTGGATCTAGAGAAAGCAGTTAGGCTATCTAGCTATGAAACGGTCTTCAACCACACACAGTATCGTTATTTCCGTGTTACAAATATTCATAATCACACAAGTACTGGAATACAAGTTTATAGTTCGGATTTAAACACTACGGAAGCAATCAGAACAAAAATCACCTTTTGAAAGTAACTTGATATAATCATTATTGAAGCATCGATAGCTTTACACCAGTAGGTGGCGACAAGTGACTTAGTCAACATTAACACTAAACTACACAGAAATTTAAATCTAATTCACTAGAGTACAAAAGTGACAACTCTTAAATAAAAACAAAGACAAACCTCTCTTGCGTGTCTTGAAACGCTGGCCTGTTAGCGTTGGCTTCTGCTGCTTTTGAGTACTCATAAAAGATACCTTAAAAGAAAGATTAAAGTTTACGTAAGATTTGGGTTTACAACTGCTTCACAAACAGTCTTTTCCACCTTACAGTAGGCTATATTTCTGTCACAAACAAACAATAGTATTGGGATACAATTTTTAGTCAGGATTTAGACTGATGTTGTGCTAGCTGCAATCAAAATTAGCAATTGACCTTTTGTTACGCTTCAAATACGCTGGTATGTGCTATATTAAGCCAGTAGGTGGCGACAAGCGTCTTAAAAATTAGGCCTACTTGACGGATTCTTCATTCATAACATCAATTTTTACACAATGAATTAATGTAAACTAATCAATTTTTAAATACTCATCTATAACATTTCAGACAAGTTATAAATATTCATACCATTAAATACAACATTGTCAGAAGAACCTCAAGTAAATTACACATTTTATTTGGTTGTCTAATGTATTGTTTTCAGAATCATGGGAGAACTGATCTCTAAACAAAACAAAAAAGGCTATTGAGTCTCAAATTAAGCTTAATGAGTATATTATACCTGGCATCCATCTACTATCAGTACCATTTCTAATATGGCAATGTACATTCTTACACTAGGATGAATTTGAAATGTACATTAACAAGGATTTGGTAAAATTATAATGCGTTACCCTGAATGTTTTTTATTATTTTAAAGACGCGCTTCTCATCCAGTGAGCGAGCTGCGAATTAAGCCCCGCCCCTCGCTAGCCCCGCCCCGTTACCGCGAGACTGCGGTCATGGCCTGATGCAGGACAAACTGTAGTAGACCACAGCCCGATGGTCGCTTGCAGCTCATTGTCTGCTACTGGTTTGAGTGGCACACGCACAATCGTTCAAAATAGAATCGCTTATAAAATACAAAAGTTTAGCACAATGAAAATGTGTTCCCTTAATCCAGTTGTGTTCGACAATCACTAGTCTTGTGTCATGAAAACACTGTTCGTACGATTTTTTTTTTTTTTTTTTTAGAAATGTCTCAATTTTACATTAAAAAAACACTTAATTAGGGTCAATAGTCGAGCAACACAACTATTTGTCCAGTCTTATCCAAACCTGGACAAAAATCAAACCAAATTCCACAGTTTTCCAAACTGCGTAGGTACCTTGAAAACACAAAGCGTTTAAAAAACGTCTCCCTGGGTCAATCACAAGAGAATAAAAATGAAATACGAACAAGGTTTACCATAAAATACCATTTTAAAGTGAAACTTACCGAAATACTTGAGGAAAGACAACTGTTTTCGAAGAGTAACCCAAACAAAAGTATAATGGCGAACACACTTCTTCACACGCGCTCAGCACCAGCTTAATAAAGGCTGGACTAGTCCATTAGCAGAGGGGATCAGTGACGGGGAATACGGGGAAAATTGATAAAAGCAATTAAATGGCTATCCCTTATCTTATTTATCTTACTTAATTTGAAAAAGAATTCGTAAGCTCACGAAGTAAAGAAGGTAATCTTAATATTTTGAAGAAATATTACGTATCGTATAACTTGGTTCCCCCTCTAAACATAATTCGCTCCGTTTCCGGGGTTTGTAATGTTCATGAATCATTTGTTCCTTCGGACGTCACAGAGAGAGAGAAAGAAAGAAAGAAAGAAAGAAAGAAAGAAAGAAAGAAAGAAAGAAAGAAAGAAAGAAAGAAAGAAAGAAAGAAAGAAAGAAAGAAAGAAAGAAAGAAAGAAAGAAAGAAAGAAAGAAAGAAAGAAAGAAAGAAAGAAAGAAAGAAAGGGCAAATTTTCCCACACATTCTGGATAAATTTTTTTTTAAAGATGGAAGTGTTGTTGTTGTTGTTTTTGTTTTGTTTGTTTGTTTGTTTGTTTTTGAATAAAATGGAGCTCAGATTTATAAAATAATGTATTTATTCAGAGGCCCAAACTGAGCAAAAATATGCAATATGATCCAGTTGCTGATATTTATACGTCCAAAAAGTAAAATAAATGGTGTGATCAGATAAACATAAATAGTATCTTTTCATTTTAACACTGTTTAAACTTAGACTTTTTTAGTCCATCTGTTTGTATGTGGCCAATTTAAACAAAAAAAATCTGTTCATAAAATAATATTTTACTAATAATATAAATAAAGTGTTTTTAATTTTGTATTTAAAATCTCAGCGAGGCAGATGAACCTTAAAATATTTATTTTGAACACAGAAAAAAAGTATATCACACGTTCAGTCAGTTGTGTACAGTACATTCAGTTATCAGAAGTTGTCTCTTCTGTCTCAGATTCAGAGATACGGCACATAATGTGTCACATCTGGCAAAAGTGTAAATCTCATGGTGTTGCGCAACTGTTCCTGGACCAGAATGTCCTCCCAACACTTCGCTGGGTCACGTGACCGAGACTCATGAAACTTGATTCCAGTAACTGTGTCTGAAGGCTTGAAGTCTGAATCCTTTCAGCTTGTGCAGACCATTTGGTGTGTGTGTTGTGTGTGAAAAGACCCGCACTGTCTCCTTTAGTGTTCAGTGTCGTCTCTGTGTTTAAGATCGACCACAGAAGAAGAGCAAATATCATGGACATATAGCCGAACCGTGTCAGGGCTATAGTACATATTGTACAATTTATCGCTTCAGTTTTTATTTATAATGTTTGTGTCGTTATTTCATGTTTCTACATTTGTATTAAAACATGATAAGATCATTTATTTAACAGTATTATAACATGAGTTCAGTAATAACAAGAATGTAGCGCAGTCTGTTTGTAATAGTTGTTTTCTTTCGCTCCAGCATTTACAGGGTTAAAGCTGGTAGTTCAGGAAGTGGCATATGAGTAAATATTAGTGCTGCGTATGCGCCGTCACTGTCATTGCTGTTGTTCAGTGTAAAGCCTTCACCGAGGAGCTCTTTCCTAAGACATAATGCATCAGATGTTCTGAAGGCACTGAAGTCAGCATCTGCATGTTCTGTGGTTCAGACGCCATCACACTTACTGTCACATATTTCATTACTTTCTGTGGTTTGACTCCATCTAAGACATTGGTTTAAAAAGTCGAGTTGTAAATAACAAAAAGAAGGGAAACAGAAGGGAAAGTTCGAGGTCCGGATTATACACTAATGCAATGGGTTCTGCAAAGTCAGTCAAATCTATTAGGGTTCGGGTTAGGACAAGTTGACATGTAGATGCGAAGATACTTATATGTTAGAGGAGCATCACAATAAAGAGTTAGCCGACATTAAGCAGATATTCTACTAATACTCGAATGATAGTTAACATGTTGAACATTGCAAAGTTGAATGTTCAAAAGGGACCATCAAAATAGAGTCTTATTAAAACTTACATGTATTATTTAGTTCGTTATACGTGTGTACTGTGACTTTAACTTCATTTCTCTTCAATTATCTTTAATGATAAAAAAGGTAGATGTTTAACAAATAAATTTTCCAAACGTTCCAAAAAAAAAAAACTTCCAGGAACAACGTGTACATATTTGTGCAAACATTTCGAGGACATTGTAAACCCCAGATTGTCTGCAATAGCACCGGCTCTCCACCGGAGGGAGTCCGTCGTCTCCCGAGGTTTGACTTCCGGGTCACAGCTCTCCTCAGCTGCACTATGCTCATCAGTCTCGCTATATTTAGCACAGCTTGTACACGCTCCAGTTGAGAACAACTTGATCATTCCTTCTGGGTATCATTCACTGAGCATGTAACCTGATTTATGACCCTGGAATTTATTTATTTATTTGTTTGCAAGGACAGTGCATATTAACATAACAGCTCAACTGTAAAATATGCCAGAGTTAGCCATAGGCTAGTTTTCATCTGTAGTCCTAGGCCAGATGTACAATAGGCATCCTGGAAGGTAATAGGTAAAACAAGTTGATTATCACATCATGGCAAAATACAATACACATTACGTTTGCTGCAGAAATAAGACACCAAAACAAACATGCAACAAAGAGTTCATGTGCTACAGAGCTGGAGGCGACAGGACAGAAGAGCACAAGCAGCAGTTCATGAAACAACTAGAATCAGTATTAAAAGACACAGTCAATAACTTTAGTCAGTTATAATACAAAGATTAAAAGGGAGAGTAAACATTAAAATGGAGCAGTATCGAAATTAAATAAGAAGAACCTATTGTATTTTTTCCGGTTTGCCTTGTGTTTTGGGTCTGCCTCGTTTGTACCGTTTACCCTGGTTGCAACATAACAATGTTATGACATTAACATAACTGGTTACCATATGGTAACATTTTTTTTTTTTTTTTTTTAAATATATTTCAAAATATACAAATAAATGGCCAAAATATATATTTGCGAAATTTTCTTTCAGAATATATTTAAATATATTTTTCACAAATACATTTGCAGTAGCACCTCATTGCAGTACACAATATCCAGGGGGTGGAGTTGGGTCCAAATCCAGGGGGCGGAGTTGGATCCAGATCCAGCAGGCGGAGTTGGGTCCAGATCCTGGGTGCGGAGTTAGATCCAGATCCAGGGGGCGGAGTTGGATCCAGATCCAGGGTGCGGAGTTGGATCCAGATCCAGCAGGCGGAGTTGGGTCCAGATCCAGGGGGCGGGGTTGGATCCAGATCCAGTAGGCGGAGTTGGGTCCAGATCCAGGGTGCGGAGTAAGATCCAGATCCAGCAGGTGGAGTTGGGTCCAGATCCAGGGGGCGGAGTTGGATCCAGATGCAGGGGGCGGAGTTGGATCCAGATCCAGTGGGTGGAGTTAGATCCAGATCCAGGGGGCGCAGTTGGATCCAGATCCAGGGGGCACAGTTGGATCCAGATCCAGGGGTCAGAGTTGGATCCAGATCCAGGGTGCGGAGTTAGATCCAGATCCAGGGTGCGGAGTTGGATCCAGATCCAGCAGGCGGAGTTGGGTCCAGATCCAGGGGGCGGAGTTGGATCCAGATTCGGGTGCGGAGTTGGATCCAGATCCAGCAGGCGGAGTTGGGTCCAGATCCAGGGGGCGGAGTTGGATCCAGATCCAGCAGGCGGAGTTGGGTCCAGATCCAGCAGGTGGAGTTGGGGCCAGATCCAGGGGGCGGAGTTGGATCCAGATCCAGGGTGCGGAGTTGGATCCAGATCCAGGGGGCGGAGTTGGATCCAGATCCAGCAGGTGGAGTTGGGTCCAGATCCAGGGGGCGGATTTGGATCCAGATCCAGG
The DNA here is from genome assembly GCF_949152265.1 of Phoxinus phoxinus. Classification (NCBI taxonomy): domain Eukaryota; kingdom Metazoa; phylum Chordata; class Actinopteri; order Cypriniformes; family Leuciscidae; genus Phoxinus; species Phoxinus phoxinus. Next base: position 4,057,150 of record NC_136882.1, on the reverse strand, counting down.
GTGCGGAGTTGGATCCAGATCCAGGGGGCGCAGTTGGATCCAGATCCAGCAGGCGGAGTTGGGTCCAGATCCAGGGTGCAGAGTTAGATCCAGATCCAGGGGGCGGAGTTGGATCCAGATACAGCAGGCGGAGTTGGGTTCAGATCCAGGGGGCGCAGTTGGATCCAGATCCAGGGGGCGCAGTTGGATCCAGATCCAGGGGGAACAGTTGGATCCAGATCCAGGGGGCGGAGTTGGATCCAGATCCAGGGGTAACAGTTGGATCCAGATCCAGGGGGCGGAGTTGGATTCAGATCCAGGGTGCGGAGTTGGATCCAGATCCAGGGGGCGGAGTTGGATCCAGATCCAGCAGGCGGAGTTCGGTCCAGATCCAGGGTGCGGAGTAAGATCCAGATCCAGGGGGTGGAGTTGGATCCAGATCCAGCAGGCGGAGTTGGGTCCAGATCCAGGGGGCGGAGTTGGATCCAGATCCAGGGGGCGGAGTTGGATCCAGATCCAGCAGGCGGAGTTGGGTCCAGATCCAGGGTGCGGAGTTAGATCCAGATCCAGGGGGCGGAGTTGGATCCAGATCCAGGGTGCGGAGTTGGATCCAGATCCAGCAGGCGGAGTTGGGTCCAGATCCAGGGGGCGGGGTTGGATCCGGATCCAGCGGGCGGAGTTGGGTCCAGATCCAGGGTGCGGAGTAAGATCCATATCCAGGGGCGGAGTTGGATCCAGATCCAGCAGGAGTTGGATCCAGATCCAGAGGGCGGAGTTTGATTCAGATCCAGCAGGCGGAGTTGGGTCCAGATCCAGGGTGCGGAGTAAGATCCAGATCCAGAGGGCGGAGTTGGATCCAGATCCAGCAGGTGGAGTTGGGTCCAGATCCAGGGGGCGGAGTTGGATCCAGATCCAGGGGGAACAGTTGGATCCAGATCCAGGGGGCGGAGTTGGATCCAGATCCAGGGGGAACAGTTGGAACCAGATCCAGGGGGCGGAGTTGGATTCAGATCCAGGGTGCGGAGTTGGATCCAGATCCATGGGGTGGAGTTGGGTTCAAATTCAGGGGGCGGAGTTGGATCCAGATCCAGGGGGCGGAGTTGGATCCAGATCCGGGGGCGGAGTTGGGTTCAAATTTAGGGGGCGGAGTTGAATCTAGATCCAGGGGGCGCAGTTTAATCCAGATCCAGGGGGCGCAGTTGGATCCAGATCCAGGGGGCGGAGTTGGATCCAGATCCAGGGGGCAGAGTTGGATTCAGATCCAGGGGGCGGAGTTAGATCCAGATCCAGGGGGCGCAGTTGGATCCAGATCCAGGGGGCGCAGTTGGATCCAGATCCAGGGGGCGGAGTTGGGTTTAAATTCAGGGGGCGGAGTTGGATCTCTGCATTTCGATTGATCGACAGATTCACGTCATACCTTTAAAACACCTTTAAACCCGTGTTGTTGCTCTATCGTTTCCGCATTGACTCGTAACTAGAGTTAGTTATTATTTTGATGGAAAACCAAACTTTTTTCATAGTTTAATGTTTAACGTTTCAAATAGTTACAAACACTGTCATTTTTACATTGTGTGAATGTGCACCTTCAATTACGTATAGTGGTGGGCAATTAGCCAAGTATTTTATTAGAATTTTTTCATTTGGAGAAAAGTTTGATTTTACTCCAAAATATAAACAAAATAATAATTGAAAATGATTACGTTTCACCTTCCCTGAAAAGCCTTTGGTTCCTTGTTACATGCAAGAATAAATATATCTTAAAAAGAAGCGTATTCTTTGATTGGCTGATCCTTTACCCCTCTCAGTAGTCCACATGCACTTTGACTTCAAATACTTAAAAGTATATTAATAAGTATGCACTTCTACTTTTATTTGAGTAATATTAAATCAAGTTCAAAAGAGAAGTATATATAGTGGGAGGAGTTGGATCTGGATCCAACTCCGCCCCCTGGATATTGTGTTCTGCAGTGAGGACCATCTCAAATTTTTTACCATTTTTTAAAAATATATAAAAAAAAAAATATATAGATATAAATATATTTTGCCCTCCATATATTTCAGTCCAAGAAAATACATTCACAATGTAACATTTGAATAAAATCTTTATTTGCGGTCTAAAATGTGAACATATATAACATCTGAATACAAATCAAGTAAATTAAAAAACAACAACAACCAAAAAAAACCCCAATATATAACAATAGTCCCCTTGTAGTATATGGCCCCTTTTATGCCCCATTAATGAGTTGCCGTTGAAAATGAGACAGGGTAATGTTCTGCTTTGTGGACTGTGGTTTGGGGATGAGAAGCCTCATATGAGAACATTCTTAAATACTTTTGTAGAGGAATGTGTAAAACTAGAGGACACCGGTTTCACACGGGAAAAGGACAAAGGTGTTTCTATCCATACAAAAGTAATCCCTCTAGTTCTGATGAGTGACTCAGTGGCCAGACCTTTAAAGGGACACTTCACCCATTTGCATTAAGCTTTGAATCATTAGAAACCCAGTCATATTTTTGAATGGTCATGCATTATTCCCTCATTTTCCCCTGAGAAGGGAGAAATAAGGATTTCAGTGTTGCAGTTCCTGCTTATAATGATGTAAAAATCGTCATTTTGCGTAATTCTAAGCAGGAAGTCCCATATCTTTGTAAAGTGGTTGAGACTACAAACACTCGTTCCTCATTATCCAGGGGGAGGGACCCACTCACGCTACAGACCTATTGCAGATCAGTGGGTGGGACTTCACTTTCTGAAACTAAAAGCAATAGCCTCCATCTTGTTTGGAAGCTAAGCTAACAGACGCTGTGGAGCCAGAAGTTACAACAATGGCGGAAGGTAACTTACTCAATATGATATGGAAGAAGAGGATTTCGAAAGTTCGTGGCTACTTTTACGAGCCGTAATATAGCGAAGATCAGCTGAGGCGGATAGAGGAACAGGAGGCGCCGGTGGCTGAAGACCTGCCTGTAGCGAACGAGGACACGGACTGGCTCGAGCTGGGGCGGACTGTGGCGGACGAGAAGCCCGGACTGGCTCGAGCTGGGGCGGACTGTGGCGGACGAGAAGCCCGGACTGGCTCGAGCTGGGGCGGACTGTGGCGGACGAGAAGCCTGGACTGGCTCGAGCTGGGGCGGACTGGTGGTGCCGGTGCGCATACGGACACAGAGATCGAGTCCGTCTGCTGCAAAGAATTTCAACGAAGCCAATTTCTCCTGGACGTAAGAAGGCACCAAATTCTGAAAGTATTTTACATTTCGACTACATATATGACCCACTTTCAATAAAGATTAATGTTCCCACGGGTGAAATGCTCCTTTAATAGAGTGCCGAAGTTATGACGTCACTTTGTAGGCCAACCCGGAAGTTAGCGGCGCATGTGTTCCCTCGATCGGAAAGCTATGCATTTTCCCCATAGACTTTTGGAAAATCGCCAAAAATAAGATCTGTGTTCAACAAAGAGTTTGTGACCCTTACACGTTTTGTCTATCAAGATCATATTTACAAGTTAATCCAAAATGATACATTTTGAAGCCTAAATAAAGCCGTCAGATATAAAATGCTAACGCTAGGCTATAAGCGGACTACAGCACACCACTCTGACCATGGTCGCGTAATTATTGCATAAATATTAATTATTATCATCAAATTCTCTCAAAACACCAAAGAAAAAATATTATTGAACAAAAATACATTTCATTGATTTTGCTGAAGAAAAAAAATCTGAATCCCGCCCTCCGGGTAATTTTTGACCCGAAAGTCCTGAGTATTCCTTTAACTCTTTACTGCAAATAATGAGTCCAGAATAAAATCAAATGTTTATAATTTATTATGTCAGGTAAATGTATCATGCCAATTTCATAATCAGTTCAAAGATAATCAATATAATAACATAAAATGCTCTGGAATAAAGAGAAGAGATGCGAACCCAACATTACATGAGTCCGGTTATTCCCGATCCATTTCATTATATACACAGAGCCTCTTTCACAGGAAACAATGGGGATTTACATCCAGAGGTGACAGCTTTTGGGGGAAGGAGATCGTTTGCCTGGAGACAACCTTCCCTTGTGTGCCAGTTATCTCTAAACTCTTAAAAACCTTATTACCTTTTGGGAATGAGACATTTGTACCAATCACTCTGAGACATTTCAAATGATACTAAACATAATACTCAATGATAATCATTCACATTAAACCATATTCTTGTGTGAGTTTTAGATTAGGTGAGACTGCACGAGTCAAATGTTCATTTCCAGCAAGGTCGGGTGTCCAACTTATGGAAAGGAAAATAAGGGACAATCGTGGATCTTTATAGGAAAATAAGGGACACTCAAAATATGTGTACTGTATACCACACAGTGCATATCATTTCAGCATCTGCAGTTAAATATGCGTACAAAAGATGTATAAAAGGTTCTCAGACAAACACATTTGCGTCATTTCATGGAAAAATCAACCAAATTACAGAAACTTTCCTGGCTCAATTTTTTTTATTTTGTTTAAAAAATATATTCTGAACAAATACAAACGTAAATGAAGAAGAAAGACAAAATATTACACTACGTGATGGATATGTACTGAGTAATTTACAGTTTTGTAAAATGTGTCAAAATTACAATTTAGAGTGAGATTACAGGGGGGTTCAAACGACTTTAGATCTGCATCATTATTTAACTTTTACACAGAGATTGTTGGTCTACTAGTTAAATCGGTTGACTTTAGCCATCTTTGTTTTATTATAGCTGTGCCAACGGTGACATTAAAAAAATGGGAAAAAGCACTTGGCCGACTTTTGTTTTTTTGCCCAAAGTTTGCATGCCTGCCACTCATATTAAAAATATCTCTTTTAGATTCTAATTCTTAACAAAGATAATTTTGGTTTCTTCATTTTTAATGCCGAATATGGTTAATGTTAAGTCCCAATATATAGGGATGTTAATGTGGCTCCATGAGTAAATAAGTACACATTTTCAATGGTCGCACATTTTCTGAAGAACAAATAATGTTGAAACTAGAAATGTATCTTTTTTTTTTCCATCAACACAATTGTACATTACTGAGTGCCATAATTAGTATTTTTCCAAAGTGTGCCTGTAACTCTAAAAGTAGGCCTAATAACGATATATTAATATCCTTCTGTAGCTATCTTACAGTTTTTTACAATCGCTATGACAGTTTTTTTCAATACATTTAACAAGTTTCCTAAACTCTTAAAGGGATAGTTCACTTTAAAATTAAAATTCTGTCATCATTTACTCACCCTCAAGTTGTTTCAAACCTGTATTACAGTTTTTTTGGATTGCTTAAGCACGATTTTCAAAACAGGGCCCGTGTTTTCAAAACACTACACACAATTAGCAGAACCACACACCCAATTAGCAAAACCCTACAGATCCTTTGCATAATTAAACACACTTGTAAAAAATATACACTTCTGTTTACAGTTTTTTTGGATTGCTTACACACTAAAATTAAAAGTAGTACACTATTAGCAAAACCTTACACTCAAGAAGCAAAACATCAGCCCATATTTGCACAACTATAAGCACATTGTCAACCTCACACTTGTTGCAAAACTCTGCACACAGTGATTTGCAAAACACGGGCCCTGTTTTGAAAATCGTGCTTAAGCAATCCCAAAAAACTGTAAAAACCACACTTTGTTACCATATGAAACACACACGTTTCACATTACTATACTCTGTTTGCACGAGTTACACTCTGCTGTGATAAACCTAAAACACTTTTAGCACTTCTACTTCCCTATGATTAGAGTAGGCTACCATCAACAAAGTATATATAATGTAAATTCACCAAACACTACACAAGACAATGTTGCAGACTGAAGAAACTCATTTCTCAACACGCCCAAAATGTTGACATGGAGATTCATAATACTGTAACAAAATGTCACTTTACGTATTGTACTGTAAGTTTACTGTAAAAAAATAAAATAAATAAAATAAACTAGACATTGTCTCTTCGCCTAGCTGGATCTGGCCAGAGAATTTCATCGCAAGCAATGTTGCAATGTTGTCATTAGCAAGACACCTTGGAAAGACGAATCCATCCTTGCATTGCTGCTACCTCCATCTGGTCACAGGCCTCCTCCATGGCTTGGATGAGGGGTATCTCAGCCTGGATACGGAGATCATATACCTTCCACCGCCATGCCGAGAAAAACTCTTCTATAGGGTTGAGGAATGGAGAGTATGGTGGAAGATATAGGACGGTGAAATGTGGATGTTGCTGAAACCAGATCTGAACCAGAGCAGAGCGGTGGAAAGACACATTGTCCCAGACAACAATGTATTGCATATGAACTCTGCATATGATCGATTTGATTTGCTGCTGTTACAGTAACGTTGTGCAATTGGTCCAAGAATGTAAGTATGAGTGCTGTGTTGTAAGGGCCCATAAGGGCATGGCGGTGGAGGACCCCATTCTGTGTAATGGCTGCACAGTGTTATATTACCCCCACGTTGCCCTGGGACATTGACTATAGCCCTGTGGCCAATGATGTTTCTTCCCCTCCTTCGTGTTCTCGTCAGGTTGAACCCAGCCTCATCTACGTAAATGAACTCATGCTGGATCTCCTCTCCATCCATTCGTAAAACTCTCTGAAGAACAGTGTCAGGCAAAATTGTGCAGTTCAGTGTAGATCTAGTACCTATTTTCCAATCGAAATGTTCTTATCACACTAGCCATTGTGTATCGGCTTAGATTTGGCTGTACTCGCAGTCCAGCCTCCCTCAGCGTCAGGCCGTGGTTGACAACGTGGTCAACCAGTGTTGCGCGGATCTCATTTGTCAGATTCGGTCCTCTTTGAGCACCTTCTTGTCTTCCTCATTCTCCTCCTCATCTTACTCTTTCTCTTTCCATTGTGCTTGAAGACCGATGAACTCACCTGCTGCTTTTTATAGTGCTTATACACCTGATTGGTGTGTCTACAATTACAGTATTTTTGAATTGCTAAAACACTAAAATCCATTCTCTGAACCCAATGCTCAGTGGCCTAACCCCATTTGTCGAATCAGTCACTTTGTAGGCAAAACCTTAAACAAGTTAAGGTAGTTAAGACACTGTTTTCAAATGTCATCCACTCTTTTTGCAAAACTCTAAACACATTCTTACTCACTAAAACACATTTTGCACTGTGTTGCAAAATGGTAAATACATGTGGCAAAAGTTAAACACAACTACAACACAGCTGTCATCGTTTACACACAACAACTCAAAATTGTTCACACTTGTTTCTAATGATGTGATCAAATCAGTTGTCTAGAATATAAGCCAGTACAGGTGGCCCAGGTACATTGAGTGTTGATACCACAATGGATGGAAACAATGTAAGAGGAAGAGGAGGACGATGAGGAAGAGGAGGAATAGGAGGAAGAGGAGGAATAGGAGGAATAGGAGGAAGATGAGGAAGAGGAGGAAGAGTTCGAGTAAGAGGTGGTGGACGAGGAGGAAGAGTAAAAGGACAACGAAGAGCAAGACCAAGAATAGTAATTTCAGATCAAATTCGGGCAACTGTGATAGACCATGTTCTTGTTCATGGAATGACAATGAGGGAAGCAGGACAAAGAGTACAACCCGAAAAGAGTTTTTCTCTGCGTGGCGATGGAAGGTCTATGACCGTAACCCATATACAAGGGTAAATCTTTTACAGGCAATGGATTTGGCCTGTGATGGCATAGGTGTGGAGTGTTGTCAAGCTGGATCCGGCACACGAGAGGGTTCTTCCCACGTTGCCTAGGAAGGGACAACATTGCATGTGATGTGGACGAAGTCCTCTGGCCGGACCCAGCACGAAGACGGGATGCTGAGGCAGAATGAGTCTCTCATTGACTTTGATTTTGCAATTGCACAAAATTTTGTGTAATACGCTTTTCATTTAGAGTTGTCTTTGTTGAAAATATGAAAAATACAGAAATCAATACTGTATTACTTGCAGTACTTACAGTATGCAATATATGTGCTGTACTGAGTTGTGAATTATTTACTTTTATTTATGGCAAAATTATTTTCTATATGCAATAAAAAAAAAAATATCTGTAACCACATGCCCTGGACGCTGTGTTGTCAATTTTTTGATGTAGTGTCTAATGAATGCTGATGAGTGTTTATATATTGACTGGCTGTGTTTATGTTTTGAAAGCATTGTTTGATTTTGAGCACAGATCAAATGGTTTTGAGGCAAGTGTTTGATTTTGCCAGAAGAGTCAGGGGTTTTGTGAATGTAGTTTAAATACTGCGTTTTGTGTTTAAAGTTTTGAGAATATGGGTGAAGGTTTCAAGAAATGTGTTTTAGCAATTGTGAAATACTGTAAGCAGACAAGTGTTTGCACACCTGATGACTGTGTTGAACCAATTGGTTGGACGGTGCGGTAATTTGACAGTCAGTGCTTTGGTATTGCAAGGAAGTGACTTCATGATAGATTTTTGTGTGTAATGTATGTTAAGTGTGTTTAGTGTTTTGCAAATCACTGTGTGCAGAGTTTTGCAACAAGTGTGAGGTTGACAATGTGCTTATAGTTGTGCAAATATGGGCTGATGTTTTGCTTCTTGAGTGTAAGGTTTTGCTAATAGTGTACTACTTTTAATTTTAGTGTGTAAGCAATCCAAAAAAACTGTAATTTATTTCTTCTGCTGAACACAAAGAAATATATTTTGAAGAATGTCAGTAACCAAACAGTAGTCTGTACCCATTGACTTACATAGTTTTTTTTTTTCCTACTATGGAAGTCAATGGGTACAGACTACTGTTTGACACAAAATGCATACAGTTACAGTTTTTTACAATTGCTATGACAGTTTTTTCAATACATTTAACAAGTTTCCTAAACTCTTAACACGGTTAGCACAACATCCGTCTTTGTAGGCTATACAATTAACACATTTATTGTTGCTTTGACACAAAATGCATACAGTTAACACAAATTTAAAATGCTTGAACTTCTTTTACACTCAAGCTCAACCAATACCAAAACTATGTAATTTCACTGCCAAATTTACAAATGCTTTCACACTGTATGTCAGAACAGATAACATCATGTTCGAAACATAACTTATATAAGCTAAAGTCAAAGTGAACAGCTAAACAGCTATTGTGAATTGAAACACAAATATATTTCATGTATTTTATTCCATTGCTACTGAGAAACAGCTTATTGAAGTTATGCAAATATATAAATTACAGCTGATATCCAAGGAATTACACTCGGGTGTTGAGTTTCTTTCAGTCGCATGATCATATGTTATAAAAGAGGACTCTTTGGGCTGATCTTGTGTGGAAAAGGAACAATATAGAGCAACAGAAAGAAAGAAAGAAAGAAAGAAAGAAAGAAAGAAAGAAATAAAGAAAGAAAGAAAGAAAGAAAGAAAGAAAGAAAGAAAGAAAGAAAGAAAGAAAGGGCAAGGACCAGGACAATGGAGAGGTATATCTTGCAGTAATGTCCTTTTGCAAATAAAGTCTTTACTGCAGGAATTCTGTCTCTGTCTTTTTTTTATTTTTTTTTATAAAATGTACATAAAGCTACTCTGAGATGGTCATTAATTTTTTGTATTGAATTTCTGCAGCAAAAGAAACAAAATGCATGTATTTACTAAACCCAACACAACTAAAATGTAGATAGGCTTCACAAGAAAGTACAGTGCAAAACACAATCTATGATCAATACAATATACTGTCTATTAGCAGACCTGACACATAACATAATGCAGTTTCTGTAATTTCAGCGGATGTTGGTGTTTTTTTGTCATTGTGTTATGATTGACTAAATGTTCCTGTTGGAAGAGAACATGTGTTTGTGTTTTGAATAATTATTTGATTTTGAAACATGTTTGCAGTGTTTTGCTAGACATAGTGTATTGTGTTAGTGTATTACTGTATTTTAAAAATGAGTTTTGGAGTTTAGTTTACAATGTGTGATTTTGAGCATGAAATTAACCGTTTTGCCAATTGTGTGTTTTAGGTGTGTTGGTGCGTTAAGAGTTTAGGAAATTTGTTAAATGTATTGAAAAAACTGTCATAGCGATTGTAAAAAACTGTAACACAAATTTAAAATGCTTGAACTTCTTTTACACAAAAGCTCAACCAATACCAAAACTATGTAATTTTACTGCCAAATTTACAAATGCTTTCACACTGTGTGTCAGAATAGATAACATCATGTTCTAAACATAACTTATAGGCTAAAGTCAAAGTGAACAGCTGTTCATATTGTGAATTGAAACACAAATATATTCCCTGTATTTTATTCCATTGCTACTGAGAAACAGCTTATTGAAGTTATGATTCCCATCTAGGAAGCACTCTCAGGTGTTGAGTTTCTTTCAATCGCATGATCATATGTTATAAAAGAGGACATAGGCTGATCTTGTGTGGAAAAGGAACAATATGGAGCAACACAAAGAGAGAAAGAAAGAAAGAAAGAAAGAAAGAAAGAAAGAAAGAAAGAAAGAAAGAAAGAAAGAAAGAAAGAAAGAAAGGGCAAGGACCAGGACAAGGGAGAGGTATATCTTGCAGAATGCATGCATTTACTAAACCCAACAAAACACAAATGTAGAGAGGCTTCAAAAGAAACTACAGTGCAAAACACAATCTATGATCAATACAATATACTGTCTATTGTATAAGGGCCGACCTGACACATAACATAATGCAGTTTCTGTAAATTCAGCGGATGTTGCTGTTTTTTTGTCATTGTGTTATGATTGACTAAATGTTCCTGTTGGAAGAGAACATGTGTTAGTGTTTTGAATAATTATTTGATTTTGAAACATGTTTGCAGTGTTTTGTTAGATATAGTGTATTGTGTTAGTGTATTTTGAAAATTAGTTTTGGAGTTTAGTTTACAATGTGTGATTTTGAACATGAAATTAACCGTTTTGCCAATTGTGTGTTTTAGGTGTGTTGGTGTGTTAAGAGTTTAGGAAAATTGTTAAATGTATTGAAAAAACTGTCATAGTGATTGTAAAAAACTGTCATTTTTAAATAAACTTTTCTTTTGTAATCTTTTTTTAAAGGCCCTATTTGGTTCAATCCTATAATGTGGCTCCATGTTCAAATTGTTGAATATTACCCATTTTCAATACAGTAATATAGCTACACCAACAGATATTACTGTCTCATCAACCTCTATTCAAAACAATAAACATTGTCAGGAAGATACAGAGATGGCATAAAAAATAAAAGCACAATAACTGAACGTCTTTCAAAAAAAGAAAGAAAAAACAGAATTTAAACAATGGCACTTAACTAGGCCTAAATGTTTTGCAACCCAATAAATGAGAAGTACACATTTTTTCTAGATAAAGAGAACTTAGATGATTAGTATGGGCTGCTTTTGGTGCTTGAGATTTTATTGGTTATTTTGTTTTTAAATAATGAGGTCCGACTGACTGACGCGATCAAGAACGCCGCTCTTCCATTTGCAGAATAACCGGACTTGCGTCCTCTCGTCCTCGGGAGTTCGTTCTCCTGAGTCGAACTTGGCAAGTCCGAAGTAGCCTACCAAGGACGCAAAACGGCCATTGACTTTAATGGAAACCTTGACTCCGCAGCCGCTCCGCAGTTGGTGGAAATTGCCGTTACACGTTGATTTCTTCAAAATTAAAATTGTACTGACAATTAAAACATTAAATTGTTTTAATTGTACCCTGATTTAATTTCAGGATTAATAATACAAATTAGTTTAAATCAATTATAACGTATATTGTTAACTGAAATATAATGTAGGAAGAAAAAATAAATAAATGTGGAAGAGGAATAATTCGAATAAGATGTATAATAGAATTGACCAATGAGAGAAGACTGAGAAACTCCGCCCTGCGTCAGTAGAAGCAGCGCGAACTCACGAAGATACCGAGAGGATATAGAGAATGGGCAACTACGTCACGACGCAAAGCATTCTGGGTAGCGGCGGCCATATTTTAGGACACGGCTGTTGTAACTCTAGGCCATTGCACACTGAGTCCGAAATGTTCGTATGCGTTTTTTCGTATTCGTGATTCGGTGGCTCTTAATTGTCAAAGCACCATCTAAACACCATTTAAACTGCTTGTTACGGATGCGAAAAACGCAGAAAATCGAACCCGTTTCGATGTTTTTTATGACGGACGAAAGTTTCGGAGGCAGTGTGCAAGCGTGATTGAATGGTGCTTTGACAATTCAGAGCCACCAAAACACGAATGCGAAAAAACGCATACGAACATTTGGCACAATAAATAACAACAATAAATAATAGTGAGCAGGCAGCTGGTGGCGGTAATTCTTTGTTTGCCAAACGAGGTTGTGTAGAGAAGAAGAAAAAGGTAAACAAACACACATGGACCGTGCGAAGATAAAGCTCAAGGTTATCTACCAAGCGCTACTTGGACAAAATAAAGGCAATTAACGGGCTCGATCTGTACGAACACAAAGAGTGGTTGACTGACCTGAACAAGCTACCGCAAACAACATTTCCTGACGTGTTTTCTTACCTTGTTTGTGGTGTGAGCGCATACACATTTGAGCAGTTCCGAAATTATAAATCTCTATAATTACTAATTTACTTACCATATTTACCTCAGCATTGCACTAAGTTCAAGTTATTATTTATTGTACTTGTATATTTACACTACATTGTTACTGTGCAGGTCCTGTTATAATTACTCATTTACTTACCATATTTACTTCAGCATTGCACTAAGTTCATGTTATGTGACACCAATAAAAAGATTTAGAATTGACAGTTTTCCATCATTTATTCCATCATTTATAATAATAATACATTTTATTTGTGATACATTTTGTAATACATTTTATTTAAAGACACCTTACAGATCAAAACAGTTAAAATACATTTCAAGGAGGCAATGCAATACAAAAATAAAAAAACAAGACAATGTAAAGAATAAAAAATAAAAAAGAGAAAAAAAGAAGCAGTTAAACATGAAGCCATTTGAAGGTAAAGTTAGGTTATTAACACATAGTATGTAACATGCAGTTCATAAGGTTTATGGCATGTTTTATGATTACTTGCCAATTAGATACTTGAGGGTGTGCCTGTGTTTGTAGTGAGAAAATGTCTGTGCTCTAGCTTTCAGATTTGATGGTCTCTCAATGTAAATTTCAAAGCAGTCTACAATAACTGAAACACGATTGCCAAAAGCCTCAACAAACTGATGTGGCATGCTACCTTGCAAGCAATGTCGCTCAGGCTAGTGCACCAAAGGGCTAAGGTATGTAAACATTGTAGCTATAGTGTCTCTGAACGTGGTGGAAACAGTCTTACGGTCTATGCAGAAGATGTGAGCAATGTGCTGGATGGGCAGATTCAGCCTCAGGCACAACAGAGTTAAGACGAGCATCTGAAAAGGCGAAAGTTTTCGGACAGTCTGTGGCAGGCAAAGAAGAAGCTGCTGAAGCACGCCCATCAAAACATGGAAGCCCAGTGTAGTACTTTACCTTCACATCATCATCTTTAAAGAAATGCTCATCCATCTTCTTTTGGGAGAGCTCTTCCTTCAGTATCCTGTTCTCCTCCAGCAAGTGGTTAATTTCAGCACGCCTGTGGCTACAAAAACTGCATTCCTGCTGTTCTCTGTTATCCTCCGGTGCAGTGTCATCCACTTATAAACTCTGTGCAGCTTCATCCACCTGTGACCTCTGTACAGCTTGCTGTCTCTTCGTCCTCCGGTTAAAACGCTGTGTGTGTGTGTTGTTTTGACTTCTGTGTGGCCAACGTGTAATGACGGTACCCAGTCGGGATGACACTCCAGCATTTCTGGTTTGCCTGATAAAACAAAACAGGATTTATTAGTCTGTGCTTGCAGTTGTCTGGATACCTGCTCATCCAAATAACTTCACACTCAAGTGTAAAGTTGATCGGATGAACGGTTACAGATACATAATGTAACAGTTACATACGTTATAGAGATTCCTTCCTTTATAGCTTAATTTTATAGCTATGCAGCCAGCTAACTTAGTTTTGCGAAGTTAGTACTCTTTCGTAATTGAAGTTAATGTTACGGTTGTTGTGTTGTTACTAGTTTTAACCACATAACAGTTAAAGGTGTTGTAATGATAACTTACCTGTGTGAAAATGCCGTGAACACACGAACATGTGTCGGGAAATGTTGCTGAAGGTGATGTTTGTCCGTCTTACAGTAGCTCTGCGACTTGATTTCCATTGGTTTTTTTCCACGCCGATCGTGAGAACGATTATGACAGTGTGATGCAATATGTGTTCACCATTCTGTCGTTTTTCTGAACTGAATTAGCCTAACTTCTAAAATATACCAATATACTACCGCAAATACTAATATTTCCGCCACTCTACGTTTCTCCCATAACCTCCGTGACCTAAAGTCCCACAATGCCTTGTGTAGCAGTGGCAGTATTACAATTCGACTACGCCACCCCGAGATCTAACCCGGGGAACTGTAAGTAACAAGACTTCTATAAAGTTAGGCAATCAGGTTCGGGCACTGAACAAACAGAGAAATGGTTCCATACAAAAATACAAATTTTATTAATCAAATTCACAGCAATCGAATGAAGATAAAAGGATGCATCGTCGGCAATAAAACACAATAATGAATAACACAAGAATATGTGCCTCAGTATGCTGACATGGAGTCTATTTCACACACACACACTCACAAGACCAGGCTTGATGCTTACTGGTGGGCGTCCAGCGACTCGGGCATGAGTATCCAAAATAATTCACCCCAACGCACGTGCACAGCCACACAACCAGCACGGCAACGATCACACTGTGAAGGTACCCACACTACACACCAAAGAGGGCCCACCACCTCGAGCACGCCGTCCCCACCACCAGCTTCAGCTCCTCAACACATAACAAAGACAGAATAAACAAAATTAACAACAGGTCGTGATTTCACACCATAAATCAGAATGACACACAATGACAAAAATAAAATAACTTTACCAGCAACAGCAGTACTGAAATTAAACAAACAAAATGAAAATGAAATGTTACCAAACAATCATGCTGGTAAATGAAATAAACAAAAGGATAAAGGAGATAACGTTGCAAAAGGACAAAATGAAATTGCGTAGAAAAAAAGGACAATAATACTAATAAATTAAATAAACAAAAAGGCAAGTGAAAAGTTGCACAAAGGACAATAATGCTAGTAAATCAAATAAACAAAAAGATAAATGAGACGTTGCAAAAAGGACAATAATGCTTATAAATGAAATAAACAAAAAGATAAATGAGACGTTTGCAAAAAAGAATAATGCTAATAAATGAAATAAACAAAAAAAAATAAATGAGACGTTGCAAAAATGACAATAATGCTAATAAATGAAATAAACAAAAAGGCAAATGAACTAACGTTCACTGAAAAAAGTGTACAAGGCATGTCATTACTCTAAAGAAGTTTTTATACTTGATCTAAATCAAAACATTTAATTTTCTGTCTAGCCATCAGTGTTAAGTAAAAAAGTTAGGTAGATTTAAATTAAAAGTAAGTCTTGTTAGTGTAAAGTAAATACATTTCTTTAAATTAAATTAAAAATATTGGTTCCCATTGTCACGTGACTTCTAACGTCATCCGTGGTTGTGCGTGAGGACGTTCAGCTTTCCGCCATCTTGTTACACCGCATGGATGAACTCGGCTTGGTAAAACGGGAGTCAAGAAAATTGGTAAGTAATTTTAAACATACGTTTGGCCGTATTATTACCATTATACATGTATGATTTCATAAAATATTATGTTGTACTGTTGTTTTACGGTTAGTATTACTAGTTTGATGGCTCTAACTCGGCTAGAAGGTTTACAAGTTTCCCGACAATCACGATTTGGCTTATGTGCGATCATTATGAAAGTGCAAAGGCTGCTATTTTAATGAAATAGTGCTAAATCAGCGTGTCAGTGGAAAGCGGCTCTGTGATCTGTAACGTTAAACGCTGCTCCGTCTGAAAGCACTGCGAGTTTGAGAGTCGCTTACAACGTGCGTGTGTGAAAAAGCAACACGTGTCAAACATCTTCACAAACTAGTAATGTGAAGTGTTCATAAACCTGTTGTCCAACAAAATACGTTTAATAACAAGTTTTAAATCACTTTATATCGTCAGTCGAGTGTTTGTGAGCTGACGTGGTGACAGTGAGTCGGGGGTTATGACGCAATCGTTTAGCCTATTTTGACAAAAACGGCTTCTACGTTCTAACGTTACGTATGAACTCTAGTTCATAGTGCATATATTTAATATTAAAGACATAGACTAGAAAAAAATGTATTATAATAATTTGACAATAAATCCTTAGACCTTTCTAATGTTTTTAGTCATAGGCTGTCTGCATATTAACCGTTTTTGTAAAATAAGTTGTCTGTAAAATATAAATATTATATTATATTGTTATATTTATTCCTTAATACTCTATTTTTAATAATGGAAATTGTAATAGTAATAGCCTATTTCTTATTTTGTTAAATATTTTTATTTAGCAATAATAATCATAATAATTATTATTAGTCATATTAATATAAACAAAATGTTATACACAACCTTTTTATTTGTAAAAAAAATAATAATAAAAAAATAATAATTTAAATCTCAATTTTAACCAGAATAATAGCAATTAGATATTTTCCCCAAATCGTGCAGCCCTAGTTGTTATTGAAACATAGTATAAAGACTGTTTTGGGTATGCTGGAGTGCGATACTGTACGGCGCCATGAATAAAGTAGCCTACATGCACGCTTCAGACACTTTGTGGACATAATGTTATGAAGCGTTATTATTTTGATGATTTTTATTGATTTATTATGTAGCTTGCGTTCGCAAGGTATTCGCTCTGCTTGTATGGTCTCTCATTTATGATTAATGGTAACACATATCGTTAGTTTTACATTAAGGCCCAAACACATGTCTTTAGTGTCGTGCCTACACACTTATTTTAACTTCTCTTTGTCTTTTGTAGGATGGAGTACTGCTGAACAACAATTAGGACAGGTTTTGAATAATCCAGTCACATGGAAAAACGTAAGTAATTTGCACCTTTAATTATTGCTTTGGAGGGTCAGTTTTGTAATTTATCTTTCTTCTCGCCTGCTCTACCTCACCATTCTCGTTGGCAAGTAACTCAATGTGGAAATGCAAAGATTGTGGTGTCTCCAAAGCCAAGCGTTCTGTTTTTTTAGGCTAGTTCTCAAAGTAAAATAGTTTTTTTCAAAAGTCTATTATCTGTTTCTCTTTCATACAGATTAATGCAGAATTTTTGCGCATCACGACCGATTTATGGCCTCTTTGGACAGACAGAGCTCTCAGCTTCTCCAGGTTATTAGGAGCAAAGGTGGAGTCCTCCGTGAAAAAACTAAGGACACTATTAAAGTTATGGATCAGGTATTGGTTGCATGTGAACAAAATGGCTTATGGCAATCAATTTAGTAGTCTTTTGGTCTAATAAAAACAATACATCTTGAACATTTTGTAGAGTCTGGACATAGACCTCAAAAGAGAGAGCCTGCTGAAGTGCCTGATCATGTACCTTGGTGAAGAGACAAGCTGTCTGATCAAAGAATATCAGGTAATGTACAATGCAAACTACTGACATTTTCTCCAACCATGTTTGCCTTAAAGTCATATTTCATTACCAAATCAACACTTTTGTTTTACTCACCCTCAAGGCATCCTAACTGAATATGGTTATATTCTTGAAGAACAAAACAGGCAAAGGTATAATCTTATGGATCATTTTACTTCCAAGTGGTAGAATGGGAGTGAATTGTTAACTTTTTTAAGCTTCAAATAGTGCATCCATCGATCAAAGAACTGCTAGATGCGGCTTTGTGGTCTTAACTCAAGCCTTGAGGTTGAGTAAAACGTGGGGAAATTTGGATTTGGTAGTGACGTATCGCTTTAAAAGTAATTCAAGTAATTGTGTTATAATTTACACATCAGCATGTGTGACTTTCTTCGACAGAACTCAAGAATATATTTTGAAGAATGTTTTTAAGAGCAATTCAACTGAGGGCTCTGTGCTGTTTTGTTACCAACATTGTTAAAATTCTGCAGTGGACAGTAATTCATACAGGTTTGAAATGACAAGAAGAGTTCTGTAAATGATGACAGAACAGTACATTGATAAATGCCTCTGATTGGCCATTTTGGTACTGAACTCAGCAAATATGTCTGCAATTGTCTACAATGGTAAACACATGGGAGCGTTTGATTGTACAAGTGTTTAAAAGCATTTTCAAAGCCAAAGATGATTTTTTTTGTCATCACTTACTCTACTCTTGTAACAAACCGTACAAATTTTATTTTTATGCTGAAAAAAAAATGAAGGTATTTTAATGAAAGTTAGCAACTGACATTTGTGCTCTACATTGACCTCCACAGTAGGAAAGCTAACTAAATTTTGTAATACAGTTTCAGATGAAGGTTTTTTTCCCCCCACAGTCCCTCATTTACTCTGTGTTCTTGTATGTTTTTAGGCTGACCAGAGGGAGGAAGCGGAGAGAGAATTTGAAAAGACCACCATGGCATTTTTTGTGATCCGAGAAGGTGATGCTCTTAGTCGTGCACTGGATATTTCCATTGTCATTGACGGTGTGGAAGTGCTAAATGAGTTGCCCTCTGTTGCATGTGCTTGTGCCATAATGTTTGGATTCATTTATGCACTGAACTTAAAATATTCTGAAGGACTCAAATATACCTTTGAGGCCTTCCAAAAAATAATCATGGACATAGAGAGTAAGCAGATGAGCCGAAGGGCACAGGACCTCTCTTCGAAGCTGAGTAAACTTTTTTTTTTCCTTTGACCCAGCTACAATGTTCTGCTGATGGCAAATTTTTTGAAGATGTTAGACTGTATAAAGCTTTTTATACAAAGTTAACTGTACTACTGTTTACTAAACCTTTGTTTTATCTAGGGTAAGTTAAATAGTTTACCCAAAAATGTACAATTTACAATTCTACATTCCTGAAGGTTTGATTGTGTAGTCAGTTCTGATTGACTGTTCATGGAAAGATTGCAGAATTCTGAAGGTTTGATTGTGTAGTCATTTCTAAGTGACTGTTCATGGAAAGATTGGAAACTGATTCTTATGTTGAATTTACATTGTATCCAGTGTGTCTATGGATACTAAAAACTGTTATACAGTATGTGTTTTATAACAGTAACATAAACATTGTAGAAATGTTTTGACAAAAATTGTCAAGTTTATAATGTTTCCATTGTTTGAATGTGTATTTGTATGAGGATACACTGTACACATTGTAAAAACAATTGTATTATGACAAAATAAATTGTCAAAAGTTTCATGCTTGAAGTCATTAATTTTAGACAGATGATAAAATTACACATTCTAAAAGTAAATGCATTTCTTTATATTAAATTAATATTTTAAATTGTATTTGGTTGGATATTTGGTTAGATATAAATTAAAAGAATTAAGTTAATACAAAGAGAAAGCATTAAGACAAAGTATAATTTGAGAGATTTCATTCAACTTAAAATCGTTATTTGATTCAAAGCGACTTTTTGCTTTGGCTAAGTAATGGATAGTTAATTATTTTCAAAGTAAAAATTTTAAGTTGATAAAAAGTAAAGTAATTAGTTGTAACCAGTTGACGCAATTTTTTTACTTTGATCCAATGAAACACTTTTTACAGTGTTGCAAAAACGACAATAATACTATGAATCAAATAAACAAAGACATGAAATAACAGTTCGAAAGCAAAAACGTACACTCGAACGATCACAATGAATCACATAACAAACACATTCATCCGTGAATAGCACCAATCTGAGGGCAGATACTCGGTCGGCCACACAAGTGGCCTATGATGCAGTCTTGAAAACAAATGGGCTCAGTCCACTAGCTTGGACTCGGAGACAACAGGTTCAGCACATCGTGCATTCACAGCACAAAGCAAAGCAGCAGTTGACCCAAAGCAGGCCACAACGCTTCCTTGCTATGATAGCTATCCCCTAAAACACACAATAATAGTTATGTTAAGCTACCACCCAAATAAGCCAACCACCCAGCCGAAAATGGGGAAAACTTACCTGAGCAACAGCGCGCTGACACACAAATCTCACAGGCAATGCGCAGTGCACGAGTCAACAAACGGAACGATGAAAAAAATCAATCCGATGGGAAATGGGGTAGCCGCAACACAGCAAGGAATTCTATGAACAATCGGAATCCCACATAAACGACAAGCAAACTAGCAACAGTACAACATTTGTAATTGACCTCTACATACCTGCGACACCACCAAAAACTGGGTGAACCCAAACAACACAAGCCTCCAGCGTCACACTCAGCCAGGGGTTACGTTCGAGCTATAACATCCTCCTCCTGACATGATTGGCCACCAAAAACACCACGAGCCAATCGCAGCCAATGTAATCAAATGGGGAGGAGGGACTGGATTCAATCACAGTCCATCCTGCCACAATCTACCCTGCCTTTTAAATCGGCGCCACGACGATGGACCACCAGAAGGATAAGGCATGTGAACCATTTGTATCAACAAAACAGTACTTTGTTTCCCTAACACACCGATCTTGGGAGATGGTGTAGGTTAGAGTGTTGTCCAGCTGTTGACCGGGAGGTCTGTCGTGCTCTCCCTGCAGTCCCATCAGAGGGGCCAGGCAACACAGCCACCCCAGGAGGTGGAGAGCCACTTACATCCACTTGAGGAGCTGAAAGGGGCGACGTACTGTGATCATTATTTACTGACCCCGTCGCTGGTGACTCAGATGGGAGCCGAGAAGCTGGCCCACCCTGGATCATCAAGTCATAATCGCCCAGCCATTCCTCCTGCCGGGTTATATATGAAGTGGATGGCTGGGCAACAGTTTGGTCGATCACAGGAGGCATTGACCCATTTTCGCGAACCACCGGTTTCAACAGGGAGCGATGCACCTGCCGAGCCTTGCTAAGGTCACTTACTGGTGCCACGGTATATACCGTGCCACCCTCCTTCGGTGCTCTCAGTACCTGGTGCATTACTGAGCTCCACATGTCATGAATTTTGTGGCGCCCCCTCACACTGAGATCACGGTGATATACCAACTGGCCCTCCTGCAAAGGTACCTCTCGAACTCGCCGGTCATGGTTTGTCTTACGGCGTGTAGCTGCTTCTTGCAGCCGCTCTCTGGCTCCATGAAATGCAAGTTGCAACCGAGCCTGATGTTCTTGGACCCATTCGTGAACCGTGACCCCAGAGGGCTCAGGGACATTACCCAATAGAAAATCCAATGGCAAACGTGGTTCCTGCCCAAACATCAAGAAAAACGGTGACTCCCCTGTGGCCTGATGGGGGGTGGTGTTATAACAAAACAAAATTTGGGGCAAGCAAGAGTTCCAGTCTCTTTTTTGTGAGACTGGTAAAGTTCGTAACAGGTTGTGCATGGTCCTATTAAAACGTTCGCACTGCCCGTTTCCCGCTGGGTGATACGGAGTAGTGCGAGTCTTCTGGATTCCATATAAACCACAAAGCTGCTGAATAAGCCCATTTTCAAAACTGCGACCCTGGTCCGAATGAATTCGGCCCGGAACCCCAAACTTTGAAAACCACTCCCCCACCAGCACCCGTGCCACTGTAGGGGCACGTTGATCGCTAGTCGGGATAGCCAAAGTATACTTGCTAAAAATATCAGTCATTATCAAGACATTCTCCTGCCCACTCCTGGCTGGCTCTAGGGTAGTAAAATCAATTGCCAATATTTCATTGGGTCGCCCCGCCAGCAGGTGGCCCATGAAACTCTGTGCAGTAGGATGATTGTCTTTGGCAACCTGACATCTTTCGCACAACTGACACCAGCGTGCCACATCCGAAGCCATACCTGGCCAGAAGCACCGCTGCCGTAAAAGCTCCAGGGTCCTTTCGGTTCCCTGGTGGCCATGCTGCTGATGGGCCTGTACTAGTACTTCTTTTTGCATGGCCTCGGGCAGCAACAATTGCCACACCATTTCTCCCCCGTCTGAACGGAAGACCTTGCGGTAAACCACACCATCCCACTCCACTAAACGATCCCATTGTTTAAGCAGGGCCAACGTCGGTGCTGAGACCCGTTTACGCTCTTGAGGGCTGGGTCGTTCACCCCGCCTCCAAAAGACCAAAGCTTCCTGAATGGTAGAGTCTGCCTGCTGAAAAATAGCAATCTCAGCCGGTGTATGAGCCGGTAGGGCAGAGATAGCCAATTGGGTAACCTTGGTCAGCCCCGACTGTACCACCTGTTGCAGTGGTTGAGGGAGAATAGTGCCCGGGGCTATAGCTCCTACGGTTTGGGAGTCTGGTAAATGCAGTCTAGATAATGCATCTGCATTTTTATTACTCCTCCCCGACCGATATTTGACTTCATAGTCGAATGAAGCCAATTGGCCTAGCCAACGCTGCTCTGTGGCACCAAACTTCGCTGAAGCCAGATGACTCAGTGGGTTGTTGTCTGTATAGACCGTGCATTTGTGACCCAGCAGATACTCACGAAACTTTTCGCTCATGGCCCATTTAAGGGCCATGAACTCCAGCTTCATGGAACTATAGTTCTGCATGTTTCTTTCTGCAGGTCTCAACCCCCGGCTGGCATAGGCTATAGGCCTCACTCGACCCCCTTGCTCTTGTGACAATACCGCACCCAAACCCCCATAGCTCGCATCAACCTCTAAAATAAAAGGTAGTGCAAAATCTGCGTACGCCAGTACTGGAGCGGTAGTCAGTTTTGTCTTAAGAGCATCAAAACTGGCCTGACACTCACTAGACCAGTTTTGAATGGCTGCCCTTTGAGGCCTTTTTCCCGACCCCACATTGGCCAGCTCTGCCACTAGCCGATGTAACGGGGCAGCCAGCTTAGCAAAACCTTCAACAAATCGCCTATAGTAGCTAGCAAATCCCAAAAAGGACCGTAGCTCAGAGACTGTGGTAGGAGTTGGCCAAGAAGATACCACTTCGATTTTACTAGGGTCCGTGGCCACACCCTGGTTTGAGATTACATGACCCAAATAACGTACCTGCTGCTGGAAAAACGCACACTTCGAGAGCTTCACCTTTAACCCTTCATGCTCCAAACGACTCAACACCACCCCCAGCCTCTCCAGATGTTGTTTAACTGAACTGGAAAAAACCACAATGTCGTCCAGGTAAAGAAGCAACGACTGACACTGTTGGTCACCGAATATCCTCTGCATCAATCGCTGGAAGGTGCTGGGGGCATTACACAGTCCGAAAGGCATTCGGTTCCACTCGAATAGCCCGAAGGGCGTGCAAAAAGCGGTCTTGGACTTATCTTCCTCTCTAACCGGTACTTGGTTGTAGCCACTAGCCAAATCGAGAGTGGAAAACCATTGAGCCCCCGTCAGCGCATCTAATGACTCTTCTATACGTGGAAGAGGAAATGCATCTCTTCTTGTTTTACTGTTTAACTGTCGGTAATCTACGCACATACGCAGACTGCCATCTTTCTTTTTCACGAGAACTATGGGGGAAGCGTATGGACTACAACTTTCTCGAATCACCTGTGTTTCCAGCAGTTGATTAATATGTTCCTTTACCAACTCATACTCCGATGGGGGTATGCGTCGATAACGTTGTCGCACTGGGGCACTATCTTGAAGAGGGATCTCATGAGCAATTAAGTTAGTACACCCCAGATCTAATTCGTTGGCTGAAAAGACATGGGTGTATTTCCTTATCAAGAATCGTACCTGTTCTTGATCCTCCCTAGGCAAGGGGGACAGGTCCAAAGCCTCAATCTGGTCCGGCACCGTGGGGGATGCTGACTGCGAAAACACAGTAGCGGTATAGGAGGGCACTTCGGTAACACCCGCTGGTAAGCTAACAATATGGGCATGTTCTAACCCACCTACAACTGTGCGGGGGTAGAGCAGCACATCGGCGGTGCCCACATTGACGACCGGTACGTGGGCAGTGCCTCGAATCACTTGAATGAGCGCAGGAGAGACCAACAAACCCGCCGGTAATCCCGCCTCTGGGGGTTCCAATAACACAGTGGCCCCAGAATACTGGTAAGAGCAAGTAGCAGCCACCAGCTTCATTGTACCCCCTGGGATTCTACAAGCCCTCCTACCCCGAACCTTTACTTTACCCCTGGCTCCACTAGACAACTGTAGACTACTACTATGGCATCGTTGGAAAGCCTGTTGGACAGAAACAGGTGCCTCCGACACTGATGGCAACTCGAATAAAGCCAGACCGTGAAGTCCAAAGAGCTCTTGGAAACACTTTTGAATGACATTCATTCCCAAAACGCCAGGGGTTAAAGTAGGGGAACTACCTGGTGGATCCTGAACCACCAATACACCACACTGTGGCATCAACTTCCCACAAAGCACCACATCCATTTCCAAGTACCCAATGTACGGAATGGCTAAGCCATTGGCCGCCCTAAGCTGCAACCAATGGCAAGAATGAAGACGCTCCTGACCCCAAGGCTTAAAATGCTGTGAAAAAAAACTCTCGGTGACAGTGGTCACCATCGACCCAGTATCCACCAAGCAAGGCACCTTGACCCCTCCCAATATTACCTCGACATACGGACAGGAGGCCATTAACTTTGAAACCTTGGTCAAATTTGGGGAATCACTTATTGAGCCAGAACTTGCCCCACCGGATGTGTGACTCTGCAAAACGGTGGGCACTAGTTTTCCGAGGCCGAATTTGGGCGGGCCTGGCTACCAAAGGGAGGGCCTCGCCCCAAGGAGTGGGGTCGAGGAGGGACCCGAACCCCATCACATTCACTAGCAAAATGGCCAGGTTGTTGGCAACGCCGGCATATTAACGGCCCATTACGTGACGAGCGACCACGCATGTCGGGGCGTTGCAAGTGTACAAGATTTTGGGTAAGCTGTTGTAATTGCTCTTGTTGACATCGTAGTTGTTCTTGTTGAAATTTCAACATCTCCTTTATTTCACTAACCTCAGACGGCGGGGGTGTCCGCGGCGGATCATGCGGGCCACCCTGTACCCTATACTGGATGCCAATAGCCGAAGGAACAGAGTGGCTACGACCCCTCATGCCGCCAGGCAACCCCTCTCGTTCCCACCGCATGGCCTCCCTTCTGACCTCCAGCAAGGTGGCCATAGGCTGCCGCCGCACCATCTGCTTCAGCTCACGGCGCAATGCACCATCAAGCACGTATTCATTAAACTGATCCCTAAGTAGAGCTTCAGCATTTGGCATACCATCAGGTGCCTGACCCTTTACCTTGGCCATGAGACTCATCAGGGCCAAAGAAAATTCTTGAAGGGTTTCGCCTTCCTGCTGCCTCCTCGAAAAAAACGCCTCCTGCAATACTACATACGAATCAGTACAACCATAAAGTTCTCTTAATATGGCAATTATACGAGCTGGGTCCCTCCGATCAACACTAGGGCGGTATTTTATCTCATCACGAGCCTCCCCCTCTAAGTGATCATAAAGGAAATCGGCTTGATCATTAGCTGCCAAATGCCGTACTCTCATACTTGCTTGTGCCTCCTCAAGCCACTCGCTCAACCGTTGGCCCGATTTCCCACTAAATATGGGGCATGTACGTTCTCGTGGGATGAAAACCATCCTCTCCGCTATGGGGACAGCAGCCGCACCGTTACTAGCAACATTAACGGCTGGTGGCAAATTAGGGGGTGCAGGGACTACATTGGGATCCTGTGCAACTAAAGCCTGTTGTTGGCGAAGCCTTTCATTATCTACTTTAAGCTGAGCCACTAAGTCCCGCAACTCTTGTAGTTCCTCATCCATGACTAGTTCAACATCACCAACCCCAATACAATACAGAAGGAAAAAAAAAAAACACAATCCCCAACAACCTTACCTGACAAGATACGGGTCCACGTGAGAACAACTGCTGCTTTGCTCAAAAAGAATCGTTATCCAACTGCCCTCAAACAAGACACAAATAACATTCATCCACAAGACAAAACACACAAAAAAAAATAGGATACATTTCTCTGTTATATTTCAATCTACCCTGCCGACTGCGCCAAATGTAGCAGTGGCAGTATTACAATTCGACTACGCCACCCCGAGATCTAACCCGGGGAACTGTAAGTAACAAGACTTCTATAAAGTTAGGCAATCAGGTTCGGGCACTGAACAAACAGAGAAATGGTTCCATACAAAAATACAAATTTTATTAATCAAATTCACAGCAATCGAATGAAGATAAAAGGATGCATCGTCGGCAATAAAACACAATAATGAATAACACAAGAATATGTGCCTCAGTATGCTGACATGGAGTCTATTTCACACACACACACTCACAAGACCAGGCTTGATGCTTACTGGTGGGCGTCCAGCGACTCGGGCATGAGTATCCAAAATAATTCACCCCAACGCACGTGCACAGCCACACAACCAGCACGGCAACGATCACACTGTGAAGGTACCCACACTACACACCAAAGAGGGCCCACCACCTCGAGCACGCCGTCCCCACCACCAGCTTCAGCTCCTCAACACATAACAAAGACAGAATAAACAAAATTAACAACAGGTCGTGATTTCACACCATAAATCAGAATGACACACAATGACAAAAATAAAATAACTTTACCAGCAACAGCAGTACTGAAATTAAACAAACAAAATGAAAATGAAATGTTACCAAACAATCATGCTGGTAAATGAAATAAACAAAAGGATAAAGGAGATAACGTTGCAAAAGGACAAAATGAAATTGCGTAGAAAAAAAGGACAATAATACTAATAAATTAAATAAACAAAAAGGCAAGTGAAAAGTTGCACAAAGGACAATAATGCTAGTAAATCAAATAAACAAAAAGATAAATGAGACGTTGCAAAAAGGACAATAATGCTTATAAATGAAATAAACAAAAAGATAAATGAGACGTTTGCAAAAAAGAATAATGCTAATAAATGAAATAAACAAAAAAAAATAAATGAGACGTTGCAAAAATGACAATAATGCTAATAAATGAAATAAACAAAAAGGCAAATGAACTAACGTTGCAAAAACGACAATAATACTATGAATCAAATAAACAAAGACATGAAATAACAGTTCGAAAGCAAAAACGTACACTCGAACGATCACAATGAATCACATAACAAACACATTCATCCGTGAATAGCACCAATCTGAGGGCAGATACTCGGTCGGCCACACAAGTGGCCTATGATGCAGTCTTGAAAACAAATGGGCTCAGTCCACTAGCTTGGACTCGGAGACAACAGGTTCAGCACATCGTGCATTCACAGCACAAAGCAAAGCAGCAGTTGACCCAAAGCAGGCCACAACGCTTCCTTGCTATGATAGCTATCCCCTAAAACACACAATAATAGTTATGTTAAGCTACCACCCAAATAAGCCAACCACCCAGCCGAAAATGGGGAAAACTTACCTGAGCAACAGCGCGCTGACACACAAATCTCACAGGCAATGCGCAGTGCACGAGTCAACAAACGGAACGATGAAAAAAATCAATCCGATGGGAAATGGGGTAGCCGCAACACAGCAAGGAATTCTATGAACAATCGGAATCCCACATAAACGACAAGCAAACTAGCAACAGTACAACATTTGTAATTGACCTCTACATACCTGCGACACCACCAAAAACTGGGTGAACCCAAACAACACAAGCCTCCAGCGTCACACTCAGCCAGGGGTTACGTTCGAGCTATAACATCCTCCTCCTGACATGATTGGCCACCAAAAACACCACGAGCCAATCGCAGCCAATGTAATCAAATGGGGAGGAGGGACTGGATTCAATCACAGTCCATCCTGCCACAATCGCACTACTGTGATCCGCCGACGTCACGATCCCGCGCTCTATTCTCTAAAAAGAAGGAAATATAAATGTAACCTGTTGATTTTGTATTTCACGAAGAGACAGTTATGTTGAAGTAATCCAGATAATTTTATGTTCGTGTGGATGTCAATCTTGAAGTATTATCGTGGAAATACTGGATGTGGTGAGTTATTATTTGATTGCTGTTTATTTTGAAATAAGCACAAGACAATTGTGAAAACAAATGTTTATTGAAACTGTATAAGTTTATTGCAATGTATAAGTTTAATCGTTGAGTTAATCGTTGAGCTCACACAGAGCTGTTCACGTGTTTTTGACATGTGATACACGTGAGCCTGAAAATGAGAGAAAAGTTAAAGGATTAGTTCACTTTAAAATGAAAATTAGCCCATGATTTACTCACCCTCACGCCATCCTAGGTGTATATGACAATCTTCTTTTAGACAAATACAATCGGAGTTATTAAAAAATATCCCGGCTCTTCCAAGTTTTATAATGGCAGTGGATTGCAACCAGATAGCAAAATTTGTCTGGCCCACCTCTGGGCCTCATCCTTGCTTCAATTCTGGCCCAGTTCTGGCTGGGTTCCTCGGCCCAAAACTGGCCCAACACACTGAAAACGGACTCAAACAACTTCCTCTGGCCCAGATGTGGCCCACACCCTGTAAAACAACTCTTATTTATTGCTATGGCTCAGGTCTGGCCCAGGCACTGTAAGCCAGATATATTTGTACAATAACATTTACACTCACAGCTCCTATGTGAAAACCTCAATTAGGCATTTGCAACTTTTCAAATATGCCATTGCAATTTTTTTAATTGCCCCGCCTTTCTCTCTCAACGCCACTCAGTTTGCTAATGCACATGTTAGTTACGCGTCGAATATATCGCCAAAATAGTTGCAAAGTCAATGTGTGAAGATTCGAAATAGCAATGGCAGATTTGAGAAGTTGCAAATGCCTAATAGGGGATTATCACGCTGATACGTAGTACTTCCGCATTCAGTGATCTTTGTGCACTGCCACTTCCGGTGAATCACTCATCACTCTGGCGAACCCATGATGGACGACCCTAAGTTTATTTATACTGCATCCCCACCTCTGCATTATATATTTATACAAACATACGTGCTACCTTGTTTTCTTTTAAAGTTTGGCCCTTCATCCCGGCGAACCGCTTTAATCCACTTCTTCCTTAGACTCAGTTCAGTCGGGAATCCATGGAAACTTAAATAAGGTTGGCGTTGTTTGTTTGATTGACAAAGTGGAACAGAGCAGTGACATCTAGCCTTCGTTTCAGCCATTGTTGAACTGCGCCGGAAGTGGACATGCACAAAGTTGAAAAATCCCGCCCATGAAACCCGGAAGCGTGATAATCCCCTATTGAGGTTGTACTGCGAATGTGAATTGTTACGATCCTGTTCTTAGATCGCAACAAAATAAGGGAGACGCCACACAACCGCTGCATAAACAATAAGATTTAACTAAAGTAAGAAACATGAAATGTCAAGTGATCAGTGTAAGTGTTAGTCAGCGTGTCAGCATGTAAATGTATGTAGCAAGTTCAAGTGACATCAGTTCAACCAAAGATAAACACCAAAAAGTCCAAACAAAACGTCATAGGGGACACTGGATCACATCAGAGCTCCGATGCGGCTGTGGTCTCCCGTAACCCACACATCCCGTCAGCTCTCCGGAAATCTCCAGAGCAGCAACACCAGCGATGCAAACGTCTCCCTTCTCTGTTTGACCCAGTCTCTTTTAAAGTAGATGAACTGAACGAGTGATCTCGTTCAGGTGTAAAGCCACGCCCTCCAGCAATCAGCCTGTAACTCGGGGACAAACACACAACCACTCACTGAGCCGTCACAGAATGAACAAATACAAGTTTGTGTATGTCATTGAATTTCTGTGAATGGCATTTTACACATCTGTCTAGGGCTGGGTATCGATTCAAATTTCAAGAATCCATTCGATTCCGATTCTCAAGATCTTGAATCGATTATCATTATTCGATTCGATTCGATCCGATCTGATCCGATCTTATATTTTTAAAATCAAAAGTTTTAACATGTTCATGAACAATCAAGTGTTTGTATTAAATAACATTCACAAACATACATTAATGTTGTAAAAATGTATTGTTCACTCAATGTGTTGATGTTAGATAAGGCATTACAGTTTTTTTGGATTGCTTAAGCACGATTTTCAAAACAGGGCCCGTGTTTTCAAAACACTACACACAGTTAGCAGAACCACACACCCAATAAGCAAAACCCTACAGATCCTTTGCATAATTAAACACACTTGTAAAAACTATACACTTCTGTTTTAAAACCACACTTTGTTACCATATGAAACACACACGTTTCACATTGCTATACTCTGTTTGCACGAGTTACACTCTGCTGTGATAAACCTAAAACACTTTTAGCACTTACTTCCCTGTGATTAGAGTAGGCTACCATCAACAAAGTATATATAATGTAAATTCACCAAACACTACACAAGACCAATGTTGCAGACTGAAGAAACTCATTTATTTCTCAACTCGCCCAAAATGTTGACATGGAGATTCATAATACTGTAACAAAATGTCACTTTACGTATTGTACTGTAAGTTTACTGTAAAAAAATAAAATAAACTAGACATTGTCTCTTCGCCTATAGCTGGATCTGGCCAGAGAATTTCATCGCAAGCAATGTTGCAATGTTGTCATTAGCAAGACACCTTGGAAAGACACATCTTGAATGACGAATCCATCCTTGCATTGCTGCTACCTCCATCTGGTCACAGGCCTCCTCCATGGCTTGGATGAGGGGTACCTCAGCCTGGAGACGGAGATCATACACCTTCCACTGCCATGCCGAGAAAAACTCTTCTATAGGGTTGAGGAATGGAGAGTATGGTGGAAGATATAGGACGGTGAAATGTGGATGTTGCTGAAACCAGTTCTGAACCAGAGCAGAGCGGTGGAAAGACACATTGTCCCAGACAACAATGTATTGCATATGAACTCTGCATATGATCGATTTGATTTGCTGCTGTTAACGTTGTGCAATTGGTCCAAGAATGTAAGTATGAGTGCTGTGTTGTAAGGGCCCATAAGGGCATGGCGGTGGAGGACCCCATTCTGTGTAATGGCTGCACAGTGTTATATTACCCCCACGTTGCCCTGGGACATTGACTATAGCCCTGTGGCCAATGATGTTTCTTCCCCTCCTTCGTGTTCTCGTCAGGTTGAACCCAGCCTCATCTACGTAAATGAACTCATGCTGGATCTCCTCTCCATCCATTCGTAAAACTCTCTGAAGAACAGTGTCAGGCAAAATTGTGCAGTTCAGTGTAGATCTAGTACCTATTTTCCAATCGAAATGTTCTTATCACACTAGCCATTGTGTATCGGCTTAGATTTGGCTGTACTCGCAGTCCAGCCTCCCTCAGCGTCAGGCCGTGGTTGACAACGTGGTCAACCAGTGTTGCGCGGATCTCATTTGTCAGATTCGGTCCTCATTGAGCACCTTCTTGTCTTCCTCTTCCTCTACCTCCAGCATGGCCTCCATATCTTCCTCTTCCTCTGTTGATTCCTCTTCCTTCTCTTCCTCCTCCTCCTCCTCCTCCTCCTTGTCCTCCTTGTTCTCCTCATTCTCCTCCTCGTCTTACTCTTTCTCTGACTCTTTCCATTGTACTTGAAGACCGATGAACTCACCTGCTGCCTTTTATAGTGCTTATACCTGATTGCTGTGTCTACAATTAAGCAGACAAGTGTTTGCACACCTGATGACTGTGTAGAACCAATTGGTTGGACGGTGCGGTAATTTGACAGTCAGTGCTTTGGTATTGCAAGGAAGTGACTTCATGATAGATTTTTGTGTGTAATGTATGTTAAGTGTGCTTAGTGTTTTGCAAATCACTGTGTGTAGAGTTTTGCAACAAGTGTGAGGTTGACAATGTGCTTATAGTTGTGCAAATATGGGCTGATGTTTTGCTTCTTGAGTGTAAGGTTTTGCTAATAGTGTACTACTTTTAATTTTAGTGTGTAAGCAATCCAAAAAAACTGTAAGTAATGTTAATGAATGGTGTCTTAATGTAGTGTTACCAACTAAACAGGAGATAAAACGTGTTTTATTTGACTTGACTGTCCTTTTATTTAATCCAAAACTGCGTTCATATTTAAAAGGCCTTTTAAACTAGATACAACCGCACACGATACCACTTTAGGGGCCGTTCACATGTCGCGTTTTATGCGCGTGCAAATTCAGTGAGAAGCACTTCAATGCATCTCAACAGGTCATGTGACAAAAACCAGCGGCCTTTCCGTAACAACATGGACATGGAAAGCTCGGCCGAACAGCTGATCATAGCTGTACAGCGCAGCTTTTTATCTCTCATCTCAATGAATATATCTAGTAGTAAAGCTAATGCAAGGGCTAGAAATCAATACATTTTTTGATGATACTTCCTCGTCATCATGGAGAGCGCAGTTTGCACCGTTTTCTCCTCTCCACAAGCGCTATGTGAACGGCTCTTTCCTCCTTTCTGGTCAATAAGTGGATTCACAGAAAGTGGATTCACAGAAACCGCATTAGCAGCGCCGCCGCGGTCGCCATGTCTCAGTGTATTTATGGGGAAAATGTAGGCCTGTTATTAAATCGATCCTCTGAGTTACGGATCGATCTTTAGAAATGAATATGAAAATCGATTCAGAATTGGTGAATCGATTTTTTTCAACACAGCCCTAGATTTGACTACTTGTCTGCAGCTTCAAATTCAGAACACAGCTTTGTGCCTATTGTCTGCGAGTGAAAATCTCAACATTCAACAGGTTTTCAAGTACAAATATTTATTGTACAAGTTCTCAAATTCACATTTACATGCTCTGGAGTTTTGCTCCTCTTTTCACTTCATAAGATCACGCCGGCGTTGGTGAGAGGGGAGTTGAAGCTGGACGTTGGGTCTGTGCGAAGGACTGGTCTGGTTCTCATGGATCTGATCCGATGACTGTTGTGTCATGAGGTCTTCACAGACGTTTGTTTCTAGGTCTCGTGTTGTTCTCGTCTGGCATTCAGGACTGTTGTGGTCATCTGGGTGCAGGTCCACCATCTGGTCTGGATGCGGGCAGACTAGATCCGGCTGACTAGTAGCCTAACTTTGGGATAAGAATGAGACAGAGAGACTAACATTAGCGTAGATGCCATTCTTCTTACGATGTAACAAGTACATTCGGTGTAAGCTACCTTTACCGGATGTGAGTTATAGAAATGTGTGTGTTACAGTTTTTTACAATTGCTATGACAGTTTTTTCAATACATTTAACAAGTTTCCTAAACTCTTAACACGGTTAGCACAACATCAGTCTTTGTAGGCTATACAATTAACACATTTCTTGTTGCTTTGACACAAAATGCATAAAGTTAACACAAATTTAAAATGCTTGAACTTCTTTTACACACAAGCTCAACAAATACCAAAACAATGTAATTTTACTGCCAAATTTACAAATGCTTTCACGCTGTATGTCAGAACAGATAACATCATGTTCGAAACATAACTTATAGGCTAAAGTCAAAGTGAACAGCTGTGCATATTGTGAATTGAAACACAAATATATGCCCTGTATTGTATTCCATTGCTAGTGAGAAACAGCTTATTGAAGTTATGCAAATATATAAATTACAGCTGATTCCCATCCAGAAGCACACTCAGGTGTTGAGGTTCTTTCAATCGCATGATCATATGTTATAAAAGAGGACTCTTTGGGCTGATCTTGTGTGGAAGAGGAACAATATGGAGCAACACAAAGAGAGAAAGAAAGAAAGAAAGAAAGAAAGAAAGAAAGAAAGAAAGAAAGAAAGAAAGAAAGAAAAAGAAAGAAAGAAGCCTACACGAGGGAGAGGAAGACGAGTACCAGGACAAGGAAGAGGAGTGGGGCAAGGACCAGGACAAGGGAGAGGAGTGGGGCAAGGACCAGGACAAGGAAGAGGAGTGGGGCAAGGACCAGGACAAGGGAGAGGTATATGTTACAGTAATGTCCTTTTGCAAATAAAGTCTTTACTGCAGCAATTCTGTTTTTCATAAACTGTACAGAAAGCTACTCTGAGATGGTCATTCATTTTTTGTATTGAATTTCTGCAACAAAATGCATGTATTTACTAAACCCAACAAAACAAAAAATGTAGATAGGCTTCAAAAGAAACTACAGTGAAAAACACAATCTATGATCAATACAATATACTGTCTATTGTATAAGGGCAGACCTGACACATACTAACATAATGCAGTTTCTGTAAATTCAGCTGATGTTAGTGTTTTTTTTGTCATTGTGTTATGATTGACTAAATGTTCCTGTTGGAAGAGAACATGTGTTAGTGTTTTGAATAATTATTTGATTTTGAAACATGTTTGCAGTGTTTTGTTAGACATGTGTATTGTGTTAGTGTATTACTGTATTTTGAAAATTAGTTTTGGAGATTAGTTTACAGTGTGTGATTTTGTGCATGAAATTAACCGTTTTGCCAATTGTGTGTTTTAGGTGTGTTGGTGCGTTAAGAGTTTAGGAAACTTGTTAAATGTATTGAAAAAACTGTCATAGCGATCGTAAAAAACTGTAAATGCTAGGTTAAAGAGGTGTGTTTTTAATATAGATTTAAACATATCTTGTGTCCGCCCCTCGATCTGCCGGTTCATGATCCTCGATCTCCACTTCAGTAGCATTAGCCATGAGGGTTTCTCTGAGTGCGTAGTAACACAAGTGGCATTACGCATTCCTGATTTTGGTCGCGCATGCGTACCTGCGTACCAATTATGTGCACCCCTGTTAAAGGTAGGGTAGGTAGGATTTATATAAAAACTTTTTACCAAATTTGATTAAACTTTCTATATATATCAATGCATAATTAAAATGTAAGTACTCTGATAAAAAGAGTATAAAAATCGAGTGACTCTAGACCGTTTAATCTTCATTAAACACAGCTCATTATTTCCATTCGGGACGAATCACAGGATTGGCTTGCGCGACTGTCACTCTCCGTCGCCATGACTACCGCCGTTATTACTGGCTCTGCCCACGTGCGCGCAGTCGCGCACCCGTTTTTAGGTGGGAGTGAATGGAATTAATGAGCTGTGTTTAATGAAGATTAAACGGTCTAGAGTCACTCGATTTTTATACTCTTTTTATCAGAGTACTTACATTTTAATTATGCATTGGTATATAAAGACAGTTTAAACAAATTTGAATAAAAGTTTTTTTTAGACAATTCTGACCTACCCTACCTTTAATAATGTAGCCTATTAGTAGGCCTAAATGTAAAAATGAACATGAACTATAACAAATGCTTAGGGTTTTTTCATAGATATTGACATGGTTTATAAGAAAAATAATTTGTTAAAATGCAAGATTAATCTCACATTTGAAAATTTATTTATTAGTTGATGTATATTTTTAGAATATAAAATTAAGATATTTTATGAATAAAGTCAGAAGTCTGGCATGGGCTTACTTTGGCACCATTTAAGCCCGCATGTGTTCCAAATAAGCCCACATTATGATTGATTTGTACAATATTATTATTATTATTTTTTTTTAAATAAGTAAAACATTGACATAGTAATGGGCGATATAAACGATATGCGATATAAACGATACAAAATTGGCCTACGATAGAGATTTTAATTCTATTGTACTATCGCGATAATGCATGTTGATGACGCAATCTACCCGCAAAATTTAGAGCCATGAGCTGCAACCGGCAGAAACGCATCATACTCGTCGTCATCTTGAGTAAACATGGCTGACAGCGAAACGGAGGAGCTGGTGAAAAAGATCGGTGCAACATTCATTATTTGGACTTGGTTCGGATTTAAGCCGTCCGACGAGCAGCAGCAAACTATACAGACTATACAGAGTGTGTGGGGCAACAGTTCGGTAACACACACGACTAATCTGTTCTACCACCTCAACACGAAACATGTCACTGAATACCAGCGCGTATTCACAAAATAGTGGTGTAAACACAACATCTCAGTGTGTGCCCGATTTTAAGATTCGTTGTTGTTGCTTTTTAACCGTTTTTCTGCTCTTTGCATCTTTGGTGAAATCAAACTACATTTGATGTGGAGTGCCTTCTGCACTGTTCTGCACCTTTTACCGTCTATGGCATGGCACTACTGTAAACAAACTTTTATACTTGAAGCATTTTCTTTAGTTGACGTATACAAGTGAAACTCGAAAAATTAGAATATCATGCAAAGGTAAAAGGTGAAACTAATATATTATATAGACTCATTACATGCAAAGTGAGATATTACAAGGCTTTATTTGTTATAATTTTGATGATTATGGCTTACAGCTTTATGAAAACCTTTTAACAATATTCTAATTTTGAATTTGTTTTTTTTATAAGCTGCTAGCCATAATATAAACATTAGGGCTACTTAAAGTCTCTGCAGATAGTGTACTTGAATGTTATTTATCTGCAACATTATGTTGTATAATTACAGTTTTGCACAATAAATGTTCTCAAAACTACATACACCGTTTCTTTCTTTAAAAAAATACATTTAGCAGTTGTTTGGCTTTCCTTAGGGTCTGTGTAACCTGTTCTGAAATGGTTTTATTATGATTTATATATCGTGATATATATCGTTATCGCAAGAGGCTGCAATGTATATCGCAATATGGATTTTAGGCCGTATCGCCCATCCCTACATTGACATATTTATTCAGTGACAAGGAAGCATTCAAAAAATGTATTTTACTAATGTTTGATTAGAGCCCTGGGTGTGATGGGTAGGTGTTAGTGGCTGGGGGTCCATGCCGGTGGTCTGGAGCCTTCAGTCGGCTTGACTCTGGAGTATCTCAGGAGCCAAGCCGAGTTGCGGATCCATACTCTTGGCTTTCGGGGGGTATTTTAGTGGGGCCCCCACGCCGGGAGTATGGAACCTTAAGTTGGCTTGACTCTGGAGTTATGGAGTTCTATATCTTTAAAACTTTGTTATGTCACTTCTGCTAATCCACATTACTAATGACAATTGTAAGATCAAGGGCAATAACCTGCCATTATGAATCTTGAGACCTGGGTCCGAATCCTGGCAAATGCAGAAAGGGACTTCTGGTGTGTCAGAGTTCTAATTCTTAGAAACTTTGTTATGTCACTTCTGCTAATCCACATTACTGATGACAATTGTAAGATTAAGGCCAATAACCTGCCATTATGAATCTTGAGACCCGGGTCCGAATCCTGGCCAATGCAGAAAGGGACTTCTGGTGTGTCAGAGTTCTAATTCTTTAAAACTTTGTAATGTCACTTCTGCTAATCCACATTACTGATGACAATTGTAAGATTAAGGCCAATAACCTGCCATTATGAATCTTGTCATCATTGTGCAGACCCATATTATTTGCCCCTCGTAAAAGAGGTTTTTACTCCAAATCAAAAAGTGTTCCTCATCTTCCATCACTTACCAGGAAGCATACCGTCACTCCCTGTTTATACCGATCGCACAGGTGCGTGTCTTTTTGAGTTGGCAGAGAATTGGTGGTTCAGTGGTAGAATTCTCGCCTGCCACGCGGGAGACCCGTGTCCGATTCCCGGCCAATGCAGATAGGAACTTCTGGTGTGTCAGAGTTCTAATTCTTTAAAACTTTGTTATGTCACTTCTGCTAATCCACATTACTGATGACAATTGTAAGATCAAGGCCAATAACCTGCCATTATGAATCTTGTCATCATTGTGCAGACCCATATTATTTGCCCCTCGTAAAATAGGTTTTTACTCCAAAACAAAAAGTGTTTCTAATCTTCCATCTCTTACCAGGAAGCATACCGTCACTCCCTGTTCGTACCGATCGCACAGGTTTGTGTCTATTTGAGATGGCAGAGCATTGGTGGTTCAGTGGTAGAATTCTCGCCTGCCACGCGGGAGCCCCGGGTCCGGTTCCCGGCCAATGCAGATAGGGACTCTTGGAGTTCTATATCTTTAAAACTTTGTTATGTCACTTCTGCTAATCCACATTATTTGACAATTGACAATTGTAAGATTAAGGCCAATAACCTGCTGAAGAATAACACATTTTAAGAATCTATTTCATTTTAGGTTCAACTGATGATTATTGAGTTTCCAGCAGTAGATTCCGGCAAGACTTGTAAATGAGTCGAATCACTGAGATTCCCACCTTTCAGCCTAGACGTTGTATCGTTAGGTTGGAGACATTCACCTTTTGTCTTTAATGGCTCTGTGATGGTCCTTGGAACCGGAGTTCCTGGCCAGAATCAGCATGTGAATAGTTATGCTGATTCCTAGCTCAGACGTTGAAGCATCAAGATGATTGGATTAGCAATACAATATGCTGATTTTGCTTGGTTTCTCTAGATAACCTGCCATACCGGTTTTTGCTAGATAAGAATTAACTCCTCCTTGCTTTCGTATGATTTGTTTAAATGTGTCTCCACCCCAAGAAGTCTCCTCCCCCTTGGAATGTATAAATTACAATGTATACTGTTTAGATTCTAGACTGATTTTGGACGAACCCGCAGCCGTGCTCAATAAATAACAACTTCTGAACACGATCCCAACTGTCTCACTGGTCCTTGCTTAGATGAAAGAAAAACGTTACAACACTGCCTTTATGAATCTTGAGACCTGGGTCCGAATCCTGGCCAATGCAGAA
The DNA here is from genome assembly GCF_949152265.1 of Phoxinus phoxinus. Taxonomy (NCBI): domain Eukaryota; kingdom Metazoa; phylum Chordata; class Actinopteri; order Cypriniformes; family Leuciscidae; genus Phoxinus; species Phoxinus phoxinus. The sequence goes on along the minus strand of NC_136882.1, from coordinate 4,018,722 downwards.
AGGGACTTCTGGTGTGTCAGAGTTCTAATTCTTTAAAACTTTGTTATGTCACTTCTGCTAATCCACATTACTGATGACAATTGTAAGATCAAGGGCAATAACCTGCCATTATGAATCTTGTCATCATTGTGCAGGCCCATATTATTTGCCCCTCGTAAAAGAGGTTTTTACTCCAAATCAAAAAGTGTTCCTCATCTTCCATCTCTTACCAGGAAGCTTACATTCCCTTTCTGTCCGTACCAATCACACAAGGGCGTGTCTTTAGAGATGGCAGAACATTTGTGGTTCAGTGGTAGAATTCTCGCCTGCCACGCGGGAGACCCGGGTCCGATTCCCGGCCAATGCAGAAAGGGACTTCTGGTGTGTCAGAGTTCTAATTCTTTAAAGCTTTGTTATGTCAATTCTGCTAATCCACATTACTGATGACAATTGTAAGATCAAGGACAATTGTAAGATCAAGGCCAATAACCTGCCATTATGAATCTTGTCATCATTGTAGAGACCCATATTATTTGCCCCTCGTAAAATAGGTTTTTACTCCAAATCAAAAAGTGTTTCTAATCTTCCATCTCTTACCAGGAAGCATACCGTCACTCCCTGTTCGTACCGATCGCACAGGTGTGTGTCTTTTTGAGATAGCAGAGCATTGGTGGTTCAGTGGTAGAATTCTCGCCTGCCACGCGGGAGACCCGGGTCCGATTCCCGGCCAATGCAGAAAGGGGCTTCTGGTGTGTCAGAGTTCTAATTCTTTAAAACTTTGTTATGTCACTTCTGCTAATCCACATTACTGATGACAATTGTAAGATTAAGGACAATAACCTGCCATTATGAATCTTGAGACCTGGGTCTGAATCCTGGCCAATGCAGAAAGGGACTTCTGGTGTGTCAGAGTTCTAATTCTTAGAAACTTTGTTATGTCACATCTGCTAATCCACATTACTGATGACAATTATAAGATTAATTGCAATAACCTGCCATTATGAATCTTGTCATCATTGTGCAGAACCATATTATTTGCCCCTCGTAAAAGAGGTTTTAACTCCAAATCAAAAAGTGTTCCTCATCTTCCATCTCTTACCAGGAAGCATACCGTCACTCCCTGTTCGTACCAATCGCACAGGTGCGTGTCTTTTTGAGTTGGCAGAGCATTGGTGTTTCAGTGGTAGAATTCTCGCCTGCCACGCGGGAGACCGGGGTCCGATTCCCGGCCAATGCAGAAAGGGTGTTCTGGAGTTCTATATCTTTAAAACTGTGTTATGTCACTTCTGCTAATCCACATTACTGATGACAATTGTAAGATCAAGGGCAATAACCTGCCATTATGAATCTTGTCATCATTGTGCAGACCCATATTATTTGCCCCTAGTAAAAGAGGTTTTTACTCCAAATCAAAAAGTGTTCCTCATCTTCCATCTCTTACCAGGAAGCATACCGTCACTCCCTGTTCGTAAAGATCACACAGGGGCGTGACTGCTTGAGACGGCAGAGCATTGGTGGTTCAGAGGTGGAATTCTTGCCTGCCAGGCGGGAGAACGGGGTCCGATTCCCGGCCAATGCAGAATGGGACTTCTGATGTGTCAGAGTTCTATATCTTTAAAACTTTGTTATGTCACTTCTGCTAATCCACATTACTGATGACAATTGTAAGATTAAGAGCAATAACCTGCCATTATGAATCTTGAGACCCGGGTCCGAATCCTGGCCAATGCAGAAAGGGACTTCTGGTGTGTCAGAGTTCTAATTCTTTAAAACTTTGTAATGTCACTTCTGCTAATCCACATTACTGATGACAATTGTAAGATTAAGGCCAATAACCTACCATTATGAATCTTTTCATCATTGTGCAGACCCATATTATTTGCCCCTCGTAAAAGAGGTTTTTACTCCAAATCAAAAAGTGTTCCTCATCTTCCATCTCTTACCAGGAAGCATACCGTCACTCCCTGTTCGTAAAGATCACACAGGGGCGTGACTGCTTGAGACGGCAGAGCATTGGTGGTTCAGAGGTGGAATTCTTGCCTGCCAGGCGGGAGAACGGGGTCCGATTCCCGGCCAATGCAGAATGGGACTTCTGATGTGTCAGAGTTCTATATCTTTAAAACTTTGTTATGTCACTTCTGCTAATCCACATTACTGATGACAATTGTAAGATTAAGGCCAATAACCTGCCATTATGAATCTTGTCATCATTGTGCAGGCCCATATTATTTGCCCCTCGTAAAAGAGGTTTTTACTCCAAATCAAAAAGTGTTCCTTATTTTCCATCTCTTACCAGGAAGCATACCGTCACTCCCTGTTCGTAAAGATCACACAGCGGCGTGTCTTTTTGAGATGGCAGAGCATTGGTGGTTCAGTGGTAGAATTCTCGCCTGCCACGCGGGAGCCCCGGGTCCGGTTCCCGGCCAATGCAGAAAGGGACTTCTGGTGTGTCAGAGTTCTATATCTTTAAAACTTTGTTATGTCACTTCTGCTAATCCACATTATTTGACAATTGACGATTGTAAGATTAAGGCCAATAACCTGCTGAAGAATAACACATTCTAAGAATCTATTTCATTTTAGGTTTAACTGATGATTATTGAGTTTCCAGCAGTAGATTCCGGCAAGACTTGTAAATGAGTCGAATCACTGAGATTCCCACCTTTCAGCCTAGACGTTGTATCGTTAGGTTGGAGACATTCACCTTTTGTCTTTAATGGCTCTGTGATGGTCCTTGGAACCGGAGTTCCTGGCCAGAATCAGCATGTGAATAGTTATGCTGATTCCTAGCTCAGACGTTGAAGCATCAAGATGATTGGATTAGCAATACAATATGCTGATTTTGCTTGGTTTCTCTAGATAACCTGCCATACCGGTTTTTGCTAGATAAGAATTAACTCCTTGCTTTCGTATGATTTGTTTAAATGTGTCTCCACCCCAAGAAGTCTCCTCCCCCTTGGAATGTATAAATTACAATGTATACTGTTTAGATTCTAGACTGATTTTGGACGAACCTGCAGCCGTGCTCAATAAATAACAACTTCTGAACACGATCCCAACTGTCTCACTGGTCCTTGCTTAGATGAAAGAAAAACGTTACAACACTGCCTTTATGAATCTTGAGACCTGGGTCCGAATCCTGGCCAATGCAGAAAGGGACTTCTGGTGTGTCAGAGTTCTAATTCTTAGAAATGTTGTTATGTCACATCTCCTAATCCACATTACTGATGACAATTGTAAGATTAAGGGCAATAACCTGCCATTATGAATCTTGTCATCATTGTGCAGAACCATATTATTTGCCCCTCGTAAAAGAGGTTTTTACTGCAAATCAAAAAGTGTTCCTCATCTTCCATCTCTTACCAGGAAGCATACCGTCACTCCCTGTTCGTACCGATCACACAGGGGCGTGTCTTTCAGAGATGGCAGAGCATTGGTGGTTCAGTGGTAGAATTCTCGCCTGCCACGCGGGAGACCCGGGTCCGATTCCCGGCCAATGCAGAAAGGGACTCTTGGAGTTCTATATCTTTAAAACTTTGTTAAGTCACTTCTGCTAATCCACATTACTGATGACAATTGTAAGATTAAGGACAATAACCTGCCATTATGAATCTTGTCATCATTGTGCAGACCCATATTATGTCCCCCTCGTAAAAGAGGTTTTTACTCCAAATCAAAAAGTGTTCCTCATCTTCCATCTCTTACCAGGAAGCTTACATTCACTATCCGTTCGTACCAATCACACACGGGCGTGTCTGTTTGAAATGGCAGAGCATTGGTGGTTCAGTGGTAGAATTCTCGCCTGCCACGCGGGAGACCCGGGTCCGATTCCCGGCCAATGCAGAAAGGGGCTTCTGGTGTTCTGGAGTTCTATATCTTTAAAACTGTGTTATGTCACTTCTGCTAATCCACATTACTGATGACAATTGTAAGATCAAGGGCAATAACCTGCCATTATGAATCTTGTCATCATTGTGCAGACCCATATTATTTGCCCCTCGTAAAAGAGGTTTTTACTCCAAATCAAAAAGTGTTCCTCATCTTCCATCTCTTACCAGGAAGCATACCGTCACTCCCTGTTCGTAAAGATCACACAGGGGCGTGACTGCTTGAGACGGCAGAGCATTGGTGGTTCAGAGGTGGAATTCTTGCCTGCCAGGCGGGAGAAGGGGGTCCGATTCCCGGCCAATGCAGAATGGGACTTCTGATGTGTCAGAGTTCTATATCTTTAAAACTTTGTTATGTCACTTCTGCTAATCCACATTACTGATGACAATTGTAAGATTAAGGGCAATAACCTGCCATTATGAATCTTGATACCCGGGTCCGAATCCTGGCCAATGCAGAAAGGGACTTCTGGTGTGTCAGAGTTCTAATTCTTTAAAACTTTGTAATGTCACTTCTGCTAATCCACATTACTGATGACAATTGTAAGATTAAGGCCAATAACCTGCCATTATGAATCTTTTCATCATTGTGCAGACCCATATTATTTGCCCCTCGTAAAAGAGGTATTTACTCCAAATCAAAAAGTGTTCCTCATCTTCCATCTCTTACCAGGAAGCATACCGTCACTCCCTGCTCGTAAAGATCACACAGCGGCGTGTCTTTTTGAGATGGCAGAGCATTGGTGGTTCAGTGGTAGAATTCTCGCCTGCCACGCGGGAGACCCGGGTCCGATTCCCGGCCAATGCAGAAAGGGACTTCTGGTGTGTCGGAGTTCTAATTCTTTAAAACTTTGTTATGTCACTTCTGCTAATCCACATTTCTGATGACAATTGTAAGATCAAGGGCAATAACCTGCCATTATGAATCTTGAGACCTGCGTCATATTCCCGGCCGATGCAGAAAGGGATTTCTTCTGTTTAAGAGTTCTAATTCTTTAAAACTTTCTTATGTCACTTCTGCTAATCCACATTACTGATGACAATTGTAAGATCAAGGGCAATAACCTGCCATTTTGAATCTGGTCATCATTGTGCAGATCTATATTATTTGCCCCTCGTAAAAGAGGTTTTTACTCCAAATCAAAAAGTGTTCCTCATCTTCCATCTCTTACCAGGAAGCATACAGTCACTCCCTGTTCGTAAAGATCACACAGGGGCGGGACTTTTTGAGATGGCAGAGCATTAGTGGTTCAGTGGTAGAATTCTTGCCTGCCACGTGGGAGACCCGGGTCCGATTCCCGGCCAATGCAGAAAGGGACTTCTGGAGTTAACATTGTTATTTCACTTTTGCTTATCCACATTACTGATGACAATTGTAAGATTAAGGGCAATAACCTGCCATTATAAATCTTGAGACCTGGGTCCGAATCCTGGCCAATGCAGAAAGGGACTTCTGGTGTGTCAAAGTTCTAATTCTTTAAAACTGTGTTATGTCACTTCTGCTAATCCACATTACTGATGACAATTGAAAGATTAAGGACAATAACCTGCCATTATGAATCTTGAGACCTGGGTTGAATCCTGGCCAATGCGGAAAGGGACTTCTGGTGTGTCAGAGTTCTAATTCTTTAAAACTTTGTTATGTCACTTCTGCTAATCCACATTTCTGATGACAATTGTAAGATCAAGGGCAATAACCTGCCATTATGAATCTTGTCATCATTGTGCAGGCCCATATTATTTACCCCTCGTAAAAGAGGTTTTTACTCCAAATCAAAAAGTGTTCCTCATCTTCCATCACTTACCAGGAAGCATACCGTCACTCCCTGTTCATACCGATCACACAGCGGCGTGTCTTTTTGAGTTGGCAGAGCATTGGTGGTTCAGTGGTAGAATTCTCGCCTGCCACGCGGGAGACCCGGGTCCGATTCCCGGCCAATGCAGAAAGGGACTTCTGGTGTGTCAGAGTTCTAATTCTTTAAAACTTTGTTATGTCACTTCTGCTAATCCACATTACTGATGACAATTGTAAGATCAAGGACAATTGTAAGATCAAGGCCAATAACCTACCATTATGAATCTTTTCATCATTGTGCAGACCCATATTATTTGCCCCTCGTAAAAGAGGTTTTTACTCCAAATCAAAAAGTGTTCCTCATCTTCCATCTCTTACCAGGAAGCATACCGTCACTCCCTGTTCGTAAAGATCACACAGCGGCGTGTCTTTTTAAGAATGGCAGAGCATTGGTGGTTCAGTGGTAGAATTCTCGCCTGCCACGCGGGAGACCCGGGTCCGATTCCCGGCCAATGCAGAAAGGGACTTCTGGTGTGTCAGAGTTCTATATCTTTAAAACTTTGTTATGTCACTTCTGCTAATCCACATTATTTGACAATTGACGATTGTAAGATTAAGGCCAATAACCTGCTGAAGAATAACACATTTTAAGAATCTATTTCATTTTAGGTTTAACTGATGATTATTGAGTTTCCAGCAGTAGATTCTGGCAAGACTTGTAAATGAGTCGAATCACTGAGATTCCCACCTTTCAGCCTAGACGTTGTATCGTTAGGTTGGAGACATTCACCTTTTGTCTTTAATGGCTCTGTGATGGTCCTTGGAACCGGAGTTCCTGGCCAGAATCAGCATGTGAATAGTTATGCTGATTCCTAGCTCAGACGTTGAAGCATCAAGATGATTGGATTAGCAATACAATATGCTGATTTTGCTTGGTTTCTCTAGATAACCTGCCATACCGTTTTTTGCTAGATAAGAATTAACTCCTTGCTTTCGTATGATTTGTTTAAATGTGTCTCCACCCCAAGAAGTCTCCTCCCCCTTGGAATGTATAAATTACAATGTATACTGTTTAGATTCTAGACTGATTTTGGACGAACCTGCAGCCGTGCTCAATAAATAACAACTTCTGAACACGATCCCAACTGTCTCACTGGTCCTTGCTTAGATGAAAGAAAAACGTTACAACACTGCCTTTATGAATCTTGAGACCTGGGTCCGAATCCTGGCCAATGCAGAAAGGGACTTCTGGTGTGTCAGAGTTCTAATTCTTAGAAATGTTGTTATGTCACATCTCCTAATCCACATTACTGATGACAATTGTAAGATTAAGGGCAATAACCTGCCATTATGAATCTTGTCATCATTGTGCAGAACCATATTATTTGCCCCTCGTAAAAGAGGTTTTTACTGCAAATCAAAAAGTGTTCCTCATCTTCCATCTCTTACCAGGAAGCATACCGTCACTCCCTGTTCGTACCGATCACACAGGGGCGTGTCTTTCAGAGACGGCAGAGCATTGGTGGTTCAGTGGTAGAATTCTCGCCTGCCACGTGGGCGACCCGGGTCCGATTCCCGGCCAATGCAGAAAGGGGCTTCTGGTGTTCTGGAGTTCTATATCTTTAAAACTGTGTTATGTCACTTCTGCTAATCCACATTACTGATGACAATTGTAAGATTAAGGACAATAACCTGCCATTATGAATCTTGTCATCATTGTGCAGACCCATATTATGTCCCCCTCGTAAAAGAGGTTTTTACTCCAAATCAAAAAGTGTTCCTCATCTTCCATCTCTTACCAGGAAGCTTACATTCACTATCTGTTCGTACCAATCACACACGGGCGTGTCTTTTTGAAATGGCAGAGCATTGGTGGTTCAGTGGTAGAATTCTCGCCTGCCACGCGGGAGACCCGGGTCCGATTCCCGGCCAATGCAGAAAGGGGCTTCTGGTGTTCTGGAGTTCTATATCTTTAAAACTGTGTTATGTCACTTCTGCTAATCCACATTACTGATGACAATTGTAAGATCAAGGGCAATAACCTGCCATTATGAATCTTGTCATCATTGTGCAGACCCATATTATTTGTCCCTAGTAAAAGAGGTTTTTACTCCAAATCAAAAAGTGTTCCTCATCTTCCATCTCTTACCAGGAAGCATACCGTCACTCCCTGTTCGTAAAGATCACACAGGTGCGTGACTGCTTGAGACGGCAGAGCATTGGTGGTTCAGAGGTGGAATTCTTGCCTGCCAGGCGGGAGAAGGGGGTCCGATTCCCGGCCAATGCAGAATGGGACTTCTGATGTGTCAGAGTTCTATATCTTTAAAACTTTGTTATGTCACTTCTGCTAATCCACATTACTGATGACAATTGTAAGATTAAGGGCAATAACCTGCCATTATGAATCTTGATACCCGGGTCCGAATCCTGGCCAATGCAGAAAGGGACTTCTGGTGTGTCAGAGTTCTAATTCTTTAAAACTTTGTAATGTCACTTCTGCTAATCCACATTACTGATGACAATTGTAAGATTAAGGCCAATAACCTGCCATTATGAATCTTTTCATCATTGTGCAGACCCATATTATTTGCCCCTCGTAAAAGAGGTTTTTACTCCAAATCAAAAAGTGTTCCTCATCTTCCATCTCTTACCAGGAAGCATACCGTCACTCCCTGCTCGTAAAGATCACACAGCGGCGTGTCTTTTTGAGATGGCAGAGCATTGGTGGTTCAGTGGTAGAATTCTCGCCTGCCACGCGGGAGACCCGGGTCCGATTCCCGGCCAATGCAGAAAGGGACTTCTGGTGTGTCGGAGTTCTAATTCTTTAAAACTTTGTTATGTCACTTCTGCTAATCCACATTTCTGATGACAATTGTAAGATCAAGGGCAATAACCTGCCATTATGAATCTTGAGACCTGCGTCATATTCCCGGCCGATGCAGAAAGGGATTTCTGCTGTTTAAGAGTTATAATTCTTTAAAACTTTGTTATGTCACTTCTGCTAATCCACATTACTGATGACAATTGTAAGATCAAGGGCAATAACCTGCCATTTTGAATCTGGTCATCATTGTGCAGATCTATATTATTTGCCCCTCGTAAAAGAGGTTTTTACTCCAAATCAAAAAGTGTTCCTCATCTTCCATCTCTTACCAGGAAGCATACAGTCACTCCCTGTTCGTAAAGATCACACAGGGGCGGGACTTTTTGAGATGGCAGAGCATTAGTGGTTCAGTGGTAGAATTCTTGCCTGCCACGCGGGAGACCCGGGTCCGATTCCCGGCCAATGCAGAAAGGGACTTCTGGAGTTAACATTGTTATTTCACTTTTGCTTATCCACATTACTGATGACAATTGTAAGATTAAGGGCAATAACCTGCCATTATAAATCTTGAGACCTGGGTCCGAATCCTGGCCAATGCAGAAAGGGACTTCTGGTGTGTCAGAGTTCTAATTCTTTAAAACTTTGTTATGTCACTTCTGCTAATCCACATTACTGATGACAATTGAAAGATTAAGGACAATAACCTGCCATTATGAATCTTGAGACCTGGGTTGAATCCTGGCCAATGCGGAAAGGGACTTCTGGTGTGTCAGAGTTCTAATTCTTTAAAACTTTGTTATGTCACTTCTGCTAATCCACATTTCTGATGACAATTGTAAGATCAAGGGCAATAACCTGCCATTATGAATCTTGTCATCATTGTGCAGGCCCATATTATTTACCCCTCGTAAAAGAGGTTTTTACTCCAAATCAAAAAGTGTTCCTCATCTTCCATCACTTACCAGGAAGCATACCGTCACTCCCTGTTCATACCGATCGCACAGGTGCGTGTCTTTTTGAGTTGGCAGAGCATTGGTGGTTCAGTGGTAGAATTCTCGCCTGCCACGCGGGAGACCGGGGTCCGATTCCCGGCCAATGCAGAAAGGGACTTCTGGTGTGTCAGAGTTCTAATTCTTTAAAACTTTGTTATGTCACTTCTGCTAATCCACATTACTGATGACAATTGTAAGATCAAGGACAATTGTAAGATCAAGGCCAATAACCTACCATTATGAATCTTTTCATCATTGTGCAGACCCATATTATTTGCCCCTTTGTAAAAGAGGTTTTTACTCCAAATCAAAAAGTGTTCCTCATCTTCCATCTCTTACCAGGAAGCATACCGTCACTCCCTGTTCGTAAAGATCACACAGCGGCGTGTCTTTTTGAGAAAGCAGAGCATTGGTGGTTCAGTGGTAGAATTCTCGCCTGCCACGCGGGAGACCCGGGTCCGATTCCCGGCCAATGCAGAAAGGGACTTCTGGTGTGTCAGAGTTCTATATCTTCAAAACTTTGTTATGTCACTTCTGCTAATCCACATTATTTGACAATTGACGATTGTAAGATTAAGGCCAATAACCTGCTGAAGAATAACACATTTTAAGAATCTATTTCATTTTAGGTTTAACTGATGATTATTGAGTTTCCAGCAGTAGATTCTGGCAAGACTTGTAAATGAGTCGAATCACTGAGATTCCCACCTTTCAGCCTAGACGTTGTATCGTTAGGTTGGAGACATTCACCTTTTGTCTTTAATGGCTCTGTGATGGTCCTTGGAACCGGAGTTCCTGGCCAGAATCAGCATGTGAATAGTTATGCTGATTCCTAGCTCAGACGTTGAAGCATCAAGATGATTGGATTAGCAATACAATATGCTGATTTTGCTTGGTTTCTCTAGATAACCTGCCATACCGTTTTTTGCTAGATAAGAATTAACTCCTTGCTTTCGTATGATTTGTTTAAATGTGTCTCCACCCCAAGAAGTCTCCTCTCCCTTGGAATGTATAAATTACAATGTATACTGTTTAGATTCTAGACTGATTTTGGACGAACCTGCAGCCGTGCTCAATAAATAACAACTTCTGAACACAATACCAACTGTCTCACTGGTCCTTGCTTAGATGAAAGAAAAACGTTACAACACTGCCTTTATGAATCTTGAGACCTGGGTCCGAATCCTGGCCAATGCAGAAAGGGACTTCTGGTGTGTCAGAGTTCTAATTCTTAGAAATGTTGTTATGTCACATCTCCTAATCCACATTACTGATGACAATTGTAAGATTAAGGGCAATAACCTGCCATTATGAATCTTGTCATCATTGTGCAGAACCATATTATTTGCCCCTCGTAAAAGAGGTTTTTACTGCAAATCAAAAAGTGTTCCTCATCTTCCATCACTTACCAGGAAGCATACCGTCACTCCCTGTTCGTACCGATCACACAGGGGCGTGTCTTTCAGAGACGGCAGAGCATTGGTGGTTCAGTGGTAGAATTCTCGCCTGCCACGTGGGCGACCCGGGTCCGATTCCCGGCCAATGCAGAAAGGGACTTCTGGTGTTCTGGAGTTCTATATCTTTAAAACTTTGTTAAGTCACTTCTGCTAATCCACATTACTGATGACAATTGTAAGATTAAGGACAATAACCTGCCATTATGAATCTTGTCATCATTGTGCAGACCCATATTATGTCCCCCTCGTAAAAGAGGTTTTTACTCCAAATCAAAAAGTGTTCCTCATCTTCCATCTCTTACATGGAAGCTTACATTCACTATCTGTTCGTACCAATCACACAGGGGCGTGTCTTTCAGAGACGGCAGAGCATTGGTGGTTCAGTGGTAGAATTCTCGCCTGCCACGCGGGAGACCCGGGTCCGATTCCCGGCCAATGCAGAAAGGGGCTTCTGGTGTTCTGGAGTTCTATATCTTTAAAACTGTGTTATGTCACTTCTGCTAATCCACATTACCGATGACAATTGTAAGATCAAGGGCAATAACCTGCCATTATGAATCTTGTCATCATTGTGCAGACCCATATTATTTGCCCCTAGTAAAAGAGGTTTTTACTCCAAATCAAAAAGTGTTCCTCATCTTCCATCTCTTACCAGGAAGCATACCGTCACTCCCTGTTCGTAAAGATTACACAGGGGCGTGACTGCTTGAGACGGCAGAGCATTGGTGGTTCAGAGGTGGAATTCTTGCCTGCCAGGCGGGAGAAGGGGGTCCGATTCCCGGCCAATGCAGAATGGGACTTCTGATGTGTCAGAGTTCTATATCTTTAAAACTTTGTTATGTCACTTCTGCTAATCCACATTACTGATGACAATTGTAAGATTAAGGGCAATAACCTGCCATTATGAATCTTGATACCCGGGTCCGAATCCTGGCCAAAGCAGAAAGGGACTTCTGGTGTGTCAGAGTTCTAATTCTTTAAAACTTTGTAATGTCACTTCTGCTAATCCACATTACTGATGACAATTGTAAGATTAAGGCCAATAACCTGCCATTATGAATCTTTTCATCATTGTGCAGACCCATATTATTTGCCCCTCGTAAAAGAGGTTTTTACTCCAAATCAAAAAGTGTTCCTCATCTTCCATCTCTTACCAGGAAGCATACCGTCACTCCCTGCTCGTAAAGATCACACAGCGGCGTGTCTTTTTGAGATGGCAGAGCATTGGTGGTTCAGTGGTAGAATTCTCGCCTGCCACGCGGGAGACCCGGGTCCGATTCCCGGCCAATGCAGAAAGAGACTTCTGGTGTGTCGGAGTTCTAATTCTTTAAAACTTTGTTATGTCACTTCTGCTAATCCACATTTCTGATGACAATTGTAAGATCAAGGGCAATAACCTGCCATTATGAATCTTGAGACCTGCGTCATATTCCCGGCCGATGCAGAAAGGGATTTCTGCTGTTTAAGAGTTCTAATTCTTTAAAACTTTCTTATGTCACTTCTGCTAATCCACATTACTGATGACAATTGTAAGATCAAGGGCAATAACCTGCCATTTTGAATCTGGTCATCATTGTGCAGACCCATATTATTTGCCCCTCGTAAAAGAGGTTTTTACTCCAAATCAAAAAGTGTTCCTCATCTTCCATCTCTTACCAGGAAGCATACCGTCACTCCCTGTTCGTAAAGATCACACAGGGGCGGGACTTTTTGAGATGGCAGAGCATTGGTGGTTCAGTGGTAGAATTCTTGCCTGCCACGCGGGAGACCCGGGTCCGATTCCCGGCCAATGCAGAAAGGGACTTCTGGAGTTAACTTTGTTATTTCACTTTTGCTTATCCACATTACTGATGACAATTGTAAGATTAAGGGCAATAACCTGCCATTATAAATTATGAGACCTGGGTCCGAATCCTGGCCAATGCAGAAAGGGACTTCTGGTGTGTCAGAGTTCTAATTCTTTACCCCTTTGGGTAACACTTTATAATAACTGCACGCTATTAATCATTAGTTAAGCATTAGTAAACAGTTAATTCATCATTTATAAAGCATTCATAGACATTAATAAGCAGTTTATAAATACAGCTACAAATGCTTTATTCTTGATTTATAAGCATATCTATTTGTAATTTCTAAATGAAATATAGCATTATTTACGAACCAGTTATTTAGGAGTTGTCAGTGATTCATAAGATCACTTAGAAAGTGTACGTAAATGTAGTAAATTCATGTAGTTATAAAGCATTTAGTAGTGGTGAGTTAACTATTTTGTGAGCTCATCTAAAGTGAGGACTATTCATGGCTTGTAAAGCATTTACAAAGGAGATTTAAAGGCTCATTTGTCTTCTAAACAGAAAAAATAAACAAACACAACACAGTAATACAGAACATAGAAATATTAACAGCCTTTAAATCTCCTTTGTAAATGCTTTACAAGTCATAACTAGTCCTCACTTTAGATAAGCTCACAACAATAGTTAACTGACCACTACTAAATGCTTTATAACTACCTGAATTAACCATGAATTACAGTAGAAATTCATGTTAATAAAGCATTTATTAACACACTAAGTAACTATTAATATATGCCTGAATAATAAGATGTATGAATGTACATTTAAATAGTTTATTAATCATTTACTTATACTTTCTAAGTAATATTATGAACCACTGACAACTCTTAAATAACTGGTTTGTAAATAATGCAGTACTTAATTTAGAAATGATAAATTGATCATTAATAACATATGAAAATATGATTATTAAACACATTATAGATATGCTTTTAAATCAAGAATAAATCATTTTTAACTGTATTTATAAACTGCTTATTATTGTCTATTAATGCTTTATAAATGACGAATTAACTGTTTACTAATGCTTAACTAATGATTAATAGTGTGCAGTTATTATAAAGTGTTACCAAACTTTGTTATGTCACTTCTGCTAATCCACATTACTGATGACAATTGAAAGATTAAGGACAATAACCTGCCATTATGAATCTTGAGACCTGGGTTGAATCCTGGCCAATGCGGAAAGGGACTTCTGGTGTGTCAGAGTTCTAATTCTTTAAAACTTTGTTATGTCACTTCTGCTAATCCACATTTCTGATGACAATTGTAAGATCAAGGGCAATAACCTGCCATTATGAATCTTGTCATCATTGTGCAGGCCCATATTATTTACCCCTCGTAAAAGAGGTTTTTACTCCAAATCAAAAAGTGTTCCTCATCTTCCATCACTTACCAGGAAGCATACCGTCACTCCCTGTTCATACCGATCGCACAGGTGCGTGTCTTTTTGAGTTGGCAGAGCATTGGTGGTTCAGTGGTAGAATTCTCGCCTGCCACGCGGGAGACCGGGGTCCGATTCCCGGCCAATGCAGAAAGGGACTTCTGGTGTGTCAGAGTTCTAATTCTTTAAAACTTTGTTATGTCACTTCTGCTAATCCACATTACTGATGACAATTGTAAGATCAAGGACAATTGTAAGATCAAGGCCAATAACCTGCCATTATGAATCTTGTCATCATTGTGCAGACCCATATTATTTGCCCCTCGTAAAAGAGGTTTTTACTCCAAATCAAAAAGTGTTTCTAATCTTCCATCTCTTACCAGGAAGCATACCGTCACTCCCTGTTCGTACCGATCGCACAGGTGTGTGTCTTTTTGAGATAGCAGATCATTGGTGGTTCAGTGGTAGAATTCTCGCCTGCCACGTGGGAGACCTGGGTCCGATTCCCGGCCAATGCAGAAAGGGACTTCTAGTGTGAGAGTTCTAATTCTTTAAAACTTTGTTATGTCACTTCTGCTAATCCACATTACTGATGACAATTGTAAGATCAAGGGCAATAACCTGCCATTATAAATCTTGTCATCATTGTGCAGACCCATATTATTTGCCCCTCGTAAAATAATAATAATAATAATAACTTAGACTTATATAGCGCCTTTCATAGTACCCAAGGTCGCTTAACAAAAAAGGGGAAGGGTAGGGGTTTAGGAATCAAAGGACTTAGAGAAAAGAAATGTTTTGAGGTGCTTTTTGAACATGAGCAGGGATGGGGCAGAGCGGACGTGGAGGGGTAGGCTGTTCCAGAGTCTGGGAGCATTGGCAGAGAAAGCCCTGTCCCCAAAAGTCCGTAACCTGGTGCGGGGTGTGTCCAGCAGGTCCTTGTCAGAGGATCGCAGAGAACGTGACTGAGTGTAGGGGTGGAGGAGGTCTGTGATATATTGTGGTGAGAGTCCATGGAGAGATTTGTAGGTGAGCAGAAGGATCTTGTAGGTGATGCGTGACTTAATTGGCAACCAGTGGAGCTGTTGAAGAATGGGAGTGATATGCTGCCAAGGCTTTGTGTGGGTTAGAACCCTGGCAGCTGAGTTCTGGACATACTGGAGTCTGCTAAGAACCTTAGTGGGCAGTCCAGACAGGACACCATTGCAGTAATCCAGACGGGAAGTGATGAAGGCATGGATGAGAGTCTCAGTTACTGAATGTGTGAGTGAAGGCCGGAGTCGTGAGATGTTTCGGAGGTGGTAAAAGGCAGACTTAGTGATGTTGTTGATGTGGGACCGGAAGGAGAGAGTGGAGTCCAGGATGACGCCCAGGTTGCGCACCTCAGGAGATGGAGAAATGGAGCAGCCATCCACAACCAGGGCCAGTTCTCCAACTTTCCTAAGCAGTGGTGCAGGGGCCACCACCAAGAGTTCTGTCTTGTTGCTGTTGAGTTTGAGTAGGTTTGTGGTCATCCATGATTTGAGATCCTCCAAGCAGTTGACAAGTTGTGAGGGTGGGAGCTGTGAGGAGGGGTTTGTGCTGATGTAAAGTTGAGTGTCATCGGCATAGCAGTGGAAATTAAGACCATGTTTACGGATAATATGACCTATGGGTATTATGTAAATGGTGAAAAGCATAGGACCAAGCACAGAGCCCTGTGGCACGCCATGGTTGGCGGGTGCTGGATCCGAGTTGGAACCATTTAGGGTGATAAATTGTTTCCGGTCTGTGAGGTAGGACTGGAACCAGGACAGTGCTGTGCCACTGAGGCTGATGTGCTCAGAGAGACGGTGAAGAAGGATGGAGTGGGAAACTGTATCAAAAGCTGCGGAGAGGTCAAGGAGGATGAGGATAGTGATGAGGCCATTGTCTGCAGCAAGCAGGAGGTCATTAGTGATTTTGATGAGGGCGGTTTCAGTACTATGGTGGGTTCTGAAACCAGATTCGAGAGGTTCAAAAAGCTCATGGTGGGACATGTGATGTTGGAGCTGGGCTGCCACTGCTCTTTCCAGGATTTTACTGGGGAAAGGGAGGTTGGAAATTGGACAATAGTTGTTGAGGTCGTCTGGGTCTAAGCCAGGCTTTTTGAGAGTGGGGATGACTGCCGCCATTTTAAAGCTGGATGGTACTACACCAGAGGTAAGAGATGCATTTATGATGTTTGCCATAGGCAGGCAGAGGATGGGCAGACAGGCCTTGACCAGGGTGGTGGGCATTGGGTCAAGACTGCTGGTAGAAGTCTTGGCAGAGATGACCAATTTTGTTACTTGGTCGGCGTCCAGTAGCGAGAAGGCAGATAGGCAGTACTGAGGTGAGTGAGCAGCTAAGTAGTGGGAATCCTGTTGGGGTGGTGTAGGGTGGTGAGAGACCCTAGGAGACTGGAGCTGCTGGTGGATGGTGTCAACGTTCTGCTGGAAAAAATCCAAAAACCTGAAGCAGAGGTCAGATGCATCTGAGGGTCCAGCAACATCAGGAGGTTGAAGAAGACGGTTTATCGTGGAGAAGAGCTGTTTGGGGTGTTTTTGTTGGTTACTGATCAGTGTGGAATAATACCTTGTTTTTGCCTGTGAAAGGGCTTCTTTGTAGTTCATGACGTGTTCTTTAAATGCTTCATGATGGACAGTGAGGCTGGATCTTCTGTATCGTCTCTCGAGCCTACGTCCTATGGTCTTCAACCTTCGGAGCTGAGGGGTGAACCAGGGGGCAGGACGAGTGAAAGACACGTAATGCGTGGTAAGAGGAGCTACAAAGTCCAGGCTGAGAGAGAGGGCACGGTTGTAGTGTTCCACCATGCCATCGACTATTTGGTAGGGGTGGTAAGTGGCGAAGTGAGTCGCTAGGGAGTCAGAAAGCGTGGAAGTACATATCTGTTTAATGTTCCTGAACGTGATGGGCCGTTCGGTGCACTGCTTTGGGAGGGGCACAGGGACCAAGAATAGGATGGCATAGTGGTCAGAGACAGCCAAATAAGTGCACTGCAGGTGGGAGGGAGTAATGCCAGCACAGCACACCAGGTCCAGGGTATGCCCTTTGTCATGTGTGGGAGGTTTTTAAAAGAGGTTTTTACTCCAAATCAAAAAGTGTTTCTAATCTTCCATCTCTTACCAGGAAGCATACCGTCACTCCCTGTTCGTACCGATCGCACAGGTGCGTGTCTTTATGAGATGGCAGAGCATTGGTGGTTCAGTGGTAGAATTCTCGCCTGCCAGCGGGAGACCCGGGTCCGATTACCGGCCAATGCAGAAAGGGACTTCTGGAGTTCTATATCTTTAAAACTGTGTTATGTCACTTCTGCTAATCCACATTACTGATGACAATTGTAAGATCAACGGCAATAAGCAGCCATTATGAATCTTGTCATCATTGTGCAGACCCATATTATTTGCCCCTCGTAAAAGAGGTTTTTACTCCAAATCAAAAAGTGTTCCTCATCTTCCATCTCTTACCAGGAAGCATACCGTCACTCCCTGTTCGTACCGATCACACAGGGGCGTGTCTTTTTGATATGGCAAAGCATTGGTGGTTCAGTGGTAGAATTCTCGCCTGCCACGCGGCAGCCTGGGGTCCGATTCACGGCCAATGCAGAAAGGGACTTCTGGAGTTCTTTATCTTTAAAACTGTGTTATGTCACTTCTGCTAATCCACATTACTGATGACAATTGTAAGATTAAGAGCAATAACCTGCCATTCTGAATCTTGAGACCTGGGTCTGAATCCTGGCAAATGCAGAAAGGGACTTCTGGTGTGTCAGAGTTCTATGTCTTAGAAACTTTGTTATGTCACATCTGCTAATCCACATTACTGATGACAATTGTAAGATCAAGGGCAATAACCTGCCAATTCTGAATCTTGTCATCATTGTTGAGACCCATATTATTTGCCCCTCGTAAAAGAGGTTTTTACTCCAAATCCAAAAGTGTTCCTCATCTTCCATCTCTTACCAGGAAGCATACCGTCACTCCCTGTTCGTAGCGATCGCACAGGTGCGTGTCTTTTTGAGATGGCAGAGCATTGGTGTTTCAGTGGTAGAATTCTCGCCTGCCACGCGGGAGACCAAGGGTTCGAGTCCCATCCGGGGTGGCTTACAGCAGAGTGGCGCAGCGCAAGCGTGCTGGGCCCATAATGAAGAGGTCTATGGATCGAAACCGTCCTCTGCTAAGACTGCTTTACATATGCTCCGTTCCTACTTGGAGAAAAGTTGCCTCAGCTGATAAAACCCTCTGTGTATTTTTCACATGGTCTAATAGATGACAGAAGAGCACGTCAAGTGTGCCTAAACGCAAGTCCTTTTGAAAACAGTAGGATATGGCAAGTCCGTTATCAGGAGCAGAGTGGCGCAGCGGAAGCGTGCTGGGCCCATAACCCAGAGGTCGATGGATTGAAACCATCCTCTGCTAAATCTTTTTTACTTAAATACATACTCTGTTCCTACTTGAAGAAAAGTTCCCTCAACTCTATGCTAAAACAATCTGTATTTTTAACCTGATCTAATTTATGACAGCAGCACTTCAATGTGCCTAAACGGAAGTCAATTTGAAAGGTTGTGAGAATGGCAAGGTCATTATAGAGAGCAGAGTGGCGCAGCGGAAGCGTGCTGGGCCCATAACCCAGAGGTCGATGGATCGAAACCATCCTCTGCTAAGGCTCCCTCCCTTGCGTGCAAGTTTCATCCCAAATAAAGAGCAACTTGCACATCCCACTTGTTCGTTCAGAAAATCTGTGTGTTTGTGTGTGTATGCCCTGTTCAAACGCCTTATTGACTAAGCCACCTGAATGAGTAGGGCAAACGAGTCATGCTCCAGTGGCCTGTTGAAGTCGTCGTTCATCCGGATTACTTCGTGTGCTGGCCTTGTTTAAATGCCAATGCTGTTGTTGTCACTGAAGCCAAAGTAATGGGGAAACATGAGCACTGGTTTTTAACAGCCCCAGTGGCCTAATGGATAAGCCACTGGCCTCCTAAGCCAGGGATTGTGGGTTCGAGTCCCATCTGGGGTGGATTACAGCAGAGGGGCGCAGCGGAAGCGTGCTGGGCCCATAACTCAGAGGTCGATGAATCAAAACCATCCTCTGCTAAGACTGCTTTACTTATGTGAATGCTCTTTTCCAACTTGGAGAAAAGTTGCCTCATTTGTGTGCTAAAACCCTCTGTGTATTTTTCACATGGTCTAATAGATGACAGAAGAGCACTTCAAGTCTGCCTAAACGCAAGTCCTTTTGAAAACAGTAGGATATGGCAAGTCCGTTATCAAGAGCAGAGTTGCGCAGCGGAAGTGTGCTGGGCCCATAACCCAAAGGGTGCTGGATCGAAACCATACTATGCTAAGACTGCTTTACTTATGTACATGCTCCGTTCTTGCTTGGAGAAAAGTTGCCTCAGCTGTGTGCTAAAACCCTCTGTGTATTTTTCACATGGTCTAATAGATGACAGAAGAGCACTTCAAGTCTGCCTAAACGGAAGTCAATTTGAAAGGTTGTGAGAATGGCAAGGTCATTATAGAGAGCAGAGTGGCGCAGCGGAAGCGTGCTGGGCCCATAACCCAGAGGTCGATGGATCGAAACCATCCTCTGCTAAGGCTCCCTCCCTTACGTGCAAGTTTTATCCCAAATAAAGAGCAACTTAATCATCCCACTTGTTCTTTCAGAAAATCTGTGTGTCATGCTCCAGTGGCCTGTCGAAGTCGTCGTTCATCCGGATTACTTTGTGTGCTGGCCTTGTTTAAATGCCGATGCTGTTGTTGTCACTGAAGCCAAAGTAATGGGGGAACATGAGCACAGGTTTTTAACAGCCCCAGTGGCCTAATGGATAAGGCACTGGCCTCCTAAGCCAGGGATTGTGGGTTTGAGTCCCATCTGGGGTGGATTACAGCAGAGTGGCGCAGCGGAAGCGTGCTGGGCCCATAACCCAGAGGTCGATGGATCGAAACCATCCTCTGCTAAGACTGCTTTCCTTATGTACATGCTCAGTTCCTACTTGGAGAAAAGTTGCCTCAGCTGTGTGCTAAAACCCTCTGTGTATTTTTCACAGGGTCTAATAGATGACAGAAGAGCACTTCAAGTGTGCCTAAACTCAAGTCCTTTTGAAAACAGTAGGATATGACAAGTCCGTTATCCAGAGCAGAGTGGCGCAGCGGAAGCGTGCTGGGCCCATAACCCAGAGGTCGATGGATCGAAACCATCCTCTGCTAAGACTGCTTTACTTATGTACATGCTCTTTTCCAACTTGGAGAAAACTTGCCTCAGCTGTGTGCTAAAACCCTCTGTGTATTTTTCACATGGTCTAATAGATGATAGAAGAGCACTTCAAGTCTGCCTAAACGGAAGTCAATTTGAAAGGTTGTGAGAATGGAAAATCCGTTATCAGGAGCAGAGTGGCGCAGCGGAAGCGTGTTGGGCCCATAACCCAGAGGTCGATGGATCGAAACCATCCTCTGCTAAGGCTCCCTCCCTTACGTGCAAATTTTATCCCAAATAAAGAGCAACTTAATCATCCCACTTGTTCTTTCAGAAAATCTGTGTGTTTGTGTGTGTATGCCCTGTTCAAACGCCTCATTGAATAAGCCACCTGAATGAGTAGGGCAAACGAGTCATGCTCCAGTGGCCTGTCGAAGTCGTCGTTCATCCGGATTACTTTGTGTGCTGGCCTTGTTTAAATGCCGATGCTGTTGTTGTCACTGAAGCCAAAGTAATGGGGGAACATGAGCACAGGTTTTTAACAGCCCCAGTGGCCTAATGGATAAGGCACTGGCCTCCTAAGCCAGGGATTGTGGGTTCGAGTCCCCTCTGAGGTGGATTACAGCAGAGTGGCGCAGCGGAAGCGTACTGGACCCATAACCCAGAGGTCGATGGATTGAAACTATCCTCTGCTAAGACTGCTTTACTTATGTACATGCTCAGTTCCTACTTGGAGAAAAGTTGCCTCAGCTTTGTGCTAAAACCCTCTGTGTATTTTTCACATGGTCTAATAGATGACAGAAGTCCACTTCAAGTCTGCATAAACGCAAGTCCTTTTGAAAACCGTAGGATATGGCAAGTCCGTTATCAGGAGCAGAGTGGCGCAGCGGAAGCGTGCTGGGCCCATAACCCAGAGGTCGATGGATCGAAACCATCCTCTGCTAAGACTGCTTTACTTATGTACATGCTCCGTTCCTACTTTGAGAAAAGTTGCCTCAGCTGTGTGCTAAAACCCTCTGTGTATTTTTCACATGGTCTAATAGATGACAGAAGAGCACGTCAAATGTGCCTAAACGCAAGTCCTTTAGAAAACAGTAGGATATGGCAAGTCCGTTATCAGGAGCAGAGTGGCGCAGCGGAAGCGTGCTGGGCCCATAACCCAGAGGTCGATGGATCGAAACCATCCTCTGCTAAATCTTTTTACTTAAATACATGCTCTGTTCCACCTTGGAGAAAATTTGCCTCAGCTGTGTGCTAAAACCCTCTGTGTATTTTTCACATGGTCTAATAGATGACAGAAGAGCACTTCAAGTGTGCCTAAACGCAAGTCCTTTTGAAAACCGTAGGATATGACAAGTCTGTTATCCATAGCAGAGTGGCGCAGCGGAAGCGTGCTGGGCCCATAACCCAGAGGTCGATGGATCGAAACCATCCTCTGCTAAGACTGCTTTCCTTATGTACATGCTCAGTTCCTACTTGGAGAAAAGTTGCCTCAGCTGTGTGCTAAAACCCTCTGTGTATTTTTCACATGGTCTAATAGATGACAGAAGAGCACGTCAAATGTGCCTAAACGCAAGTCCTTTTGAAAACAGTAGGATATGGCAAGTCCGTTATCAGGAGCAGAGTGGCGCAGCGGAAGCGTGCTGGGCCCATAACCCAGAGGTCGATGGATTGAAACCATCCTCTGCTAAATCTTTTTTACTTAAATACATACTCTGTTCCTACTTGAAGAAAAGTTCCCTCAACTCTATGCTAAAACAATCTGTATTTTTAACCTGATCTAATTTATGACAGCAGCACTTCAATGTGCCTAAACGGAAGTCAATTTGAAAGGTTGTGAGAATGGCAAGGTCATTATAGAGAGCAGAGTGGCGCAGCGGAAGCGTGCTGGGCCCATAACCCAGAGGTCGATGGATCGAAACCATCCTCTGCTAAGGCTCCCTCCCTTGCGTGCAAGTTTCATCCCAAATAAAGAGCAACTTGCACATCCCACTTGTTCGTTCAGAAAATCTGTGTGTTTGTGTGTGTATGCCCTGTTCAAACGCCTTATTGACTAAGCCACCTGAATGAGTAGGGCAAACGAGTCATGCTCCAGTGGCCTGTCGAAGTCGTCGTTCATCCGGATTACTTTGTGTGCTGGCCTTGTTTAAATGCCGATGCTGTTGTTGTCACTGAAGCCAAAGTAATGGGGAAACATGAGCACTGGTTTTTAACAGCCCCAGTGGCCTAATGGATAAGCCACTGGCCTCCTAAGCCAGGGATTGTGGGTTCGAGTCCCATCTGGGGTGGATTACAGCAGAGGGGCGCAGCGGAAGCGTGCTGGGCCCATAACTCAGAGGTCGATGAATCAAAACCATCCTCTGCTAAGACTGCTTTACTTATGTGAATGCTCTTTTCCAACTTGGAGAAAAGTTGCCTCATTTGTGTGCTAAAACCCTCTGTGTATTTTTCACATGGTCTAATAGATGACAGAAGAGCACTTCAAGTCTGCCTAAACGCAAGTCCTTTTGAAAACAGTAGGATATGACAATTCTGTTATCAAGAGCAGAGTTGCGCAGCGGAAGCGTGCTGGGCCCATAACCCAGAGGTCGATGGATCGAAACCATCCTCTGCTAAGACTGCTTTACTTATGTACATGCTCCGTTCTTGCTTGGAGAAAAGTTGCCTCAGCTGTGTGCTAAAACCCTCTGTGTATTTTTCACATGGTCTAATAGATGACAGAAGAGCACTTCAAGTCTGCCTAAACGGAAGTCAAATTGAAAGGTTGTGAGAATGGCAAGGTCATTATAGAGAGCAGAGTGGCGCAGCGGAAGCGTGCTGGGCCCATAACCCAGAGGTCGATGGATCGAAACCATCCTCTGCTAAGGCTCCCTCCCTTACGTGCAAGTTTTATCCCAAATAAAGAGCAACTTGCTCATCCCACTTGATCGTTCAGAAAATCTGTGTGTTTGTGTGTGTATGCCCTGTTCAAACGCCTCATTGAAGAAGCCACCTGAATGATTAGGGCAAACGAGTCATGCTCCAGTGGCCTGTCGAAGTCGTCGTTCATCCGGATTACTTTGTGTGCTGGCATTGTTTAAATGCCGATGCTGTTGTTGTCACTGAAGCCAAAGTAATGGGGGAACATGAGCACAGGTTTTTAACAGCCCCAGTGGCCTAATGGATAAGGCACTGGCCTCCTAAGCCAGGGATTGTGGGTTCGAGTCCCATCTGGAGTGGATTACAGCAGAGTGGCGCAGCGGAAGCGTGCTGGGCCCATAACCCAGAGGTCGATGGATCGAAACCATCCTCTGCTAAGACTGCTTTACTTATGTACATGCTCTTTTCCAACTTGGAGA